>NC_141698.1:484723354-485097473 GCF_964263255.1 Lissotriton vulgaris
ACTTTCCAATAAGTAGCCTCAGCTACCGAGCTCGTTCTAAGATGCTCCTTCCTACACCTCACTCTGCCTAAGTTTCCAAACTATCTACATCCTGCCTTCCCCAAAGCCCAATCTCTAGCTTTGTCTACTCCTCTCAGACTTCTAGTCTGCTCTCCACTAAAATCTGCTCCAATCTATACTCCACCCGCGGGGGTGCTATCCCTAATACAAAACCCCCAAAACAGTAGACACACCCGAAGCACGCCCCTAGGCACGCCCCTCTGGCAGGTACAAGTCCACGGATTTTTCCTGCATGGCACGTCTCCATCAAACGTCCGTTGAGGTGTCCTTGGGTCCCAGGCACCTTCCTCGCCAAATGTTGCAGATGCACATTCCATTTGTATTTACTCGTCCTCACTTCTACCGGTCTAACTTCTTAACAATGGATCGTTCTACCTAACGAGATCCGTGGCCTTGCACCTCCAGGCTGAAGTACGTGAGTAGCAACATTGCACACATTTGAAGTTACAATTCAATATTCGAGGAGGACAGCCTTTCCCAGGTGAGAGAAAATCATTTCTTCGACTAAGGCTAACTAACGAAATTACAGTTAGGCCTCTACTGGCTTCTTCATGTCCCAGACCTTTGCACGTTTAAATGCATTTCTAACTTGGCATGACATTACATTTCATCACTTTAAAGCATTAACTCTAGTTTCAATATAAAGCAACACGTTTCTTCATGTTAAATCCCTAGTCAATTCACTCATTAATAACTACGCGTGTCCTTCAGTAAGGCACAGTATTTCTTATACAACATTTTACTTATGATTACAATTCACGTTATGCAAAGCAATATTTCTGATTAAGGTACTACATTAGTCTGTGATTAGCTATAACACGTTACTACATATTGCACTGATCCCCTGCCTAACGTTACATTTCTAAAACTATTCATTAGTAAGATCCTCTAAATTTGCGAATGCTGACTACTGGCGAATATAATGCACCCCTTCAATTTTCAAAATCACATCACGGTCTCTCAAATACTAAAAGAATGTGACGCTGTAAAATCATATGCCTTTGGAAGGACAGAAATATTGAGCAGGCTATTCCTTCACAATCTAAAAAGACTCCCCTTTCCATACCTTCAGAGACTGTTATAGTCCTCAATAAGAGGAGGTTGATTCAGTGGCATAATAAGGGGGGTGGAGAGGGTGGTCCACCATGGGGGGCACAAGTTTTGGTGGCGGCAGCGGCTCCACCCCTGCTCTTACATGCGTTTGCCACAGGGGCGGCACACGCAGAGTTCATTGCCAGCTCCCCCGCTCTTCAGTAAGGCCGTGGGAGGCAAAGGCAGGGTCCGCCAAAGGAGAGAGTGCCTAGCTATGCCATTGGGTTGATTAGAGAGTCTTTAAGGTGCAGACAAGATTCATTGTGAGAGTGTGAAATTCGCCACGGGGACTGTCTCAGAAACCTGTCAAGAGGGCAGTAAACCAACTGCTGCTTTCAGGAATTTCACATAAGCCCCCACACTGCGCCCATACCACGGGAAACATCTTCCCCAACCCACCGCCCTGGTATCCCAATAAAATTAGCCATCAAGGAGTTGTAGTTGTTGTGGTCGTTGTTGGCTGCAGTTTTATTAGGATTGTACACAGACTGGTTATCCGGTCATCGTTAGCATGAACCCTGGACATTGTGTCATTTGCGAACTGCAATATCTGGTTCATAAATCATACATGTCATCATCATACTGTGCAGATCATATTGTAGTACATTCAGTTTGTAAATGGCACGCCTAAACTAGTTCTTTTGTTAGTCCTTGGTAGTCCTCTTTGTCATGTTACTTCTGGGACCACCATTTGGTTGGTCACCCATGCCCTCTGCGTGTAGGGAGGGGTAGCTTCTCCACAGAGTTAGGCCCCCAACTCGCTACCTTTTTGTGCCCTGCCATCCGGCTGGGTCTGGGCCGCGAGCGCCGTCACCGTTTGCTACTCTCCTCCTTGGCTCAGCCACCTCACCTTGCCGTGTAGCATCCCAAAATGAGTGGCATTCCTCCTACACACCGCCCTGTCGGTGTGTTTCCTTAGCCAACCATTGTACCAATTTCGGCCAACGCTCGTGTTGCTGTCCAGCACTGTGACATTTGCTGGTTCCTAGGTGTGGGTGAGTGGGTCCAGAAAATGCAAGGTGTGCCGCTCCCCCTGCTCCACGAAGTTAGAAGCTAACTGGGGGAGCGGAGGCTTATATCCCCCCCTCGCTCTTCTCGCCACCCAGGTGCTCCACCCCCATTGGAAGGTTTGTACCTAGCAGGGCCCCCAAATTGGCCTGGGGGTTTTGGCGCCACTGTGGCGCTCCTGCAAGGGGTGGTGTGCCCCACTTGCTGCTTCTGGGTGCTTTTGGGCACCCAGAACTGATTTGACCTCTGGGGCTTGGCATGGGTTATGGCGCTGGCCCCTGAGCCTCCCCCCCTCTTTGGGGGGGGAACGGCGGCCACTGCGATAACCCCCCGCACTTCGCCCATACCGTGGGAAACATCTTCCCCAAACCACCACCCTGGTATCGCAATAAAATTAGCCAAGAAGGAGTTGTAGGTGTTGTGGTCGTTGTTGGCCGCAGTTTTATTAGGATTGTACACATACTGGTTATCCGGTCATCGTTAGCATGAACCCTGGACATTGTGTCATTTGCGAACTGCCATATCTGGGTCATAAATCATACATTTCATCATCAAACTGTGCAGATCATATTGTGGTACATTTATTGCGTAAATGGCATGCCAAAACCAGTTCTTTTGTTAGTCCTTGGTAGTCCTCTTTCTCGTGTTACTTCTGGGACCACCATTTGGTTGGTTACCCACGCCCTCTGCGTGTAGGGAGGGGTAGCTTTTCCACTGAGTTAGGCCCCCAACTCGCTACCTTTTTGTGCCCTGCCGTCCGGCCGGGTCTGGCCCGCAAGTGCCGTCTCCGTTTCCTACTCCCCTCCTTGGCCCGGCCCCCTCACCCTGCTGTGCAGTATCCCAAAATGAGAGGCCTTCCTTCTACACACCACCCTGTTGATGTGTCTCCTTAGCCAATCATTGTACCAATTTCCGCCACGCCGCAGGGAGGCTAACGTCTTTCTGCGGCTCCCCCCCAGCTAGTGTGATTTTTAAAAACATTTTTTATCTACAACCTTCAAGAGCCATTGCACCCCACAGGTTATTCCAGACGACTCTCAACCCTTCTTCTGACAGATGGACCCCGTCCTGGCCATACAGCTCCGGTCGACCGGGGTGGATCAGGCCATATCTCATGGATTCCATACCATTGGTCTTGCTGAATTTGTGCATTGCTATGTTCGATTTCGTTCTGGCGTTGTACACTGCTTTGTTCGACTTGGTACCCCTCCAATGTCTCCTGTTGATCATCTCTGACCATACGATGGTCGTGCCACCGAACCATGCGGACACCTTTGTGAGGTCAGCCTGAACGGCTGCCCCAATGCTTTTCTCCCCATTTGTGCCAGGTCTTTGCCCCCGAGATGAATGATAAGAATGTCCGGGTGCCATGCTGCATCTGACAGCAGGTTTCCGAGTGTCACTGGTAGCTGGCTCCAACTCATCCCTGGCTGCCCAAACCAGCAGATGCACATGCCTCTGGGTTTGCTTGCCATCCTGTGGCCTGCCTGCTGCCACCATGTCTGCATCCTGGACACAAAGGAATGGCCCACTACCCACTCCAGCCGGGGGCCTTCGCCGGCTGGGGAAGGAATTGTAGTCAGGGGGTGGTTGCAGTACTGAAAGTGCCCCAAGTTCACACACTTCCCCCTTCTCCTTGGAGGGGGGCGTGTCCTATGACACCCTGCCATGCAGCATCCCAAGGTGACAAGCTCTGCCACTCACCCTGCCGTGCGGCATTCCAAAGTGAGTGGTCCTGACCCTCACCGGTGTGGTCTAAAGTAGCTGTGGCCGGATGTAGGTTTTGTATGCCCTGGACCGCCACCTGCCTACTGCCTGGATTCTTTCCTCTGGCATGCCATGCTGCGATGCAGAGGTAGCTGCGCCGATCCTGAAAGAGGGGGGGGGGGGAGGCCTCTGCAGGCAGCCCGGATTTTGCTAAGGCCTGGCACATCACAATTGTAAATTGGAACTTGCTCAGGTTGCCCCCAGCTTGATGTTCGAAAAATGGCCCTTCACCTGCTGGGCGTACTCCCATGTATCTGAACAAGCAGCACACCACGCAATACTTGCTCCCTCTGATGCAATGCAGCTGTATCACTGCGCCCTTTCCTGCCTGGTCTATTTTTGACCTTCTCAGAGTTATGTCCACTGACGCTGCCCTGGGTCTGATATCTGTGGCTTGAAGGCACCGCCACGCTGGCCCATGCTTCCTAGGTGCCACCTGCTCGCTGATGCGGAAAGCGCCAAAGAATGCCGTGGAAAATGCTACTTGGAAAAGTTGGAGCTCAAATTTGTCCTTTGTACACGACGCCAGCACCTCTATCAGTTGGCCCAATTTTTGAAAATCATTGGGGCACCTGCCATCCACCTTTGCACCCTCTGCTCTTTTCCACCCCTTCAGTGCCGCCTGGAGGTAGAGGGATGCGGTAGGATCTTTCCCTGTGTGAATTTTTGTAAAATGGGCTATGGCTGCCAAATGGGCCTGTGCCCATGACCTTGACTCTTGGACGTGAAGGCCCATTGTGTGAATCGCTCCACTGCTCTTTGTGTCCCATCCCTGTCAGTCAGTGAGCGTATGCCCCCATCCTCATTACTGTTGCTGCATATTTCTTGTAGCGTCTAGCTGCCTCGGGGGTAAGGGCCTGATTCACCAGTGTGGATAGATCTATCCCCCCAGGTCCCACAGGTGCGCTGGAATAGGGGTCATCTCCTTGTCCGCCCCTGGTACCAAATCCCAGAATTGACTCATCTGTGACCAAAACAGGGCATCCGCTGCTGCGTTGTCCACCCCTGGTACATGGCGGACCTTCAAATCCAAGTTCTCCTCCAGCTGTAATTTAATCAACTGTCGCATTAGCCTTAAAGTGTCAGGGCACCTTCCTGTGCCTTTGTTAATTGCCTGTACTACCCACTTGTTGTCTGACCACAGAGTCAGCTTCATGTCTCTTAGCTGCTGTTTCCATACTGTCAGCACCACCATAATGGGGAACAGTTCCAGGAATGTTATATTACTGGTGATGCCCAGCCGGTGCCACTTAACCAGCCACTGGCTTGCGCACCATTTTGCACCCAGGATTGCCCCGAAACCCATGCTCCCTGAGGCATCTGTGAAGAGGGCTATCTGTCTGGCTGTCACCCAGTCCTCCCTCCATATCAGTATCCCGTTAAAGTCCTTGAGGAATTTGTCCCACGTTAGCAGGTCCTGCTTGACCCCTGTCCCTAGCCGGACGTGGTGGTGTTTGTGTGTGATGCCTGAGGTCAACTGTGCGAGGCGCCTGGCGAAAACTCGCCCTGCGGGGATTACCCTAGCTGCAAAGTTGAGTTTACCGATCAACCTTTGTAGTTTGTGAAGCGTTGCCTTGTTGCGGCCGCATAGCCCCCTAACCTCCACCCTGAAATCCTTCACCTTGTCTTTAGGTAGTCTGGCTGTTCCTGTCACTGAGTCCAGCTCTATGCCCAGAAATGTGAGCTTCGTGGTGGGACCTACTGTTTTTTCAGGAGCCAGGGGATCCCAAGGCTTTCTGCCATTTCCTCAAAAGCTGCCAGTGCGTTCCCGCAGTCAGGCGACCTGGCGGGGCCTGTAAACATAAAATCGTCAAGGTAGTGGAGTTTCCCACCCACTGGGTGTCTGTTGTGAAGGACCCATTCTAAAAAGGAGGCGAACTGTTCAAAATATGCGCCGCCCATTGTCATGGCTTTATCAATACACAGCTGTCCCTCCCACAGGAAACCTAGCAGGTGGAAACTAGAGGGTTGTGCTGGTAAAAGTCGGAAGGCAGACTCAATGTCCGCCTTGGCCATGAGTGCCTCCTGCCCAGCTGACTTCACCAGGTCAATCACTTCGTCCACCGATGCATAACCTACTGAGCAGGCCTCTGCGCTTCACCCATCATTTACTGATGACCCCTCGTGAAAGGAGAGATGGTGGATGAGTCTAAATTGCCCCAGCTCCTTCTTGGGGACCACCCCCAAAGGAGAGATAACCAGGTCCTTCTGCAAGTGTGGGGGAAGGGGGCCCTCTATTCTGCCCAATGACCTTTATTTCTCCAAATTGTTGCACACCACCCCTGGGTGTTCCATAGCAGATTTAAGGTTGTTTGCCCACCCCCAATGGTAGTGGACCTGTGAATGGTATCACAAAACCTTCTATTAAGACTGCGGAATCTGTTTTGTTAGGGTATTTGTTTGCCAGTCTGCGAAGTTGCTGTGCGTTGAGTGGAGTGGTGTGGCTCACTGGTTAGAGGCGGCAGACCCAGCAGCAGAGAACGGCCCGGGACCAAGGTTCAATTCCCGACACGGCAGGGTCGTGGACCAGGATCAGCGGACTTGATAATTCTCGCCTATGTGCCTACTCTACCGAGGGATCACACTCGGCAACTCTGAGCATTAGCTTGCCTCATCTCTACAATGGCCCCCCACATTCGCCGGGGATGCCTGGTTTCACCTTGGAGATACCCAGTAGGGACCATCTCACAGGAATAGCCAAGACGGGTTCCCCAGCGGTCTACAGCACCACGATGCCTCAGGGCAGCAGTGCGCTTTACAAGACATTTACATTTACATTTGTTAATTGGGGATCTGGCTAGCTGACAGTTTTGCAGTCCTTGTGGTTCCCCCCAACCTAAGAGAATCAGTGTTTCTTTTTCTTGTCCTTCCTGTCCCCTTTTGGCTCTTGCTTGCCATGGCATCCCACTGAACGGTGTCCTCCCCCACAGCTGGAACATCCGTCTTGGAATTTGCATGCCGTACCCCACGAGTATTTCCCTGCATCATATTTCCAGCAAATTGCTGTGGCACCATTAGACGAGGGTGGTTTTCCTGTGTTGTGCTTGGGTCTGTGAAAGGACTTGCCCCTCTTTCTGTGGTAGGAGCTCCGAAAGGACTGGTCCCCTTTTCCTGCCCAAGCCTTTACCGCCTTGGCCACTAGCATTTTGTGTATACAACCAGAGACGTCCTCCTCATTCAATTCCATCCCTGGGTGTCTCTGCATCTTCAGCCTAAAATCCTTGTCATATTCGAGCCATGCCTCGCCAGGGAACTGCGTCTGTGCCCAGTAATATTGGCCTCATAGAGCCATAGGTCTGCTGCGCAGGGCGGGAATTTTTCAAATATGATGCAAGCGATGATTCTAAAGGCATCGAGCTAATTATCAAAGTTCCTTTCCTTCCTTGCGCTGCGCCTCTCCCTTCTATCCTCATTTTTTTTGTCGGAAGTTGTGAGGTCCAACCCATCCAGCTGAATCTCAAGCAAAGAAAAAATGTTTATGAATTCCTTTCGCCATATTCTTTCTTTGACCGCTAAAGGAATAAGGCTCGCTAAGCCAGTAGCTTTTGTGGTCAGGGAGGCAGGGCCAAGGGATGGCCGGGTGTATGCATCTGCGGCTGCCGCCTCCTACGCTGGGTGGCTTATTTTGCCAGTGTACCCCCATGCCGCTACTGGAGACCCCAGCTCGCCCTGGGTACCCTGTGCCACCTGCCCCTGCAGCCTAGCCTGTCATGCCCAACCTGGATTTAAAAGGTGCCCCGGCATACCCGATGTATCCTCTGCGCACTGCTCCCCTGGCCCTTCAACCCCCTGCCCCAGGCCCTTAAGTAACAGGGGAGCCATTGATTTAAAACATACTTATACAATTCTGGTAATATGCTCACCGTTTGCCACTCTGCTGACGGCTCCACCGTGTTCCCTTGTCATTGCTGGTGTGTCCGCTGGTGGACACTCTCTCCTCTGTGGCGTCTTCCTGGGTGCTTTCAACTAGGGATGCCTGGGGGCTGTGATCTTGCGATTTTTGGGCGATGAGGGGCCCGTGTCGTCCTCCTTCCGGGCCCCTGGCCCATTGCCATCCTCCTGGCATAGATGTGGCTGCAACCACTCCTTGCCATGCACTGCTGATGCCTCCCTCATGCGTTTCAGCCGCTCTGTGAGCTCTTCTGGCTGTTCATTGGCCATTTCTTGTGGTGGGGTGCTGCCGCCCTAGGATACACCAAAATACTGTTGTCCCTTTTGTCAGTGCGTGTGGGGTATTGCAGGTCACTTGCTTCAGGCAGAGGGGGTTGCTTTTGTTCCTGCCTCCCTTTCGATTTTGTGCAAAAGGTCATACGAGCTTCCCCAGGGCTTAGTTGTCCGGGTCGCATTTCCTGCTGTTGGCACAGTTGATCCCTGCACCAGCCTCGGTAGTGCCGACATCCCCCCCCCCCGGGTGTCGCTGGCTTTTTTCTCTTCCTGTGCGTCTCCTGTTCTTGATACAGCAGGTCCCTGCACCATCCTCGCTAGTGCAGAAACCCCACCAGGTGCTGCTGGCTTTTTTTCTCCTCCATGGCGGGAATCACGCTCCTCCGCCCGCCGCCCCAGTTGTCAGCGAAACCTCAGGCCTGTCGTTGCCGCGCCGTGCGCGTAGGCTGAATGTGCTGTTGCCCCGATCAACGGAGGCCACTGCTTTTGATGCTGCCCGCCGGGGGGGGGGGGGGCTGATCTGGTCGCAGGAGCGTGCTCCCCCGCCCTGCTCTGTTTGCAGCTCTGGCGCTGTTGGCGGGACAGGGCCACCCTGCCGACAGCTGCCCTCCCGTCCTGATGCTTGCACAGCTCGCTCAACAAAATGCTTTGGTCATGCATCAGGGGCAGCGGCGGGCACCTCCACAGGGGTGGGTGATGCAGCGGGACCGGCCAACCCCGCAGACCCACAGCACGCGCCCAATGCCTTGTCAATGCTCTCCTCGCTTGAGCGGACTCCGGCTGGGCAGTTTACTGCTTGGTTTCTTTGAGGCAGAAATTGCTTCTCTTCCGCCTAAAGCTCTGCGTCAGCTATACCAGAGTCGCTGCGAGCGGGGACGTTGCACCGGGCCTCCCGCCTGGTCGACGCTATCCTCGCTTGAGCAGGCGCACCTTTTGCCCGGACTCTGGCTGGGCAATTTACCACTTGTTTTTCTCTGGTACGAACTTCGGGCTTCCCCTCAGTCTCCTCCGGCAGGGCTTCCCCTTGCGCAAAAAAAGTCACCGTCCTCCATAAAATGCAAAGTGCGTCTCTACCCCTGCTCCACGAAGTTAGGAGCTACCTGGGGGAGCGGAGGCTTATATCCCCCCCTCGCTCATCCTGCCACCCAGGTTCTGCGCCCCCATGGGAAGGTTTGTACCTATCAGGGCGCCCCCATTGGCCCTGGCGTTTTGGCTCCACCGTTGCGCTCCTGCGGGGGGTGTTGTACCCCACTTGCTGTTTCTGGGCACTTTTGGGAACCCAGAACTGGTTCTACCACTGGGGCTCGGCGTGGGTTATGATGCCGGCCCTGAGCATCCCCCCCCCTTTGGTGGGGAACGGCGCCCTCTGCAAAAGTGAGCCGCTAGCTGAGTGGGTTCACCGCTCAGGCAGGCTTCTACGGCACCTCGGCAAGTCTGGACATTGAGAATGTGCCAGACCAGAAGGGGCCATAACTTTCTTAGGAGGAGCTGCTCCTAGCAGACACTTTTGTTCAAATAACTTTATTTTGGCGTAGGCCATAAAAGTAAACAATAAATAAAAACAAATCATACAGAAATCCTCATTTACAGAGTGAATATTTCATTATACTAAAATTGCTAAAAGAAAGTTCACAATATAAAAATACAATAAAAATCATTATGAAAATCTACACTACTTAAAAGAACTTATCAGCAATAATGGCTCTCCTTTTTGCCCACATCAAGCTCAAGAATTTTGCAACTGCGCACACATGCAAAGGAAATAGATCAGTACGTAGTATTCTTAAAGGAATCAAGTGGCTTGAGGTGCCCAGCAACCTACACACTGGTGCAATCCAAAAAGAACTAAACCTAGTGCACGCTGAGCACACAAATTAAACATGCAGGATGGATTCATTTTTGGCTACACAAAATGGACATCCCTCACTAAATACATATTTCCATTTCGCAGTGAACACCTTTACAGGGAGTGTACCTGGTGTTAATGCTTCCTCTCAGATGGAACAGTGCCAATTCACAATACGGCTGTAGCTCATATGTGGACTTTGCCAGTCATCATTGCATGCCTAACCATATTCTCTTGCCGCTGTAGGGATTTTTTGCTAATGTCAAACACTACACCTAGCTGAGAAAGAAGCTGAGCGAAGCCCCCACGCTACATGCCGCTCTGACACGGGCCACAAGCGGAGTGAATCATCCTGTGGGTCCCGCTCCGATTCTCGTTCCCACTCTCCATCACTCTGGTGACCTGAGCCCTTCCTTTTGACTAGCCGGGCTGGGCATGACTTCGGAGACATACGCGGTCGAAGTGATTCAAAGGCAGGCAAGGACTAGGAGGCGGTGGGGGCGAGCAAGTCAAGGTTAGGCTGCAATACCTCCCGCTGTGAGGCGGAAGTGGTCAGCATTAGGCCGGTGCAGCTTGCCTCCATGAGGAGACCTTGTGAGAAGTTGGCCTGATATGTGATGTCACCATTCTAGTGGGCACCCTGTATCAGTCCAAACAACCCTTATGGTGATGGTTGTAAAGTCAACCTTATAGACCAGCTATCCTAGTGGTAGCATGGACAAAGCAGTCTTAGACTAAAACTTCAGAGAGCATGTGAAGCCAGATGTTTTACCATATGTAACCCCTTTAATACCAAATGAAAGGACACCACACAGGTTATATATAAAATATATATGTATTTATTACTAACACAACCCCTCTGAACTCTTTATGATGTCAGAGGCACAAGCACATAATAAGATACTTAATTATCATACAATAGGTTGCACAATATACAGTAGGGCCCTAGGGGCACGTAAAACCATATACTAAAATAGCGGTATAAGATCCTCGTTACGAACAAGGAACAGGCCTAGGGCCTAGGGAATCGCTGGGGCTACGCTGTACTACCAAAGGTTAGGCAGCAGGAGGCCCACAGGAAGCATGTGCAGTGCCTTAACACACACACACACACGAGTTACCATAGGGATACAATAGGAACGAAAGAATTAGAAACTAGTTCTTTTAGGACACTACCCGATGGACTAGGAGAAAGCTACTGAAAACTAGAACACTAGGATAGTCAATACCCACAGGAGCACCGGAGTACTCGCGTTACCTCACCCACAGGAGCCGGGTGCATAGGTGTCAATGTGTGTCGGGTTTCGTCGCTGAATCCTATGGAGACCTGTGAAAAGATGCTGCAGGCGACCAGGAGAGAAGTGTCCTGTTGGATCCAAGGGTGGATCGAGGATGAAGAGTACCTGAAAGCAGAGGGGACAGACTCTGGGTCACTAGCCAGTGACCAGGAAGGAACCAGGAAGGAACCAGGCGATGTCGTGAAGCAATCAGGTGATGTCGTGAAGCTTGTCTCCGCAGCCACGTGGACTAGGACAAGTCAACGACAACCAGGAGTTGGACACGGACTGTCCCATAAAGGATCTCGCTGTCGGCGGTGTCGGCTTACAGATTGGAGTCAACAAGCATTGGCAAATGCAACCCACACAGGAATAAAATATGGCTTCTGTTGCAGACCAGCAAGGTCTGGGAGGCTTTTCCTTTTCAGGGAAGCAGGCGCCAGCCTGGAGCAACCAGGCAAGCGGTGTAGATTTAAAGGTTCGTCATCACAGAGGCAACTAGCCAACAGGCAAGTAACCGTACAGACGAGTCGAGCACAAAAACACTAGCAGGCTCCACGCGGCACTCGTGGAGTGTGGAGGGCTGTGCATCAGTGCAGAAGGGGCTCGGGGCTGGGGCTTTTCAATCCCCAATGCACAACTTCGAGGGTGCCTCTGAAGCTGAACAAGTAGCAAAGAACAGGTTATTCAAGATGGCCAGTCTCATGTCTCTCGTCGCCTCCACGGGTCTCAGCTTTGCTGTGGCTGTGGATCAGAGTTAACGAAGTCAGGAAGTCTGGCTCTTGTTGGACTCTGTGCTCGGGCTCTGGCGGAAGCGTCGACAAAGTAAACTGCAGATCGCTGGATGGCGCCTGTTTGCACAGGGTGGTCACTCCTAGACCACAAGGGAGATTCTTCAGTCTTCTAGTTGCAGTAGAATGTCGAAGGTCCAGAGTTTCGTTTCAAGTTTCAGTTCAGGATTAATCTAAAGTCTCTTGACTCAGCTCCTACCTATATACGGTATACACCTGTTACAACGCAACTTTTACAACTACCTACCATTACAACGCAACTTTTACAACGCATACCATTACAACGCATTGCGCTGGGGGGCGCTCTAGGATAGGGAATAAGTTTAATTTACTATCCAACACCTTCCCTAGTGTCCACGGGGACTGGAGTTGGAATAGTAAATTATATTTACCACTATCCAGCACCTCTAAGCGCTATGCGTTGTAATGGTATGCGTTGTAATGGTCGCGTTGTAATGGTAGGTAGTTGTAATGGTATGCGTTGTAACATCATACATCCCCTATATACTAATCTAAGGGGCTGGATTATCTGCTAGGTCCCTCCTATGGGTTACACCCCTTTCCCTTTGTTCAGTTTCACGCCAGAGCTGGGGCTGGAGTGCCCCAGCAACTGGTTTCAACCGGACTATGCATGGAGCACCTTGTGTGCCCCAGGCAGTGTCTCATTTTATTCAGCCCTCCCTGCCCCAATACACTATGGCCTGTCTGGGGTGGTGCTAGCACCTCCCAAGACAGGAAACCTATTGTCCAAGCCTCCCTCGCTGGAAGGACTCCCAGCAGCAGGAGGTCAGACTTGTGTCTGTAGCAGAAGCATCCATTTTGTGATGCTGAGGCTCTGGTTAACTTTAACCGGGATTAACAGAAACAACATGTCTTCTCCCTCTAGAAGGGTGGAATGCTACCCCCGTCGCCAGAACTGGCAAGGGGGTAGTATTCCAAAGCGTATGACACCTTTCACGACATGCTTTGATAAAGCCAAACCAAAGTTAGCATTCAACCGCGAGGAGGATAATGCACTTAAGAGTATATGGTATGGCTATATCATAGAACAGCTATAAGGACATGGTTCCGAAATCTGCAGACAGGCTCAGCTCATGCTAGAGCACCATCTCACATAAAACCAAGCACTCTGCATTCAGGATTGTTAAGGCCTGCCATAGGAGTGACTTATAGGTGCATATGTGTCTATATATAATGTTAGATATAGGATGACTATATCTAAGCAAGGGGTGATTACACGACCTTGCCCCAGCTGAGTGATCAGCCAGTTGTGTCAATGTGGATGGCCAGCCAGGGGTGGCATAATACATGCTGCAGCCCCTGGTAGGCCTTGGATGCACCTATGCCCTGGGTACCTATAGTACACTTTACAGGGGCTCATAAGGTGACCCAATATCCAATTGGAGATGTACCTAAAGAATATGGAGTCCATTTTACAGTGAGAGCAGATAGCCTGGGGCCCTGATTAGCAGGATCCCAGGTCAACTAAGTCGAAAACCAGCTAAACACTAGGCAAAAAGTTGGGGTAACCATATAGTCAGATATCCACCTTCCTACACAACCCCCCCAAACGAAAGGAGATACGGCTATCCTTGACCAGGTAAGCCTATATTGCCTAAGTGGTCATATAAGGAAGAACCTGCACTAGCATGGTTACCCCCTGTCTCATGGTCCATTAAGCAATCCCTTACCCTAGGGTATCATAGGGTCTCCACCATAGGGAATCTCTACCTGTGATGTGTTTTGGCAAAGTAAAAGGCTGGTGTTGAGATGGAGTACTGAAGTGAGGCTCCTCTAAGGTAGGGCTCAGCTTCCTCCAATCATCTTCCACCATGTATGCCTTTCTTTCCAGGACTTAGTTGCACTGTGCTCTCAGGGTCAACCTCTGGCTGCCTACAGCTGGAGTCTGGGTCCCTTTTGCTGGTTCACTAGAGGGACAGGTCAGGTTTGGGGCCCTTAGGTCCCAGGTTTGGCTATGCCCAACAGAGTCCATCTGGGGGAGGTTCCTAACTAAGTGTAAGGGAGGTCCCTCAGGAGTTTTTGAAATTTTCACCTTGCTAGGGGTTCTAGCTTTGGTGCCCCTAATCCGCTGATGGGGGGGTTCTTGTGGACAGGGGGCCTGTTGGGGTCCACTGGCCTCCCTGACCTTTACAGCCCTGGGCTGCCTGAGGAAGGGTAGAGAGGGGCAGGTTTCCTGCTCCAGACTGGGTCCCACCTTGGAAGGGTCCACTGTTATCAGGAGCTCTGCCGGGCTAGGCCTGACTACCTCTGGGGCAGTTCCTTCACAAGGGTTAGGGTCAGTTCCCTGAGGAGGCTGACTCTCACCTAATGTCTGGTGGGAGGGAGACTTTTCTTCCTCCCCAATACACTCTGCTTGAGTGGAGTGATGCATAGTTTCAGGCTTCAAAACACTAAAATCTGTTTGAGTTTGGGCTGTGACCATCACAGCCCCACCAACCTTTTCAGGAAGTAACTCTGTTTGCGTGTGGGCTGTGACCATCACAGCCCTGCTAACCTTTTTCAGGGAAGTCTGCTTGAGCTTGGGTTGTGACCATCACAGCCCTTCCAAACTCTTTAGGAAGGAATTCTGCTTGAGCTGGGGCTGTGGCCTTCACAGCCCCACTAACCTTTTCTGGAAGGCCTACCATTTTGGAAAGGGGTTCTTGTTTTACCCCAGCCCAGGCTGAGATCTCTAGCTCATTTCCCAGTAGACAAACTACAGGCAAGTTTGTGGACACTGCCACTGTCTTGGGGCCAGTGACACCTCCCCAGCTGAGATTTACTACTCCCATGGAAGGATCTGTCTGCACTCCATCAATGTTGACCACCTGATAGGTGACCCCAGGTAAAAGTTGTCCTGAGGGGACTAGATTGTCAGTCACCATAGTGATGCTAGCCCCTATGTCTCTATAGGCTTCAACTTTCTGGTAATTGATGAGGGTCTCCTGTCTGTACTTGCCCAAAGTGTTGGGACAAGCAGTGAAGTTGGCAAACCCCATGTCATTTTCACAGACAAGAGTAGCTATGGTAGGGGACCTCGTTAGGCCAGAGTCCACATGAGTTCCCAAAGTAAACCCAGCCAAATTCTTGGGGGCACTCCCACCACCTGGGGGATTACTACTAATAGTAACAGGAGGTCTGGGAGTATTACTTGGGGGAATTTTTTCCTTATTGTTGGTTTTTGGGCAACTGCTGTCAGTTTTCCAGTGGCCAGGCTGTCTACAGACATGTCAATAAGGTTTCTTAGAGTTAGAGGAAGTGTTTTGGGATCCACCCCCACCATTGGAGTTTTGGGGCCCTGTGGAGGACTTGTCTTTTGATTTATCCCCACCTTTCTCTTGAGGCTCCAAGGGGATAGGAAGTCTGTTAACTGAGGGAGATAGTTGGCTATCCAATATTATCGGATCCAAGCCCAGTTCGCGTTCTTTTTCTGCGACTTCCTGATTCAATTTGCCCATGGCAGTAGTAAGATATGTCATGATGCTTGCCGAAGCAGTAGCTTTACGTGGAACTTTGGCTTTAGCGTGCAGTAAAGTTCAAAACTAATCCTGGTTCTGACCCATTTGTCTGCCCTCTTACCCATTTTGTTGTGCAGATCGAATGGGGGGGAAAGTGGCGCTGCTGTGGGCGTCCCGTCCTCCAGCAAGGAACGCTGAGAAGTGTAGTCCCTTACTCGCTCCCCCCTCTCGGCGGCCGCGATGACAACTGCGGCGGCGGGGGAGAGCGGTAGGGTGCTGGCGCAGTGGTCGAGGTTCTGCAGGGCTGCCAGGTAGGGTGAATGTCAGCCTGTGTGTAAGTGAGTTCAATAGTACTCATCACATACCAGCGGGCAAAAAATAGACAATCAATAAGATTATCTTAAAAAAAGCATTCAACATTCTCAATAACAATTTAAAAAATAGAAATAAAACATATCTTAAATGTTTTTTTCTAAGAGCAATTTCTTACGTAAATATGACACATCTCAAACAATCATAAAATCACAAAACATTATGATTAATTTTCATACACTGTAAATAATGTTACTTACAAATATATGCTGACAAAATACACAACAAAAAGTCCTTAATGTTTCACATACTTTTCCTCACATCCAAATAGTATGCATCAAATCCTTTGTTTGGAAGTTGTTCAATAGTAATCCCAGCCTTCTGATCCAAAACCACCAACATCATCTATGGTCCTTTAAAAATCATCTATGGGCCTTTAAAAATATTAGGTAAGAATTTGTTAACTCTTTGGGCAAACGTTGCTTAAAAACTAATTGACTATCATTACAATGTATCCAACCTTTCAGACATTTTAAATAAACAATGTAATGTCCAGATGTGGTAGAAGGTCCATCATGAAAAATAATTGCAACAGCTACAACAGTTCTTCCTGATATTGAACATTGACCAGCTCCAGCATTTTTAATTAAAGTTTCCAATTTTCTTCCATCAGTTCTACAACGTTGCAGCATTAACCCCTTCCATGCAGCCGCGATTCCCCTGGTGTGCTGTAAACAACACGAACAGGGGCGGGCCGTGACGAACCCCAGCCGTCATCAGCACACGAGCACCGTAGTGCATGACCGCTGGGGTTCGTCATCAGCATGGAAGGGGTTAAAATAACATACTATCCATATCTTTGTATAAGTAATGTTGATGAAATTTCTGATTTACATTGGCTACACACCATGTTTTGACTTGCTTCTCTAATTAGATTGTTAAAACACACTGATTTACAGTCAGGTAAAATCAAATATATGAATCTTTCAGTGTCTATGCTAGAGCTACATGTAAACAAACAATTTTGACAGTCATGTTGCCATTCATAAGAACGGCCAAAAAGGTTTTTAATATCTATACCTTCATCTTCCAGTACACCAAGCATAAACATTAAAAATTCCTGACAATCTTGCTGAATATTCTGCGTAAATTGAGTAGAACCAGAACATATGTCCAAAACATTTCGAATATCAGAAACTCTTTGTATTTTACTTTTATCACTACTACTTTTCTCATAAACAGAATACAACAATAAACAGAATATTTTGTCCTGATTTTCTACCATTTGCTTTTGCAAACTTTCAAGTAAAAAAAAACATTAACAACTACATTAGCATAGTAATTGACACCAAAACTATTTTTAAACTGATAACCAACATTCTCTTCAACACTGTCCTTTCTCTTTTTGCTTGCAGGCGCAATTTCATCTTGTTTTTTTTCCTTATCTTAAGTTTCACTACAGATATTCTCAAATCTTCTTCTTCTACATACCACACGCTTTTCAAATACTGGATATTGACCTAAATTGGGTGCATATTCTCTTCTTAACCTATTATACTCTTTCACACAATTTGCATCTGCACTAACCTTTGTCTCATCAAAATCAATCAAATACAATCCAAATAAAATTCTGACTCGAGACAAAGCAACATATGCCATACCTTCTTTAAACACGGTACTTCCACTATTCACTAAAGCACTATCTACACTTAAACCTTGAGATTTATGAATGGTCACCGCATAGGCCAAAAAATTAGGAAACTGTTTTCTGCAGACATACAAATCTTTTACAAGCAAAAATCGAGCTGGACAACGACTACGTTGTTGTACTTCAGCAATTTCATGAAATTTGATTTTCAAAAATTCAATCCCATCTCTATTTACATAATTAGCAAAATCAACAATTTTACCCATTGCTCCATTTACTAAACCTTTTTCCACATTCAAATTACATCGTAATATTACCCTACAGTTTACAGTTTACACATGCATACAAATTCTTTTCTAAACCAGCCGTTTTACTTATCGATTTCTCTAAAGAATCCAATTTCCTTCATGTTCTATTTTATCAATGGCTTCCAATTTTATAATTTCTTCATTTTCCAACTTTAACATTTCTTCATTGAATATAGAACATTCACGCAGTGTTGGCATTAAGCAGATTACAGATTTGTTTTCTGCAATTCTCATGTATATTTTCTCTGGGACAATATTTTCATTTAAAAACAAATTGGAAAGTAATCATCTCTGTAAAGCTTGTTTGCCATGTTCGGTCATTTTTCCAATTCTTATATCTTGAAGAATGGTTCCATAATCTGCATCATTTGCCTGTCGCATATTTTGTAATAAGTTCCTTATACTGAAAATATGACCAAATGTTTACATTTCCAATGCTCCCCAAAGACTTTCTAGTATCTTCATGCACCAGTGTTTTAAACACTGGTTGTCCTTTTACAGGAGTAAGTTGTAGAAGATCTCCAATAACTATGTGTTTTCCTCCGAATAATACGTCATACTCTGTTTTAAGAATTTGCTGCATTCTTAAATGCACAAAGGCAAGCATTAAGTTTGATGCCATGCTTACCTCATCAATAATGAGAAGTTTCATTTTCCTCAACACTCTTGAAACTTCACAAGAAGCTTCTCCAGATAGCTTGTGGTATTCTAATTTGTTTTCATGCTCTACTGGTAGCATTAATAAATGATGTAAAGTAATTCCTTTAATATTGTGGGCTGCTAATCCAGTTGGAGCAGTGACCACACAAGACAAATATGACTCAGTTGTTTTCTGTAGAAAACATGTGATTACTTTAATTAAATAACTTTTTCCTGTTCCTGCTTTCCAACTCACATACACACGGATAGGTTCAAATGATGAGCAAGAGCACTCTTTCTTCTCATGAAGTAATCCATGATGAGTCTGTTCTCCCACGTGCTCATATATTTCTTTCTGCTCAAGATTTACTTGTTCTTCCAAGTTTCCTAAGTTTCTTACATCTTCTTGAGCTTGATACATTGCTGTTTCTACCTCTTCCATAGCAGTTGCTGCTTCATTTTGAAAAATTGGTTCTCATAGTGGGTCCTGACTCAACGGAGCAGAAGGTTGACTGTCTTGAGAACTATCTCTAGCAAACTCAGCTGCAATTGTAGCTTCTTGCTCAATTTCGTCGTTCAACATTTTCACATAATTAGCAAAAATAGGACATTCTATAGTATCTTTAGTTACATTAAAAGAATCTTCATAGCTCTCAAAATCTCCAAGTAATTCCAATTCTGAATGCCATGGCTTGAAAAGTTGCAAAAGAGATAAATAGTAAAATTCCCTTTTGTCAGGTGTTTTGAAACTCAGTTTACGGTGATTAATCAAATGTCCTTTTCTTTCTTTCACCAGACATCCTTCAGAACCAATCACAGCATATATACCATTATTGATGTCTTCTGTAATATTCTGTTTAAAAATATAGTTTTGCAGCACTTCATAGAGACAAATGTTCTCAAGATGATGACTTCTATTTGTATAATATGTATCCAACATATTTGTTTTTACAATATCTGTACTTTCTGGCTCTTTTTCAGCTAAATATTCAATTTCTTGTACAGATTTAAGTACTCGGTTTCGTGTTGCAGCAAGACCTAGACTCACCCAAATGATTCTTCTAGATTTGGAGTATAGACTTGCAGATGATAAGCGATCCGAGCATTCATACGCTCCAATTTCTCGATGAGATAACATCTTCAAACTGTAACTGTATAATTTCTTATTTAGACTCTTCTCGTGGGAAATCTCTCCCCACATTTCCTTCAATTCCGTCTTTTCTGACTTTGTTATGTACAATGTCACATATCGAGCAACAGCAATGGAATTGTCTGCAACATATTGAATATCCATATTAGCATTCCACATGGAAAAAATGACTGGGTTATAGCCATTTATGTATTTTGACTCTTCATTTCTTCTTAAGTTGTAGGTATTTTTTGGAGACTTTCTTGTGATAGTATGTCGCAAAGATGACATAAAACTGTTCACTCTTCCTTTCGATATTACAGGTCGTGAAAATGCAAAACGGCATTTGCTGTAGAATTTGTTCTTAGATTTGTACTTTCGAAGACAGTATTTCCCACAACGATGGCTTTGGAATCGTAAGACTTGTTGTCTTAAGTCCTTATCTTGTGTACTTTTGGGTACATCACATATAGCATATTCTTCAATAAAAGACAACACAGTATCATCTGAGTCTGTTCCAAATTTGGGAGCATCTTTGATCCATAATAGCATATGTATGTGAGGAGCACCTCTTGCATGATACTCCTTTCTCCAAAAGAAATCCAGAACCTCTCCAAGAGGAGGATTTTTTTTTAGTGGTGATAAAAGACATCATAGCTTCGAATCTATGATTGAAATACCTGCATACATTAACAGGATTCAAAGAGCACAATTCTCCAGGTGTCTTGTATTCGATATTTAGTATATTTAGATTTGCCTCTCGAAGAAATTGAAGTAAATCATGCCAAGCATATTCAGCACAGCTTAGAGTAAGGAACCATGTAGGAGTTCCTAAGTTCCTTAGCATACATTTGAGTTCTCCATGACGACGGTACCAGTACTCATTAATACCACGCTGACATGCCATCAGATTAATCAGCTGACACTCCAAAACATTATCTTTCTGCTAAATTTTATCCATAAATTCCTTTGCCGAAACATTTTGCAGATGTACACCTGTTTTAAATATATGGTTTACTGCATAAGAAAGTCCAGACAAATCACTCTCAAACAAAAGAAGAAACAAATACGGAATACATTGTCGAAATCTTGGATCTTCTGCATATAATCTTGCTGTCCGGTATTCAGATGCAGGAATCTGCACAGGTCGTTCATCATATCGTCCACCTTTTCCTGTAGGAAACAATTGAGGGAAACAACGAGCTTCCAAACGTTTTTCCCATACACTAATGGGACTTCCTTTTGCTTCTTTCATTTGGAATAACTCTATAGCATTCCCCATCATTTCTTTGGAATGCAGTGGATGAACACTGTAATGTTCGTAGATTTCTTCAGTTCTGGACACATCTACTTTTTCAATTTGTCTAGATGGCAAGTCACTATCTTCTTGTACAGTTATTTCATCTTCTCCCACATACCCTTTTTTGTAATTTTGATTATTTTTTACCAGGTACAACGTTTCCTTTTTCACTTTCCTAACATCCACTAATTCTTGCCAGATTTTCTTACTCTTAGTAGGAACGCCATTAACAAGAATACCTAAAGGTTCATCCTCTACATTCTCTACACCAATAGTTTCAATATCTTTCTTTAAATCTAGAGGCAAATATACAACTCTTCCCTTTAATCCTCTCTGTAAATCTGAAGGAGGCAATTTTTCTAGTCTTAGGCTCCATATTAACAATAGCCAGAAATGGATACACACATTGAATAAGAATAGACTCATAGGTATTTAAATCCATCAGTTCAGAAGGAATATTTACCAACTCAAGATTATTATGCACAGCTCTAGCAGGCATTTTGTTCTCATCTAATTTGTTATAACAATATTTACAAATATGCTGATCAAAACCCAAATCTATGATTGAAATACCTGCATACATTAACAGGATTCAAAGAGCACAATTCTCCAGGTGTCTTGTATTCAATATTTAGTATATTTGGATTTGCCTCTCGAAGAAATTGAAGTAAATCATGCCAAGCATATTCAGCACAGCTTAGAGTAAGGAACCATGTAGGAGTTCCTAAGTTTCTTAGCATACATTTGAGTTCTCCATGTCGACGGTACCAGTACTCATTAGTACCACGCTGACATGCCATCAGATTAATCAGCTGACACTCCAAAACATTATCTTTCTGCTGTATTTTATCCATAAATTCCTTTGCCGAAACATTTTGCAGATGTACACCTGTTTTCAATATATGGTTTACTGCATAAGAAAGTCCAGACAAATCACTCTCAAACAAAAGATGAAACAAATACGGAATACATTGTCGAAATCTTGGATCTTCTGCATATAATCTTGCTGTCCGGTATTCAGATGCAGGAATCTGCACAGGTCGTTCATCATATCGTCCACCTTTTCCTGTGGGAAACAACTGAGGGAAACAACGAGCTTCCAAACTTTTTTCCCATACACTTATGGGACTTCCTTTTGCTTCTTTCATTTGGAATAACTCCACAGCATTCCCCATCATTTCTTTGGAATGCAGTGGATGAAAACTGTAATGTTCGTAGATTTCTTCAGTTCTGGACACATCTACTTTTTCAATTTGTCCAGATGGCAAGTCACTATCTTCTTGTACAGTTATTTCTTCTTCTCCCACATACCCTTTTTTGTAATATTGATTATTTTTTACCAGGTACAACGTTGCCTTTTTCACTTTCCTAACATCCACTAATTCTTGCCAGATTTTCTTACTCTTAGTAGGAATGTCATTAACAAGAATACCTAAAGGTTCATCCTCTACATTTTCTACACCAATAGTTTCAATATCTTTCTGTGGCTCACCGGTTAGAGGAGGCAGACCCGGACGCAGAGGTCAGACCCGGGACCAGGGTTCAATCCCTGACGCGGCAGGGTCTTGAGCTCAAAATGTCCATGGACTCGATAATTCATGCCTCGGTGCCTACTCTAATCATGGGTTCACACTCTGCAACTCTGGGCAATAGGTTGCTTAATCTCCACTACAGCCCCACTGCGATGGGATGCCTGGCTTTCACCTTGGAGATGCCCAGTAGGGGAGTATTTCGCAGGGAAAAGCCAGGACAGGTTCCCAAAGCAAGCGCCTTGAGACCTTACGGTAAAAAGGCGCTATATAAGAACGTATGATTTATTTTTATTTATTTAGAACCCAAATCAAAACAATTCTCAACCAACAAATAAGATGCAAAATCCTTCCACTCATTATTATTTTCCTTTTCACTTTTTAAGTACAAATCAACAGTCCTGGTCTGATTTTTATAATGAGTTCGTCGACAACAGATACAAGAATAATTTGGCCTTTCACCTGAAATCACCTTAAACTTCATAATTTCTTGCTCAAAATTTTCTACACTGCAATGTTCTACATTCTCCTCAACATTTTCATCTATTAATGTCTCAGTTTCTGCATTGTCTTCCTGAGGACCAAAGTAAATAACCTGAATTTCATCACAAACATTTGTTACATCTGATACAGATCCACGCAAACGAGCACTTTGTCAACTTTTTTAACATTAGTGCTGGACTTTTTGCATAATACAATGTTCTCACTAATTTCCTCCTTTCAGAATGATGTTCTGCTAACATCCTGAAATGGTGAAAAACACTTCGACATACTTTTTTAGAAAGACAAGCCAGAGAATGACCTTGCAAACCAATATTTTCTCTCACTCTGCGAGGATCTAGTCCTTGCAACATCTTAATCTTTTGTTTAACACTTTTCTTAGTATAGTTACGTAAGAAATTGCATAAAAAATCAATAGATTCTTGCAGCACACTGCAAATACTACTACAATTCCAAGTGTACACTGGAGCTTTAAGACGTCTCCCAAAAACGTCATCAGCTAACACCTCATCTGCATTTCTAGGAACAACTTTCTCTTTCTCAATAGGACAACCATTGTTAACCTCATAAGCATGACCACGAGTGTCAACTGCATACAACAAATCATTACTCTGAAGATAACTTTCCTCATTAAAAAAAGACTCTGAACTTGAGCTATGTTAACATTCACCCAAAAAACTCGCAAAAATTACTTCTGTTAATTAGTCTTCTCCACTTACTTTTGGCCTTCATTAAATGGATTGGCTTATCTACTGATCTAATTCAAATGATTACTAAAATGAACAATTTTCTTTTCAATTCCAAAGCTTTCTCAACTACATTTTCTATACCTTTCTTCTTCTTATAAAAATACAGTTTTTTTCTTACATATCTTAATTTCTTTAATTAAAATTGACACAAATCTATTATAAAACATATTTTTCCTAATTTCCATAAATTGATTTTATCTCCTTTTACTATACACAGTTTTCTCTACACTTGATTTTCCATGATTGTTCTCTTTCCTGTTCTTTTGTCTTTTTCGTTGCAGATACACTAATAAAATTTTTCTCTTTGTGCACACTACTCTTAGGGCCAGATGCATCAAGCGAAATGCACTCGCAAAAGGGCCAGATTCTCAGAATCTGGCCCTTTGCGAGAGCAATTTTTGCATTTGGGATGCATCATCCCAAATGCAAAAATCGCAAATAGAGAATTCGCTAAATTGCGATTGTTTGCATTTAAGGAATCTCAAATTAAGATTCCTTAAATGCAATGCATGAAAGTATCAAAAATAGCGAATTCGCTAATAGGGCACGCAAATTACCACGAAGTACAACTTCATGGTAATTTGCAAAAACTTTGAAAAATGCACTTTTGTGCATTTTTCAAAGTTTCATGTTGCGCACACACATGCCCTAAGGGCATGTGTGTGCGCAACATATGTGCACAGATCACATTCTGGGGTGTAACAGGGTGTCCTTTGGACACCCCTGCACCCTTGAACTCGCAATCTCAGTTTGCGAATCGCTAATTGCGATTCGCAAATTGAGATTGTCTTACCATTCATTCCTATGGGCCTCTAGGCCCATAGGAATTAATGGGGAGGTATTCCTTAATTGCGACTCGCAATTTGCGAGTCGCAATTAAGGAATTCTAAGGAATCGCTTTTTTTATAGTGATTGCTTGATGCATTCCATTTTGCTATTCCTTATTAGCGATTCCTTATTTTTCGCTAATAAGGAATCGCAAAATGGATGCTTGATGCATCTGGCCCTTAGTCTTTAATATTTTCCTCAAAAAAGTGTTCCTGGTCTTACCAGGACTTTTTTTCTCTTTGTTAACACATTGTTCTTCGTGTAAATCTTGTTGATGACTTCTCTTCAAATAAACACCTTTCTTACGTTGTTTCCGCTTTTGAAACTTAGTAGGCATCATAAAGTTTTTTAAGTATCGATAAACAGAATCTATAATAAAAAAATATATATAACATTGCAAAAATAAATATATCAAATATTCTATTAGATTACTTACAAGAACAGAGGAAGGATTATGAGAACAAACGTGGGACTATAAAAATAAAAGGACTTACAACAAGAGAGGAAGGAGTATGAAACAAGGGGAAAATATAACCAAAAAGGGAAGAATAAACATACACAGCAATATAACGGAATAAAGAAAGTATGGGGTCCCAGCATAGTTGCGGGTCTTTCACTGTGCTGGGTGGAGGTGGACTCCCAAAGGTAGCTGTATCCTAGGCGATTAGCGCAGCACCAAGCATTGCTTCCCTTTCTACCAGCATCTACGATTGGCTGGGTACCTACTCTCCTATTTATGCAGCATATCTAACTGGACTGTCAGCTGCGGGAGACTGCATGTTGGGGACTTACTGCAATTCCTGAAGTATGGGCCCTGACATTGAGAAGCTCTGGCCAGCTTGCTGCAGATCGGCTCTTCCACTGGGCCTGCGGAGCCTGGCTCATGTTGTAATATTTCTGCTGTACCGTTTGCAGACTCCAGGGGCCCGCTGCTTGTGGGGTCTGCCTGTGTCCATGCTGCGACCTGCTGTCCGTACAACTCTGTCGCGGCACAGCTATCCCCTGCTTGGACCTGGCTTGGACCTAATGACTGGACCTTGTTGATCGGACCTGGCTCATCTTCAATCACTGTAACAGAGCTTGTACTACTTTCCTGCTGTAAAGGGCCATCTATTACAATGGGACAAGGTGACGTCAAGCAGATACAACTCACCTATGAGCCAAACAAGAATCCGTGCACCAGCGTTCGCCCTCAGGGTTCTTTAGTATCTCAGGCTCTACAATGGCGGACCCACCCATGGATGGTACAGCAGCTGTCATGGCTAAGCTGCGTGTAGGCTTCTGGTATATATATATACTAGGTTTTACACTGTAATGCAACACTTCAACACCATGTCCGAACTTCTGGACCGCAATGGAGTGATGCTTGATGGGACTTTGCGAAAAATATCGGACATTGAAGAAGGTAACGCAGACTCTGCGAAGCACCTCAAACGAGTTGAATGCCTCCTTAAAACTGTAGCAGCTAACAACAAAGACCTGGAAGCAAGGTCCAGCTGAAGCAACATTGGAATTTCCATCATTCCTGAATCCACCTTCACCGGACAAATGGATGCTTTTATGGAACAGCTGCTCATGGAGCACTTTGACAGGAATACTTTTATAGAAATGTTGATAATTGAAAGAGCCCACAGGACACTTGAGCCTCTTCCAATTCCAACAGCAGATCATTGCCAGGCTCCTGAACTTCAGGGACCATTATACTGCAATGCAACTGCCCTGCAAGAAGGGGGGGGCCTCCATCATCAAGGATCTACAATATCCTATTATATGGATTACACTTTGGCTGGCATTATGTCTTCAATACTCATGCGGATGCATAGACATTTTGCAAGCAGTGCTCGCTCAACAGATCCTCATGTTGTGCAGATTCTGTTGCATCTCTTTCCAGGGGTTCGGCGCCAGCCTCACTGGAGACTCCCGCTTGGTAAAAATTCTGTTACAATTATCGATTTTTGACAAGAGGAGGGGATATGCCCTTGTACTGCTACGTTTAGATGGGGGACTCCATTTGGACCAGGGTCTCTATTGGATGGCAGGGTCTCTAGAGCTTCTGCAACTTTGGCAACATCAAACTGTAACTTGACTCCTCTGAAAAAGGAAGGTTTAATAATATGGAGGGGATCACCTGGTGTAGAATAGATAGCTTCAAAGCAGGAGACCCAACCCTTAGCCCGAATAGTATGAACCACATCTGATGCCTATACCTCATTTAAAATGGGCTAGTTCACTTTTTTCCAGAAAGCAGGGCTATCTCCTGACCCACAGCCAGTTACTTGCTAATCCCATGCCTCCTATTTAAGGGGGTCATTAGGATGGTGGAAGGCTGGCGGTCCTTCTGCCATCACAAAGCATGGGTACCGCGGCGGATGCAAAGTCCTTCCGCCGCTTCACCGCCAAAGGCAATCATATTCATTACCTGGCTGACGGTGCAGGGATCCTAAAATGGTGGCGGTGCCTAGCAGGCACCGCCACCAAATTACGATGTGGGTAGAAAAAGGCCTTTCCATGGAAAGGCTGGCGGGGATTGGGCTTGGGGGCCCATTGCAGGCCCCCCTTGTTCAGGGGGGATGTTGCTGCACTGGGTGTACCCATGGTACCCCCCTGCATTTCCCTGCACTGTGTGGCAGGCCACGCTTGGTGCCTGCCACGCAGGGCACGGAAATGCAGTACATGTCAAATTGACATTGCAAACTGTGCTGCATTCAGCAACACCGTCCGCAATGTTAAGAGCCCGGGATGAGCCAGCCAGTATAGCGGGCACATCCTAATATGTGTGGTGGGACCGCCACATGTATCAAGCCAATTGGGACCTGAGCTCACCGCCCTTCTCGTTTTCCTCAGGAGGGCGACCTGAACTTATTTACAGATGTTTGAGAAGGAAGCAAGAATGTCTTCGTCAAGGGATTCTCTCTGTAAGCATACCTCAAAGACATTACTACATGATCATATTGAGCCCCTGAGGAAATATTCCATTACAAAACTGCACCACCCTAATCTACGTCCTTGCACCTTTACTTTAAGGGGCTCCCTATATGGGATAATTCCCTTCTCCCCAGAGTTAATCACCTGAATTCCTCCTTTAGTGGGTTGGGATCACTACAGCCACTACTTTCTATTTTAACTTTGTTTATTTAAGTAAAGTTTTAAACAGCAGATGCAAAGACAAAATCAATAACAGAATTAAGCCCTCTTCCATTGAACGCCGGTACTAAATCCAGGGAGTTACTCATGGATTTAGTCAGAAGGTTAAAAAGATGACAGTCTGATAATAAGTGATTCAAAGTATCTCCTGAATGGGAGTGAGTATAATGAACCTTCTCCTACTCCTCATGGATGTCTTGCTTCTTCTTACCGGGACCACAAATAAAACCGGGGTGTATGTTAAAATTACCTACTAACAAAATCAAAGGAATAGGAGGCCAAGACAGAAAAAGTCATCCAGACATCTTTTTAGATCGGTCTCCAGTAAATCACCTGAAGAGGGAGATTTGTAAACATTAATTATTAAGATGCTGGTATTTAGAGAACATTTTAGAAAGACAGCCAGGGTTTTTGCCAAGTGAGAAGAAACTAACTCCATGTCACACACTGAGCTTAAACTTACTAAAGACACCAGCCTCTCCCCCTTGCTCTACCATGTCTCGTAGAATACAGTCCCCATAACATCCTAGGTCTCGTGAAGACAAATAATTCCAGATGATTTTAGCATACTGATTTCATAATTGTCATCTAAAATGGAACTAACCCTAGCCACATTCCAACATGTTATCCTAACTTAATTATAAATCCCTGCGAGGACCTCTACCCATCTCGAAACCTCCAGTTTAGTATCATTGGTGGCCTGAAGTCAATCCTGCTGTTCTAATGTAGGTAAGGTGGCAAACCGATTTCTAAGCTGGGCATCAATTGTTGACAACAACCTTGGGTGTTAACGAGCACCCTACTGTCTGTAAGATACCCTCATGTGCTCCCTGGTTTCTAGTAGGTCTACAAGGAGGATAGAAAAATCCTAGCGGGTACATTACAATATCAGTCCTCATTAATTAGGAAGACACACCCTGTGGTAAACAGAATCTGTTCTGCCCACCTGGGGTTCCTAAAATCAACCACAAGGCAATGGCCGGAGCCTTGTTTGTTAGTAGGATGCACCCAGTCAACCGTTCACACCATGATGATCTCATTGTTTAGCGGACCATTCTCAATATCCAATTGGCTTAAAAACCAATGAACGGCTTTGCTTTTAATCTCGCTGAAAGTTTCCATTGTACCTACTAAAGTGGGGAAACATTCACCAATGTGCAACTGCAAAGTCTTCTTTGATGGGAGAACATCGATTGAATATACCGTGCTACAGAGGCAGCTCTGTCCGTGGGGATTACTAGGAGGGAGTTTACCACCATGTTCCCCCTAATACTCTCCTGGGCAGTGAGGAGTTTGGAGGAACTATAGGGTAGAGGTGCATTAAACAGACCCTCCAGAATTTTGCGATTTACAAAATAAATGCAAAATCAGCACTTTTGTAAAAAGGCACAAAAACATGTCTAATTAGGCCTTAGGCGGTAGAAAGCGGCAGCAGTCCTGTCTCCTGTAAGAATAGCCGAGAAAGTAATAATGAAGATCGGGTCACCTGCAGGTTATGTTAAGGAGGAGGTGCTGGCCTACAGGGCCGGACTGGGAACGAAAACCGGCCCTGGCAAAGTGCTTGGCCGCCCCCCTCCTCCCCCAGGAAGGGGGGGCGGCATTGGGGGTGCGACCGAGCTCCTTGCTGGGCCGGTTTTCAGGCGATTTTGTTACAGGGACGATTTTGCAGCTATGCTGCTAAAATGGTCCTGTAACAAAAACGGCCCCAGGAGCCCAAAACCGGACCCCACCCTTGCGGCACACCGGGGGATTGCCCGGTGCCCGCAACGGCCAGTCCGGCCCTGCTGGCCAAGTGTGTGTTACCTTCCAGAACAGGCAAAAATCTCTTTCACACTCCACACCTGCACAGCAATTACTGCATTACGTACTCAGCAACAACATGCAGGCAACAAGGGGGGCTTTCTTTATTGTCACCTCCAGCTGTGCCAAAGATAAAGGCCAAGCCATCAGGTGGCTCCTTTTGATCGAGTATCCTGACAGGACATGGCCTGGAACATCACCTAACTTAAATGCAAATACACTGGAGGAGAAACAAAAGCACACCGCTTGTTATCTCTTTACAGGTACTTAAGAGAGACATTCTTTTGAATTTGTTCAGTCCCTTTATGTAGGCAGGTGCATGCACTGTAAGAATGTCAGATGTGTTGGTCTGCCCAAGTACCTACAAAAATCACAAATTAAATAGTACTATTTTATTTCTTTTATAGCACTACTCATCCCAATGCTGGGTGTCAGAGTGCTTTCCATAAAATACACATTATACATTGACAATAAATCATTTAAGAGTGTAAATCAATGTACAAGATGTGTTACATGAGTCAGTGAGGGATATAAGGTGTAGGGGTCACATGTCCTTCATAGCTCACTGTGCTATTTTAGAAGGATTACAATTTATGAACTGAAATTAACAAAAGGATCTATGTGTTCAAAGCAGTAACTTACTTAGCTACATTAAATAAAAAACTCTCATCTGCATGTTACGTGATGTGCTTTGAAGGAGACACATTAAACTTCTATACTACTTTGAAGCAAATCTGGGACTAGACAACTCCCAGAGTTATCTTACCATTATTAATATTCCCTGAGATATCCTGGGCACCCTTGCAGCAGATGCCTTAAGACCATAACATATTTTAAAATGCAGACTTTGCAACCAACTGCCATGCTTTTCCTTGTTGCCAATTTCTTTGTGGCAAGGTTTAAACATTTTAGTTGAGGCCAAGATTTTGCATCAGGATTGTACCAAGTTTTCTGGCACAAGCCCAAAGCAGAATCTAATTGGTTAAATCTCATAATGCGATTTAATGTACTCATGATATACCTGATAAACATATGTGTGAGGTCTTAATATCTGATGTCACTTCCAGAGAGTGCACTTCTTGTGATCTTACATGCAATGCATGTCGTCATGTGCTATGGTGGCTTGTGCCATGATGTCACTTGTAAACTACCTAACTTTGTTAGTCCCCCACTTCTGTTCTTAGGACTTTTGTCCTGGAGGAGGGCAAAGGTGGAAGGTGGGGCTGAGGGGGGAGTTCAGTCAGTATAATCACATTTAGAACTTGTTGTTTACTACGCAATTATAAAGTGCATGAGCAACCGATAGACAATTGAATTACAGCAAACAATTGTGTAGGCTTGTAAGCAGGGCCAGTGGCGGGAGAGTGGAAGGGTGGATGCCACTGGTCAGGGTAGAGGTGTTGGTGCCCTGTTCAGGGGCGAGAGTAGACAGAAAACAGGGAACAGCATTGTGCACCACACATCCTCTCTCTTCTTGTTTTGGGACCAAGTAGGGGGGCATTTAGGCTTGCAGAGTGTCTTAGACTCTCGTGGTCGCACCAATTTAAAAGTAGAGGGTTATGTTTGGCCCTAAATCTTTATTTCCCCTGGGCCATCTCACTCCTGGGAACCTAGAGTCCCGCAAGTGCTCGGATTGGGTGCATGGGAAAAATGTTGCTGCCAGCTATTACAGGACTTGGGACTTATCACAGCAAACAAATACTCTCAGACACTTTAAACATGCCTAGTTGAAAGTGGAATACTCTGCTAAAACTGTTTCTATTGATTTAGACTGAAAAGGAATGATTACAAGCAAAATAAAGTGCTGAACTAAAGCTGCAAAATATACAATTTTGTGCCATAAAATGCCATTTTTGTGTGCAAAATTTGCAAATCTCTTTCGAAATATCCTGGGGGGGTCTGTCTAGTGTGGCTAGAAAGGATTTCTTCTCATATCGGCATATAGTTTGCATCTATAACTGCCTCAGAGGTAGGCCGCAACATCGACCATGTGGAAGGAACATCATGGAGTATGCATCACCTTATCGATTATACAGTACATTTTTCAATGGATTAATCCGTTAACAAAAAAACGAAACAGAACAGTAACTTTGGCATTGACAAAGCAGTCAGGTAAGCAATCACATAGATTCTTGTTTCACATAAATGGACCTGGATGAGTACTAGGGCCCGGCCCACCCTCTTCTGGATTGGGCTCCTGATGGATCCTGATACATGGACAGGAATGTAATGTGAGGTGTCTTGCGAAGTTAGCAGCTATCTACCTGTTTGGGCATTGAGTGCATCTGGTAACAATAGGGTACCCCCCCGGGGGCTGTGACCTCGGCCTGCATGTGCCCATCGATGCCATGTCTTGTCGTAGACCTGCCTTCAGTGCGAATATCACTATACTTTTTATTTGGTCTTTCCATAGTCACTGTCCCCTGCAGCAACAGTCACTCCGCCTATGGAAACAACATCTAACTCATAAATCATACCTGCGGAGAAATGTACTTTGTGATTGTCTCACACTAGTACCCTTCCATAGAAGTTCGCTGAAATTTGAGTTTGGATAAATCAATCTTGAAAATATCACATCATGCTCTCTGTCTCTCTTCCAAATCTTTAAACCAAAAAAAACTGAAAATTAGGAGGGAAGTGCATTCTCTGGCTGTTTATTCATGTTTGCAGAAATAAGCCCATCCATTCACCCACAAGGCTGTGACATTATTCCTCTCTGCACTTTGATGTCACTATTTCTTTTTTTTACCATTTTCAGACACTGTACTTACAGAATTGAACAAATACGTTCTTTGTTTCGTCAAAAGCCACCTCCTCGAAGTTGCTGCCAACAAGGATTTTGACAGGGTTCTTGTCCCAATCTTCAGGGAGTTCCTCACTCATCAGTTGGGGCTAAGAGAGAACAGAAGTAATGTTAGGGAAGGAGGAATATCTTACTGTCCTACCTTTCCTGTGTCAAAGTAAATACATACAGTCAATAACCAAGCATAGACCATTGGAGTGGGGTTTAACCCTAATTTTACATCAAGCTGTGATTCTGCTTAAGAAAAAAAGTGTATCATACATGTTTTGTTTCCAAGTGTGCAACATAGGCAAGATGGTATCACCTTTTGACAAAAAGACTGTGCCTTTTGTGAACTGTGCCTAATTTCTCCTGGATGAAGTGAGTGTACACCTACTACCATTCTCCAAAACCACGTCGGTATATGAGGAGTCGGCAGGTCGTGCAGCTTCTAGCCAAAACTGTCGGCATAGTATGAATGAATGAATTAATTTACATTTCTATAGCGCGTAGCTAGCCTAAGGCCTCCTAGCGCTTCTTGACCAGGCGGCAGAGGACCACACCACGTTAAAGCATAACCTTGAAGAGATGGGTTTTAAGAAGCTTGCGGAAGGCCAGCAAATTTGTCTCCCTCCGCAGGGTAGGGGCAGAGAAATCCAAAGGTTCGAGGCATTCAGGTAAAAGGAGCGGCAACCCCATCTAGTTCCTTCATATTTTCCTTGGAGTGGCAAGGAAAGCAAAACTTGATTGAAGATTCCTAGAGGGTTGATAGGGGGTAACCAGAGAATGGATAATGGCTAGACCGAATTTACGAATGGCTCTATGAGCCAGGCACAAGGCCTTATTGTATCCTCGACCAGAACTGGGAGCCAGTGAAGGTGCCTTAATGCCGGTTTCGCCGACTGTCTCCGAGAAACCTGAAGAAGTTGGTGAGCCGCACAATTCTGGATCACTTGCAGTTTCTGAATTGTGGACTGGGGGCCTCCCAAGTACAGAGCATTCCCGTAGTCCAGGTGAGAGAGTATGAGAGCTTGCACCATAATCCTTCTCACCTGGAAATGAAGCAAGGGATGGATCTCCCGTAAAATTCTCATCAGGCCAAAACAAGTTGGCAGAGAGCTTAGTGGCCTGATGATTAAAACAGAGGGAGCTATCAAGCCACACGCCCAAGCTCTTGATCTGCTGATTTGGAGTTGGGGCAGGGCCAAGACAGGTCAGCCATATAAGAGCCGAATTAAGTGAAGGAGAGTTTCCAAAGAGCATCAGCTTGGTCTTGTCCCCATTTCGCTTAAGATGTGAGAGTTCCATCCATTCTGCTACCGACTCTAGGCAAGGACCTAGGGAGCAAGATGCCGTCTCTGGGTGGTTCAATACCACGCTCAGGTGAGTGTCATCTGCGTAGGTAATGATCTTTATGCGGATGAATAAAACTCGTAAGTGCTTCCTCGTTTTTCTCTGTGGCATTTTCTGGTGTTTTTGATATCCACATACATGTCCACCCACATCCCAATCTCAAAAACAAATGTTAAGTGTGGTCTGGTACTTGATGCACAGGGGGTTAATATTGCAGGTCACAGATCTGGTGTCCACACAAACTACACAATCTAGTAGTGACAGTGCAGTGAGTACTATCTTCACCTCATTATGAGTATATTTTGTCTGTTTGTCTGTCGCCATTCTATCCCCGTTTCTAGCTTGTCCTGACCTGCCCTTGCTGCACATGACATGTTTCTTTGCTCCGGAAAAGGGGTGGTGATGAACAGAGTGTCTGAATTAAGCAGACCACTCTTACCCAGTCCAAAGATCAGGGCTTGATCATCACCGTTTTTTAGCTTACTGCACCATCCCAGCTCAGGGGGATGTTTATTTGCTCCTTCTCGGGGGGGTCAGCACCTATTGCAAGATTAGTAGTTGTGCAAGATTATGGTATTTTATAAACTCATTAGGTGGTTATTAGGAAGTTGTAAGGTCAAAGTTCATTGCCATTGCTATGCATGGTGGAAGGTTTTTTTGGAATGTAATCGGAGCTCAATTGCGCGGTATAGGAGAGTAGGGTCTGCTTCCTAAGGTCACTCCCACTTTTTGCTGTGATTTTCTGTTTTTTCCACTTTAGACTGTCTGTAGCCCTGCTAATCAGGACCACAGACTAGCTGTTCTGTCTCTAAATTGATACCATGTACTTTAGGTACATACCAGATTGGTTACTGGGTCACCCTTGTGAGCCTCTGTATAGTGTACCCTAGGTACCCAGGGCATAGGTGCATCCAAGATCTACCTGCAGCATGTATTATGCCACCCCTGGCTGGCCCTCCAAACTGACACCACAGGCTGATCACTCAGCTTGGGTAAGGTTGTACAATCACTCCTTACTTAGATATAGTATATCTATATCTACCTTATATATAGACACATATGCACCTATAAGTCACTCCTATGGCAGGCCTCGACAATCCTGGAGGCAGAGTGCTTGGTTTTATGTGAGAGGGTGCCCTAGAATGAGCTGAGCCCCTCTGCAGCTTTCAGAACAATTTACGTATAGCTGTTCTATGATATAGTCATACCATATACTCTTAAGTGCATTATAATCCTCGCGGTAAATGCTAACTTTGGTTTGGCTTTATCAAAACATGTCGTGTAAGGTGTCAAACACTTTGGAATACTACCCCCCCCCCCCCTGCCCCCCTGTTCTGGAGGCGGGGTAGCATCCCACCCTTCTAGAGGGAGAAGACATGTAGTTACTGCTAACCCCGTTTAAAGTAAAACAGAGCCTCGGCATCACAAAATGGATGCTACTGCCATAAACACAAGTCTGACCTCCTGCTGCTGGATGAGACTCTGGCAGGGGAGGCCTGGACAATAGGTTTCCTGTCAGGGGAGGTGCTGGAACCACCCCAGACAGGCTTTAGTGTATTGGGGCAGCGAGGGCTGCATTGAAAGATGTTTTTCCAGACACTGCCTGGGGCACACAAGGTGCTCCATGCATAGCCCAGTTCAAACCAGTTTCTGGGGCACTCCAGCCCCGCTCTGGCATGAAACTGGACAAAGGGAAAGGGGTGTAACCACCCCCTTCCCGGGTCCACCCATAGGAGGTACCTAGCAGGTAATCCAGCCCCTTTTCTAAGTATAAGTATAGGAGCTGTATCCCCAGGACTTTAGATTATCCTAGAACGAAACTTTGATACAGAACTCTTGGACCTTCGACATTCTATTCTGACTAGAAGACAGAAGACATCTCCCTTGTGGTCAAGGAGTGACCACCCTGTGCAAAAAGGCACCACCAGTAACTTGCCTGTCTGCTTTGTTGATGCTCCCGTGGGAACCCGAAGACTCAGCAACTCAGGACTGGACTTCAAAAAATATTTGACCTCGACCCACATCCACAACAAAGCTAAGACCCGTGGCAGACACGAGAGACGTGGGACCAGACTTCCTTGAGATCCTGTATTTTTCTAACTGCATCAACTCCTGAGGTAACTTGCAGTTGTGCATTGGGGTACAAGAAGCCCCAGACCCGAGCATCATTTTCACTGAAGCTCAGCCCTCCACACTCCACGAGTGCTGCGTGGGGCCTGCTCTTGCATTTCAGCTTGATGTGTCTTTCCAGTTCCTAGTCTGTTGTCTAATAAGCCCCCTGAAGACTTTCTTTTGAATTTACACTGCTGGCCTAGTTGTGCCAGGCTTGTTTCAGCTTCCCTTCAAAGGAGAAGTGCCTCAGACGTTGCTTGTCTGACTTGAAGCAAATCTTCACTTCCTGCATGGGTTGCGTTTGCCAAGGCTTGTTGTGTCCAATCCGGATACCAACACCTTAGTCAACTAGATCCTTTATGAGACAGCTCGAATCCAGCTCCTAGTTGTCATCAACACCTCCTGGTCCTCATGGCTGCAGAGACAGGCTTCACCTCTTCACCTGAGATCATCGCGACATCGCCTGGTTCCTTCCTGGTACCTTCCTGGTCACTGGCTAGTGACCCAGACTCTGTACCCTCTGCTTTCAGGTTCTTCAGATCTTTGATCCACCCTTGGATCCACCCGGACACTTTTCCTCTGGTCGCCTGCAGCACTTCCTTACAGATCTCCATAGAAAACATCGACAAAACCTGACACCAAAAGGCACCTATGCACCCGGCTTCCCTGGGTGAGGTAACACGAGTACTCCGGTGCTCCCATGGGTCTTGACTCTCGAAGTGTCCTAGTCTAAAGGGGTTTTGTCGTAGTCCATCCGGAAGTGCCCTTATACAGTAACTTTGTAACTTTTACGTTCTCCATTAAAAGTCAATGGTAACTCGCGACTGTGTTCAGACACTGCACGCGTCTCCCGTGGGTCTCCTACTTCAGAACCTTTGGTTGTTTAGTGTAGCCCCAGTGATTCCCTTGGCCCTAGGCCTACTTACTATTACTCTTGTGGTTCTTATACCACTATTTTAGTATATGGTTTGGGAGGCCCCTAGCGCAAAACAGTATTGGTGCAACTGATTGTATGCTAATTGAGTAATTTGTGATGTACTTTTACCTCTGATCTCATAAAGAGTACAGAGGGCTTGTGTTTAGAATAAATACATATATATTTGATATATACCTTGTGTGATGTCGTTTAATTTGGTATTCAAGGGATTATAATTGGTAAAACAAACAGCTTCACATGCTCTTTGGAGCCTTAGCCTAAGACTAGGAAGGGATGGATTGAAAGATGCTTTTCCAGACAATGCCTGGGGCACACAAGGTGCTCCATGCATAGCCCGGTTCAAACCAGTTGCTGGGGCACTCCAGCCCCGCTCTGGCGAGAAACTGGACAAAGGGAAAGGGGTTTACCACCCCCTTCCCAGGTCCACCCATAGGAGGGACCTAGCAGGTAATTCAGCTCCTTTTCTTAGTATAAGTATAGGAGCTGTGTCCCCAGGACTTTAGATTATCCTGGAACAAAACTTTGATACAGAACTCTTGGACCTTCGACATTCTATTCTGACTAGAAGATGGAAGACATCTCCCTTGTGGTCAAGGAGTGACCACCCTGTGCAAACAGGCACCACCAGTAACTTGCCGGTTTGCTTTGTCGATGCTCCTGCTGGAACCCGAAGACTCAGCAACTCAGGACTGAACTTCCAGACATCTCTGACCCGACCCACATCCACAGCAAAGCTGAGACCCGTGGCAGACACGAGAGACGTGGGACCAGACTACCTGGACATCCTGCATTTTGCTAACTGCATCGACTCCTGAGGTAACTGAGTTGTGCATTGGGGTACAAGAAGCCCCAGACCTGAGCACCATTTGCACTGAAGCTCAGCCCTCCACACTCCACGAGTGCCGCATGGGGCCTGCTCTTGCATTTCAGCTTGGCGCGTCTTCCCAGTTCCTAGTGCATTGGCTAGTGAGCCCCCTGAATACTTTCTTTTAAATTTAAACTGAAGGCCTGGTTGCTCCGGGCTTGCTCCAGCTTCCCTTCAAAGGAGAAGCGCCCCAGACCTTGCTGGTCTGACTTGAAGCCAATCTTCACTTCCTGCATGTGTTGCATTTGCCATGGCTTGTTGGGTCCAATCTGGATACCGAAACCGGGGACAGCTCAAATCCAGCTCCTGGTTGTCATCGACACCTCCTGGTCCTCGTGGCTGCAGAGACAAGCTTCACCTCTTCACCTGAGATCATCGCAACATCGCCTGGTTTCTTCCTGGTACCTTCCTGGTCACTGGCTAGTGACCCAGACTCTGTCCCCTCTGCTTTCAGGTTCTTCAGATCTTCGATCCACCCTTGGTGTACTTTCATTTGGTACTCAAGAGATTATAATTGGTAAAACAACTTGCTTAGCTCACCTACAGAAGTCTTAGCCTGATGACTGCTGGTCCATGCTACCATTAGGATAGCTTGTTTATAAGGTTGACTTTACAACCTCCATTAATAAGGGTCGATTTACACTGGTGCAAGGTTCCCACTAGAACTAGTGGACATCAATGTCAGGCTAACTTCTCACATTGGTGTGCAGCGGATGGGATAAGAGATTGCATTTGTTTCACCATTTAATCTTGAAATATCATTTGAAAGATCACATTAAGGTACCTGTAGGTACAAATAAATCAAGTCTTATAATACTTTAAGTTCTACTGAACTTAGCAGTTGTAGGTGGTAAGGGCTTAACACACCCTGACCACAACTCCTAGAGAGGTTCTAGTAGGAAACAAGTAGCTTAGGTAGGTGCACACACCACACCTCACTAGCAATGTCCTTGAAGGCAGGGCCTAGTGAGCCTCTGTCAGAAGACAACCCAAGTTGCCTTCTAAGTATGACACATTCAATTTTCAAGAATTGAGAAGCTTGTGTGTGGTCAGAAAGTTAAGACAAGGACAGAGTCCAACCTTTCAGCACCTGGTAGATATCCTAGTGTCAGATGATGTTGAGAAAGCATCAGACCCAGATAGCCAGGGTAGTAAAGGGGGGGGGGCATCCATTAACAGAGGAAGATCCAAGTGGGGGAGCGCCACTGGTGTCTGAGGATGATGAGGATGCTGACCAGGAGCAAGTTGTTGAACTTGACCTGGGCAACACAGGACTACCTGAGGGTAGGGAGAACCTATCCCTCAATCCCTCCAAGTATGCCTAAAGATGTGACCAGGAAACCCGGATCCCTTTCCAGTGGATCTGAACATTCTGACTCATCAGTAGGGTCCAATGCCTCAGCTCAGAGGAGGATGACTTCCCCTCAGAGAAGAGAGCATAAAGCTAGGATGAGAGAAGTCAAGCTTAGGATCAAGAGGCAAGAAATTGCCCTTGCCAAAGAGACCCTGGTTCTTGAAAGAGAGAAGAAAATTGTGTGGGCTAGAGCCCACTGGTGGCAGTAAAATCCCTAGTGGTAGGGATAGATTTCATGACCATAGAAACCTGAACAAAATTGTCCCTCTCTATCAGATTGGGGATGACATCCACAAGTGGATAACTGCTTTGTAGAGGGCCTGCAAAGTACAGCAGGTACCCCAAAGTCAGTGGGCAGCAATTTTGTGGCTCTCCTTTTCAGACAAAGGCAGAGACAAGCTCCTCACTGTTAGAGAAGAGGATGCTGACAACTACAAAGTTCTGAAGAGTGCTCTGATAGATGGGTTTGGCTTAACCACTGAGCAGTACAGGTTGCTGTTCAGAGACACCCAGAAGACATAGACTCAGGGCTGGACTGATTTTGTAGATTGCGCTACTAAGGCTCTGGAGGGCTGGTTACTGGGCAGCAAGGTACAAGACTATACAGGATTGTATAATTTGATTATGAGCAAGCAGATCCTTAATATTTGTAAAAACCAGCTTCTACACCAGCACCTGGTGGACTCTGATCTGACATCATATGTCAGGCTAACTTCTCACAGACTTGACTTGTGCTTTTGACACAGTGAACCTTTCAGAGTTGTGGTTGTTGATCCAATCCCTGGGGGTGAAGAAGCCCCCAATCTCTATATTAAGAAGATTACATGAGGTAACACACACAAAAGTTTGTTACTACACTAATCGGGAATGCAATAAGAAAATAGGCATCTCTTGAGGTGCTGGCAGGTACGTCTTGGCACCCTTTTTGTTCTCCTTTTAAATTAACAGTGTAGTGTAGTTCCTATATTCCCAATAGGCTCTGCACATTGGAATAACATAAACAATAGTTTAGACGTAGGACTGAGGTCGACTAGGTCTCTATTGAATATGTTAGACTTAATTATGAATGCCAGCTAGCTCAGAGGTCACTAGACACATTCTTGAGTGAACAGGAAGGAGTTAACTTTCCTGAATAGACAAGGAGGGATTAGTTTCTGACACCGCATAAACATGACAACTTCGCTTCCTTCAGAATAAGGAGCATATCTCCAGAGTCGCGGAAACAATAGGCAGCTATTTCACTCAGTCAATCGTGCATGCTTAGTTTCACCAGGAGTGCAGAGAAATAGAGAGACGGGCGTTTTCAATAAAAGTGGTTATTTATTGAGCAGTCTTCTTTCTCATGCAAGAGAAGTGAATTGCCACAATTGCAATACTTGTCATAAAGTAAAGTGCGTACAGTAAAAGGAGTATTATGAAATAATACTGTAAAAGCATTTATATGTTTTCTAAGCCATAAGATACTTAAAACGGATAAAATACATACAATGATAAAAGTTGACTAAACGTACTCAACTGGTGTTTCTAAAATACGCCTACCCCGGTGTACCTAACCTAAGCCTATTACGTGGGAAGGAGTAAGTGAGATATAGTTTGAGTTAAGATAGTTTTTGCCAAGAATCTGAATCAAGAATTTTCTAAGGATCTAATCAGCTCCGTACCTTGGTTATAGAATGAAGTAGGTCTTGTATCTCTCTCTCAGGACTCGATCTCCCACAACCCGCAAGGGTGATGGGAAACACTGGAGCTGGATTTCTCGGCAGGAGAAAAGACAGCGTCTCTTTCAGTGCGTCAATGGGAGGGTCGGCTTCCTTCGGCACTCATTACAGCAGGGCGTCGGGTGAGTAGATAGCAGATCTGCTCCAAACCACTGTGTGTTTGCTTAAGGCAGATGCTGGGTTATTTATACCTGGAAGGTGCCGAGTTTGACGTAAGGTTGGACATAAGACGTCACTAAGAACTCGCAGTTCCCTCAGGACTCCAGGAGTTCTTGGACAAATCAAAACATAAGCAGGGGGAATTCCTGGGCTGCTGGAGGCTTGGTTTGTTTAAAGAGCGCGTTGTACTTTCTAGGAGTCTATGGGAGTAGCCTTGCCGTATTTGGACTGCATTGGCTATGACTAAATATGGATATGAACTTATGCCTTTATAAGGATATGATTTGTTATAACCACATAAGGGCATGAATCGGGAATATTTAAATAGGGTCCTAGATACGTTCACAACAACAGGTTAGAAAAAGCACTGATCGACTGAGGAGTAGATTGCACCCAGTGAGGCAATTGGCCTTACCCAGTTTTACTTTTTGCAGATAACGCAGTGTTTGGGACAGTCAGTGATCTTCAGTATTTACTTGATTACTTCACTCGATTTAATAAAGACCTCGACTTAAATATTTATTATTCCAAATCATATGTCATGCCTTGTGGGTCCAAAGGAACTAAGAATATACCTCATTTGATTGATACCACAAAGCGGGAGGAAGCAATCAATTTTACTTATTTGGGTTTCATGTTTTGTTCATGTATAGATTGGAAACACCTTCTGTTAAATCTCAACAACTGCTACGATCAAGTCAGGCAGGCCACAGATTTGCTACTAAGATTGGTGAGACACCAATTGAGTCCATACTTGTGCTATGCAAATCCAAATGTACATCTGTGGATTCCTCTGGGGCCAGTTTGTGGAACTATATTACCCAGAACCCATTGTTTGGTGGTGACATTTGAAATTGGTGGATGTAAAAGTTTGGGTTGAGTGCCTTGTGGCGGGAAACAACCTTTACAACGCAACTTTTACAACCCACTACAATTACAACAGATTCATTACAATGCAACATCCCTTACAATGCATGCCATTACAATGCAACCATTGCCACGCATGACAGTACAACGCATACAATTACAGCTCATGTCATTACAACGCATACCATAACAATGCATATCATTACAACACATACCACATAGAAACGCGGAGCTTGTTGAGGACGCCGCCTACCCCCTTCGAGGAAGCCTGCTCCAGCCGCCGCGCCTCGCGGGTCCCGCTCCGCGGGTCCCGCTTTGCGGTGTGTAGCAGACCTTAGCCCAGATAAGGGGGCAAACTTGGACTGACTGGCAGGGCTGCGAGCGACTGCGGGGGACTCCGAGGACCAGGAGTCCCCGCGCGCCCTTAGACCAGCTGGGCTGCTCTCCCTGCCGGCCCCGCCCACCCCTCCTCAGCGTCAAAAAGCGCTGTTATCGGGCAACCAGCGGTTTCCACATAGAAACGCGGAGCTTGTTGAGGACGCCGCCTACCCCCTTCGAGGAAGCCTGCTCCAGCCGCCGCGCCTCGCCGGACCCGCTCCGCGGGTCCCGCTTTGCGGCGTGTAGCGGACCTTAGCCCAGATAAGGGGGCAAACTTGGACTGACCGGCAGGGCTGCGAGCGACTGCGGGGGACTCCGAGGACCAGGAGTCCCCGCGCGCCCTTAGACCAGCTGGGCTGCTCTCCCTGCCGGCCCGCCCACCCGTCAGTTAATTGGACAGCTACAAAGCGGAAGCATAGTTCGCGCTGCGCGGGAGCGTGCGGGAGGGTGCCGGGAGAAGCCCGGGACAAGGGTGGGACCGTCTGTGGCCGTCAGGGGCCGACAGAGGCCGGGCCGGGCCCACTCTCTTTTCCCCTGTAACCTTAAATCTAGTCCTCCTGCTTGTCTTTGTTTCGCTCTACCTATTTTGGTACGTGTATTTTATTGTAGAATTGTGTTTCCCTATCACAGTGTCCCCTATCTGTTCATTCAAACAGTGTTTGCTACTTCCGCCCCTGCTTTACACGTCCCTATACGTTCTCAGCGATGTCTATCTCTGAGGCAACCCAGGTGCTAGCTACGCAAGGGTCTCCTTTGTTAGGACCTCTGGATACATTTTTTGCTAAAATCAAGACCGACGTGGACAGGGAGCACACCCTGGCAGAGAAACGAGCAGGGTGACGTCTCTCCATTGAAAAGCTAAAATTAAGACCCCTTCAGCCCCATGATGTAACTTTGACACCCCTATCATCCCTAACGGATCTAACTACACCAATAGAGCACATTAACACTTCTCCCCCTATGGAAGACATCCCCCTCATTTTTCAGACGAATCCCCCTGCCCAGAAGGACATAATTACTATTTCTGACTCCATTCACTCCCAGGTAACTGACACTCAGACCATAGATTTATGCACTCCCTCTGTGGAACCAGCCCCTCTTTATGATAAAAACATACCCTCTCCTGTCTTTACCCCAATTGGTCCTGACCATCATAACATGGGTATTTCCGAGGGAAAGCTTCTGACATCAACGCCTAGGGATTCGATTCAGAAAAGGGGGTGGTGATGAACAGAGTGTCTGAATTAAGCAGACCACTCTTACCCAGTCCAAAGATCAGGGCTTGATCCATCACCGTTATTTATCTCACTGCACCATCCCAGCTCAGAACCTGGCTATATGCAAATCAGTCTGTCCCTGGCCCAGTGCATCATGGGAACAGGGCAGACTAAACTACCAAGCCAATTCTTCACCAGAAAGGAGACAAGCTACCGGGGACCGGTTTCTGGCATTTCAGCCGTCTTCGGCCCGGCTTGCTTGAATCCTGATGGTGCAGTGAGAAAGGGACTCATGTCTGAGTATACCCTGCCACACCTATAGTGGCCAAAAACGATTCAGAAAAGGGGGTGGTGATGAGCAGAGTGTCTGAATTAAGCAGACCACTCTTACCCAGTCCAAAGATCAGGGCTTGATCCATCACCGTTATTTATCTCACTGCACCATCCCAGCTCAGAACCTGGCTATATGCAAATCAGTCTGTCCCTGGCCCAGTGCATCATGGGAACAGGGCAGACTAAACTACCAAGCCAATTCTTCACCAGAAAGGAGACAAGCTACCGGGGACCGGTTTCTGGCATTTCAGCCGTCTTCGGCCCGGCTTGCTTGAATCCTGATGGTGCAGTGAGAAAGGGACTCATGTCTGAGTATACCCTGCCACACCTATAGTGGCCAAAAACGATTCAGAAAAGGGGGTGGTGATGAACAGAGTGTCTGAATTAAGCAGACCACTCTTACCCAGTCCAAAGATCAGGGCTTGATCCATCACCGTTATTTATCTCACTGCACCATCCCAGCTCAGAACCTGGCTATATGCAAATCAGTCTTTCCCTGGCCCAGTGCATCATGGGAACAGGGCAGACTAAACTACCAAGCCAATTCTTCACCAGAAAGGAGACAAGCTACCGGGGACCGGTTTCTGGCATTTCAGCCGTCTTCGGCCCGGCTTGCTTGAATCCTGATGGTGCAGTGAGAAAGGGACTCATGTCTGAGTATACCCTGCCACACCTATAGTGGCCAAAAACGATTCAGAAAAGGGGGTGGTGATGAACAGAGTGTCTGAATTAAGCAGACCACTCTTACCCAGTCCAAAGATCAGGGCTTGATCCATCACCGTTATTTATCTCACTGCACCATCCCAGCTCAGAACCTGGCTATATGCAAATCAGTCTGTCCCTGGCCCAGTGCATCATGGGAACAGGGCAGACTAAACTACCAAGCCAATTCTTCACCAGAAAGGAGACAAGCTACCGGGGACCGGTTTCTGGCATTTCAGCCGTCTTCGGCCCGGCTTGCTTGAATCCTGATGGTGCAGTGAGAAAGGGACTCATGTCTGAGTATACCCTGCCACACCTAGAGTGGCCAAAAACGATTCAGAAAAGGGGGTGGTGATGAACAGAGTGTCTGAATTAAGCAGACCACTCTTACCCAGTCCAAAGATCAGGGCTTGATCCATCACCGTTATTTATCTCACTGCACCATCCCAGCTCAGAACCTGGCTATATGCAAATCAGTCTGTCCCTGGCCCAGTGCATCATGGGAACAGGGCAGACTAAACTACCAAGCCAATTCTTCACCAGAAAGGAGACAAGCTACCGGGGACCGGTTTCTGGCACTTCAGCCGTCTTCGGCCCGGCTTGCTTGAATCCTGATGGTGCAGTGAGAAAGGGACTCATGTCTGAGTATACCCTGCCACACCTATAGTGGCCAAAAACGATTCAGAAAAGGGGGTGGTGATGAACAGAGTGTCTGAATTAAGCAGACCACTCTTACCCAGTCCAAAGATCAGGGCTTGATCCATCACCGTTATTTATCTCACTGCACCATCCCAGCTCAGAACCTGGCTATATGCAAATCAGTCTGTCCCTGGCCCAGTGCATCATGGGAACAGGGCAGACTAAACTACCAAGCCAATTCTTCACCAGAAAGGAGACAAGCTACCGGGGACCGGTTTCTGGCATTTCAGCCGTCTTCGGCCCGGCTTGCTTGAATCCTGATGGTGCAGTGAGAAAGGGACTCATGTCTGAGTATACCCTGCCACACCTATAGTGGCCAAAAACGATTCAGAAAAGGGGGTGGTGATGAACAGAGTGTCTGAATTAAGAAGACCACTCTTACCCAGTCCAAAGATCAGGGCTTGATCCATCACCGTTATTTATCTCACTGCACCATCCCAGCTCAGAACCTGGCTATATGCAAATCAGTCTGTCCCTGGCCCAGTGCATCATGGGAACAGGGCAGACTAAACTACCAAGCCAATTCCCTAGCTCATTGCACCATCAGGATTCAAGCAAGCCGGGCCGAAGACGGCTGAAATGCCAGAAACCGGTCCCCGGTAGCTTGTTTCCTTCCCAGTATAAGAATTGGCTTGGTAGTTTGGTCTGCCCTGTTCCCATGATGCACTGGGCCAGGGTCAGACTAATTTGCATATAGCCAAGTTCTGAGCTGGGATGGTGCAGTGAGCTAAAAAACGGTGATGGATCAAGCCCTGATCTTTGGACTGGGTAAGAGTGGTCTGCTTAATTCAGACACTCTGTTCATCACCACCCCCTTTTCTGAATCATTTTTGTCCACCATAAGCGTGGAAGGGTATACTCAGATGTGAGTCCCTAGTTCATTGCACCATCAGGATTCAAGCAAGCCGGGCCGAAGACGGCTGAAATGCCAGAAACCGGTCCCCGGTAGCTTGTTTCCTTCCCAGTATAAGAATTGGCTTGGTAGTTTGGTCTGCCCTGTTCCCATGATGCACTGGGCCAGGGTCAGACTAATTTGCATATAGCCAAGTTCTGAGCTGGGATGGTGCAGTGAGCTGAAAAACGGTGATGGATCAAGCCCTGATCTTTGGACTGGGTAAGAGTGGTCTGCTTAATTCAGACACTCTGTTCATCACCACCCCCTTTTCTGAATCATTTTTGTCCACCATAAGCGTGGAAGGGTATACTCAGATGTGAGTCCCTAGCTCATTGCACCATCAGGATTCAAGCAAGCCGGGCCGAAGACGGCTGAAATGCCAGAAACCGGTCCCTGGTAGCTTGTTCCCTTCCCAGTATAAGAACTGGCTTGGTAGTTTGGTCTGCCCTGTTCCCATGATGCACTGGCCCAGGGTCAGACTAATTTGCATATAGCCAAGTTCTGAGCTGGGATGGTGCAGTGAGCTAAAAAACGGTGATGGATCAAGCCCTGATCTTTGGACTGGGTAAGAGTGGTCTGCTTAATTCAGACACTCTGTTCATCACCACCCCCTTTTCTGAATCATTTTTGTCCACCATAAGCGTGGAAGGGTATACTCAGATGTGAGTCCCTAGCTCATTGCACCATCAGGATTCAAGCAAGCCGGGCCGAAGACGGCTGAAATGCCAGAAACAGGTCCCCGGTAGCTTGTTTCCTTCCCAGTATAAGAATTGGCTTGGTAGTTTGGTCTGCCCTGTTCCCATGATGCACTGGGCCAGGGTCAGACTAATTTGCATATAGCCAAGTTCTGAGCTGGGATGGTGCAGTGAGCTAAAAAACGGTGATGGATCAAGCCCTGATCTTTGGACTGGGTAAGAGTGGTCTGCTTAATTCAGACACTCTGTTCATCACCACCCCCTTTTCTGAATCATTTTTGTCCACCATAAGCGTGGAATGGTATACTCAGATGTGAGTCCCTAGCTCATTGCACCATCAGGATTCAAGCAAGCCGGGCCGAAGACGGCTGAAATGCCAGAAACCGGTCCCCGGTAGCTTGTTTCCTTCCCAGTATAAGAATTGGCTTGGTAGTTTGGTCTGCCCTGTTCCCATGATGCACTGGGCCAGGGTCAGACTAATTTGCATATAGCCAAGTTCTGAGCTGGGATGGTGCAGTGAGCTAAAAAACGGTGATGGATCAAGCCCTGATCTTTGGACTGGGTAAGAGTGGTCTGCTTAATTCAGACACTCTGTTCATCACCACCCCCTTTTCTGAATCATTGTTGTCCACCATAAGCGTGGAAGGGTATACTCAGATGTGAGTCCCTAGCTCATTGCACCATCAGGATTCAAGCAAGCCGGGCCGAAGATGGCTGAAATGCCAGAAACCGGTCCCCGGTAGCTTGTTTCCTTCCCAGTATAAGAATTGGCTTGGTAGTTTGGTCTGCCCTGTTCCCATGATGCACTGGGCCAGGGTCAGACTAATTTGCATACAGCCAAGTTCTGAGCTGGGATGGTGCAGTGAGCTAAAAAACGGTGATGGATCAAGCCCTGATCTTTGGACTGGGTAAGAGTGGTCTGCTTAATTCAGACACTCTGTTCATCACCACCCCCTTTTCTGAATCATTTTTGTCCACCATAAGCGTGGAAGGGTATACTCAGATGTGAGTCCCTAGCTCATTGCACCATCAGGATTCAAGCAAGCCGGGCCGAAGACGGCTGAAATGCCAAAAACCGGTCCCCGGTAGCTTGTTTCCTTCCCAGTGTAAGAATTGGCTTGGTAGTTTGGTCTGCCCTGTTCCCATGATGTACTGGGCCAGGGTCAGACTAATTTGCATATAGCCAAGTTCTGAGCTGGGATGGCGCAGTGAGCTAAAAAACGGTGATGGATCAAGCCCTGATCTTTGGACTGGATAAGAGTGGTCTGCTTAATTCAGACACTCTGTTCATCACCACCCCCTTTTCTGAATCATTTTTGTCCACCATAAGCGTGGAAGGGTATACTCAGATGTGTGTCCCTAGCTCATTGCACCATCAGGATTCAAGCAAGCCGGGCCGAAGACGGCTGAAATGCCAGAAACCGGTCCCCGGTAGCTTTTTTCCTTCCCAGTATAAGAATTGGCTTGGTAGTTTGGTCTGCCCTGTTCCCATGATGCACTGGGCCAGGGTCAGACTAATTTGCATATAGCCAAGTTCTGAGCTGGGATGGTGCAGTGAGCTAAAAAACGGTGATGGATCAAGCCCTGATCTTTGGACTGGGTAAGAGTGGTCTGCTTAATTCAGACACTCTGTTCATCACCACCCCCTTTTCTGAATCATAGGGATTCAACCAAACGCCCTAAAACCCCCTCTGGCTCCCCACCAAGGAAGAGAAGGAAGAAGCTCGTAATCAAAAACAGAACCGCTCCTCCTAAACAAGCGTTACATACTTCGCTCACCATACCTGACAAGATAGGGACAGTAGATCACCCGCAAGATATGACCCCCAAATCAATTTCGGTACCTAGCTACGCAGGGTTGCTGAATGATATCGACCGCCTTATAAAGGCTTTGATTCTGCCTCTTACTGAAAGGATCAAAAGATTAGGGGAGAATATCGATAAAATTCTTCAAGACCAAAAGGCCATACCTTGCCCTAAACCCAACGTTTCTAGGGACTCAACACTCCCCACTAAAGAACCTAAACTACCCAAGTCGGTGACTGGCACCCCTAAGGCAAACCCACCACCTATCGCTGGGCCACCAAAACCTCTGCAGAAGAGCAACCCCAATGCTAAAAATAGTAATAACAAAAATACTTCACCGAAAAATTCCACGACCTCAGAAAAAGCCCTTTCCGACACAAGGTCCCATAGTAAGCATTCCAACAATAATATTAATCAAAACCCCTCACCTACCATAACTCATCATCCCAATAGAAGATCAAGGAATACCGTTGATCTACCGCCTGAGTGCATAAACTATGTTATTGTACTCACAGGAGTTCCGCCTCCGCCAGAAGGTAACCCGGAACATCAGGCCAATTTAAAAAATAAGGTTATCTACTGGCTGAGGAGAAACAGACCACTTCCACCACACCTAAATGGTGATATCGTCTCGGCCAGGCGATGCCACTGGGTAGGCACTAGACCCAAGGACATTGAAGGTGACGTGATCATAGTCAACTTCAAAGATCACAGACTGGTCACATACATCAGCGACTGGTATCCCGGGACGGGCGAGGGGGGAATCTCAACCCATAACCTAAGCTATTTCTATCCTGAGGCCATGGTGAGGCAACCACCAGCCCGGCTTAGACCTTACCAACCCGGCGGTAAATGGCGCCCAAAAGCCCCTCTTGGCCCCACAATGCCCTCATTTCAAAAATACCCTACGGGCCCTAACACTCCTCTTCCTTATCCTATGCACACATATGCTCCAATGCCGCACAGACTCCATGCTCCCGACAGATTAGATCGTACTCGGATGCCAAAGGGTCAGAATCATTTTGACATTTTGACATCACTAATGATTTCTGTTCTCAGCCCTGCCAGATACCCTTCCCACCGAGAAACTTTCGCAATTCTAGTGCGTATTGGGGTGATTCATACTCTCATAACCGTAAGGATTCCTGGACTATACCCCTGTCCAACTTTTACCACCCTCTCTCTGGACTAGATGACAATGAATGACTTTACGAGTCTACTAACAGAGATAAGCTGCCCGTGGGCTTCCAGTATAGTCAGTGTGCTTTTGCCCACCACGTGTCATCTAGCCTGCCTAAAAGGCAACAGGGCAAAACTAGGGAGGGGATAGATTCTTCTGGTGATCCTTTGATTCCTGGCACTACGCAGCATCAGCCCCAACCATCTCCCCACAATTGTCCCATTGCCAACCTTTCGATTCCTCCCCCTACTTCAAACACATCATCTCTGCAATCACATATACCTGCAGCTAGCGCAGGCCGCACACACGTGGTCACTAGTAACGTACCCTATTTTAATTCTCTTCTTTAATGGAACGTAGCGGGGCTAGCCAGTATAGTTTCCAACAAAGCCTGGTTAGACGTCATTCACATGCACGACATCCTGTGTTTTCAAGAAACATGGTGTTGTGAAGAAGTACATCTCCTTGGGTACCAAACCTTCCACTCTTCGGCTACGCTGTCAGCACAGGGTCATAACAAGGGTGGTCTCTGTGTTTATGTCTCAACAACGGCAGAGGTTAAGATTCATAAATTCTTTTCCAGTACTCATTTTCAAATCTTATCTTTTAATTGGGGCACGAAAGAGAATATTGTATTGGTGAACTTTTACAATAATATATCTGATAGTGAAATGGAGCCCACCATGTCCAATATGTTGCGCCAGCTGTTGCGCACCGTTGACCACCTTAAGGGGGCTATAATAATTTGGGCAGGGGACTTCAACTGCACGATTTGTTCACATTCTGATTCTCCTCTGTGCGGATTTGCAGATTTTGGGGCGGACAATCCAACTCATTTTGCTCACACAAAGATGGGGATGCTGTTAAATGGCTTTGTTTTTAATTTTGACTTTTGTTTTGCCAACCAGACCTGTCCCTCACCCGTGCAGTTGGTAGAGGTTGTAACACAACCATTGATTTTATATTGATAACTACTGTCAATCCTGGGTTTCTGACTTCGTGGGCGGTGGGCAAAGACATATTCAGCGACCATTATCCCCTCTCAATCGGTGTAAATGTAAAGGGGCGTTATGATAAAAATGTTATCCATCCCACGTATCCTTACAGGATTGAGCTATCTAAAACTAATGGCTATGTGGTGAAATGAGAGAAGATTGTCCCTAGTGTGTTCCTCAAAAAGCTGCTCTCTGACTCTGCCCATGATGTTAATGTTTGTCTGGAGGAACACGCGGACCCCTTTACTGTCATGACTGCTTTTGCCAACATTCAACATCGTATCAAAAATATGTTGACCCGAGGAGCGAATAACAATAACACATCTAGAGAAGGGTGGTTCGATGGGAAGTGCACGAAAGCACTAAAAGCCCTAAAAAAAGCTCTGGCCCATAAACCAAGGGACCCCCATACAATTCGCAGTGCCAGGCAACTATACAAACGAGTTTTAAAAGAAAGAAGTTTGGCTTTAAAAAAGCAAGCCTGGGCCACACTTAGAGAAGCATCCACCCAGAAAAATACAACTAAGTTCTGGAGGTTGGTCAAAACTCTATATCAGCCTAATAATAGTGGAAATAAAATAGACCTGGCAATAACGGGTGAAAGATGGCTAACACACTTTAGGCAATTGTATAAGCACACAAAGACAGTTGATACTATTACATCCCTAGGGCCGAGCCCCAAGGTAGCCCAAACTGCAGCCCAAAATGCAGACAGCACTACGGACATTTATCCCCCAGCCTGTCCATTCCCGATTGACTTAACCTTCTCAGTAGGTGAAGTTCAGGATGCAATCAGGGACAGCGCACCAGGTAAAGCAGCCGGGCCAGACTGTACCCCGGTAGACGTGTACAAAGCTGAACCGGATTTCTGGGCCCCCCTGCTCACAAACGTGCTGAATAAGAGCAATCAAAAGGGGTTTATTGAAACCTGGTCGGACGCAATAGTGGTCCCCATTTTTAAAAAGGGCAGTCGAGATGACCCGACCTGCTATAGGCCAATATCTCTACTGGATGGCCTAATGAAATTAGCAGGTAGGATTATCTTAAAGAGACTTCAGGAGTGGGAGGAAGAGCATAATGTTGTGTCACACCTTCAATATGGGTTTAGGAAGGGCATAGGGACAGCCGAGCAGTGTCTAAACTTGGCCCTTTTATGTGCTAAATATACTCAGGCTAGAGGTGGATCGCTTTTTATAACTTTTGTTGATTTAAGTTCTGCTTTTGATTGCGTGGACCACATGCTTTTATGGTCGACGCTGGGCGAGATGGCCATTGACGCCCGTATATTCACCTTCATTAGAGAGCTGTACCACAACTGCGGGGCAAGAGTAAGATATGGCATGCAGGGGGAATGTACCGACAAATTTGCCCTCTCAAGAGGTGTTAGGCAAGGATGTATTCTGGCGCCAAGGTTATTCACTTATTACATAAACTCAGTGGGTCAATACCTTTCTCTCTTCCAAAATGATTACCCTATCGTGAAAGGCTCACCGGTGCCAATTCTCCTTTATGCCGATGATGCGGCCATAATGTCCCAGACCCAAGTGGGATTGCAGAGGGCGGTGACTAAATTCGCAGGTTATATGCAGGATAGAGGACTTAAAGTGAACATTTCAAAAACATATACTATGCCATGCACTAATAAGCGTAGGAGGGCTCCCTGTAACGTATCCCTGTACAAACAGAATATAGCCACTGTAGATAAGTTCTGCTATCTGGGCGTACTGTTTGACAGGTGGTGCCGTTGGAAACAGGCGATTGAAGCTAGGAAACTGGCTTTTATTCGCACCATAGGCGCTCTACGCGCTTTTTCTAACAGAGTGGGCGGCAAACCGATCAAAGAGCTGACCCAGATATACCGGGCGAAGTGTGTGTCCACAGCCACCTACGGGGTGGGACTATGGGGGATCGAGAAGGATCAATCCCTACAGGGCTGTGAGAATCAATTTATCAGTTACCTCCTGGGCGTACCAAAAACCACATCTTCATTCATGACGCACATTGAGACAGGAGTCAAGCACCTGAGCGACATAATCAAGATGGCCCCTATTCTTTTATGGCATAAGGTTTGGACTACAAGTGAAGCCAGTTTTAACAGGGACCTTTTGGAAGACTGCCTGGCCCTAGATGGGGTTGCAAACGTCAGATGGCTGTCGTACGTAAGAACTCTACTTACCAAGATAGGTCACCCTGAATATTATGTAAACCCGAGAACCTTGGAGGGTGTACCAAGATCAGTTTTCAAAAAAACTCTAACTACCTATCTGGAAACTTTGAGATGGAACTCTGAAAAGCACAAACAAACCATCTTAAACTTTCAGGAAATCACCCCCAACGAAGGCTTGCAAATGTATTTAAATGTTGATCCCAGTCCGTATCATAGAATGCTTTTGTCCCGTTTACGTCTTGGGACTTTTTATCGCATGGTAACTTTACCTGATATGAACAATTGGTCATGTATTAAGCTGTTCTGCACATGCGACAACATCGCAGTGCAATCCAATCTGCATATATTGTTCTTTTGCACCTTTTATTCCAACCCCAGAAAACTTTATCTAAAACCTCTTTTAAATCGCTGGGGTATAAGAAATTGCAGGCCAGCTTTTTCAAGATTGTTAAAACTTGAAGATGAGCATGTGATCTTTGCGGTATCTTGTTTTTTAAAAACCGTTATGAAGTTGCGGAAAACCATGTGTTAAAATATCCCGTGCTCGGGTCCCACCGTACTCATTGTTTTGGACAGTAGATATTGCACTTTAAAATGTATAGCATCTGAAATTCTTTTATTCGTTTGATTATTACATTTGATGTTTTTAATTGTAAGCACATATGTAAGCATTTATTAACTGTGATTATGTCTTGATGTATGTCTTGTGCTTTTATGATTTTATGAAAATCGAATAAAGCTATATATTACTTACTATTACTTAACACATACCATTACAACGCATAGTACCCTTGCACTATCAAACACTTACCCTACTGTAACACCCCTGTAGTTAGAATAGTAATTTTTACCCCTACACTATCCAACATTTACCCTACTGTTGCACCCCCTGGAGTTAGAATAGTAATTTTTATCCCTACACTATTCCATAATTACCATACATGCAATGTAATGGTATGCGTTGTAAAGGTAGTATGTGTTGTAATGGAATGCGTTGTAAAGGTAGTATTTAAAAATTCGTTGTAATGGCATGCGTTGTAATGGAATGCGTTGTAATGGATGTTGCATTGTAAAAAATGTGTTGTAAAGGTATGCGTTGTAAAAGTATGCGTGGTAACGTCATACATCCCTTGTGGCAAGCCAGCCTAGAAAGCGGCCCAACTGTCATTCATCACTAGGTTGGCGGGGTGGGGGGGGCGATTCTAATCCTAAAAAGATTTTGAAAACAAGAGTGGGAAAATAGTGTATTTACAAGGAAATCTGAGAAAGCAAGACAGTTAATAAAGCAATTGTGAAAGTGTAGTTATGGCATCATTAAAGAGTTAAAGTTCTGTAGTTATCCTGAATAAGCAGCTACCTATGTCATTATCATATGTAATCATTAAAGAGATTACATATGATAATGACATAGGTAGCTGCTTATTCAGGATAACTACAGAACTTTGTACAAGACTTTGAGGTAACAATGCTGAGTCTTCTGGGCTTCCTCTCAGAAGCTACTCATTTGGGGGTGGCACAAAATTGACTCTTGGCCCTCATTTATGAGTTTTGATGCACGGCAGCACCACAAGGATTTTTGTGGCGCTTCCCTGTGTCATAACAAAAGAGCTGGAATGTACCATATGTATAAGATACAGAGCATTCCTGTCCTTTTCCCCTGTGCCGACACAGTATGGGCTGCCATACGACAATGCCTGCGTTGCTGGGCTGACTGATTCTGTGCAGGACGGGACACCTTCCTGCACAAAATTAATCAATTCAGGCAATTTCGTCTTTCTATGTGTGCTGAAAATATTTCTCCTCCTTGCACCTCCCTTACACCACACCTGGGGTGGCGTTAGATCCTGACGCATTCCCAAGTTTTCCATGCCTTGTAAATCTGGGAATGCTACAGGTTCCATGGGTGTTGTGTGGGAACACCCACAGCAACACCCATGGAATGTCCCTTTGACGCAGTGTTCTGTGTGAAAGGGGCACATATTTACAAGGCCATGAAAAGCCACATAAAGTAACTTTACGTGGCCTTGTAAATAAGTTCTGGCACATTGCACCATTGGAACATCAAAAAAGTAACATTCCAGCGGTGCAAAAAAAGCCACAAGGGGCCTCATAAATGAGACCCTGGATCTCTACAGCATGTTTTGGTTCCAGGGATGCACGCCTCCTTTAGGTGGCGTGTCTCATTAGCTTCAATGAAAATCATGTGCTTTTAAACACGTGCACACGAGGAATTCTGCAGATAAGAACTGCACTTGCAGCCCACACACCCAGCCGTCTGCTATCAGGATGAAAGGAGCCCTCCCCCACAAAGTGGAGACTAACTCAAAGTAACTTTAATACACAAAAGGGAACACAGTACTCGGGCTTCGCAGAAAATCATCATATCATTGTGCTGGATCTAAATATGTATTTATTTTAAACTCATGCCGTGCTTAACTCTAAATCATTTTGTATCCATCTTTCCCTCTCCCTGGGTCTGGGGGACAGTCAGTGACTGTCCTCCATTCTGCCCCCCCTTTGGCCACCCATGGTTAATAACTGTCTCGCACATTACTTTTTCCGTTTGTCTCATACCCGAGAGGCATTCTTTTATAAAGCTGCATTGTTCTTTAGTTCAATTAGTCTTTATTTCGAATAAAAAATTCATAAAAGACATCCAAATACATGTATATAAAAACAATTTCCAGATTTGGTAAAATTGTACATTAGATCCCCCAATACATAAACAGATAAGAGAAAGATTATTGAACAACAGTATATTAACATTAAAACGAAAAAAAAAAGAAAAAAGCAATTTACAGTTTCTTAGCGCGAAGGAGCCACAGCCAACCCAAAAATTTTGCAATGCAAATCACTGATTTGGTAGTGCGTAAGTTTCTTAATTTGAGCAGGGCTGCGTGACTACTTCCACAGTTGAGTGTTTCGCAAATTGGTTTCAACCATTTAAGTCTAGGTAATCGATACACAGGACATGCAAAGAATATATGGCCTAGACTTTCTACCTGATCAGGACAAAAGGGGCATTTGTTACTTTGGTTTTTTGCCCACTTTGCAGTAAATGATTTGATAGGCAATGTTCCCACTCGAAACTGGTGGTACAGTTTGCGATCAAGAGGAATTCTGCAGATAAGAACTGCACTTGCAGCCCACACACCCAGCTGTCTGCTATCAGGATGAAAGGAGCCCTCCCCCACAAAGTGGAGACTAACTCAAAGTAACTTTAATACACAAAAGGGAACACAGTACTCGGGCTTCGCAGAAAATCATCATATCATTGTGCTGGATCTAAATATGTATTTATTTTAAACTCATGCCGTGCTTAACTCTAAATCATTTTGTATCCATCTTTCCCTCTCCCTGGGTCTGGGGGACAGTCAGTGACTGTCCTCCATTCTGCCCCCCCTTTGGCCACCCATGGTTAATAACTGTCTCGCACATTACTTTTTCCGTTTGTCTCATGCCCGAGAGGCATTCTTTTATAAAGCTGCATAGAATACCTTTGAAGGAGGGACGCCATAGTAACACGCACTAAAAAACAATTGTTTCTGTTAATGAAGTACGCCGGAGCTCACCTCTGCAAACAAGGTGGCGCCTTCGCTTCTTGTGCTTTGGTTCGTTAAATATGATAATTGTGCATGGGCAGTTAGTGCTCTGCCTCCTGCTACGCATGATTAACTTGACATGAGTCTCTTTTATTCACATTTAGATACACCTCTAGTTTTCTTCATGCCCACTATAAATGGAGGACTACAGGTAAAAAGCTGATTAAAAAGTTGGCCTAGATACTTATGGTGGAGGAGTCACTTCCTCATAATGTGGTTTCCTGTTTCTTTCCTGTTTCAGGAAGTCGCAGATGAAAGCTAGCAGGTGAATTTTGAGAGCGCACAACACGGTGTTACTTTTAGAGTAAAGCCAAGGGGTATTGCCATGCACATGACCCCATCACAAGGCGGGCTGTGAATCAAGAGCTCCTAAAGAAAGAGCCCAGTGCTTTACGGCTGTTACCTTCAGTTTTTCTTATGAACAAAATGCATGACTACTAAAGTTTCTAGGCATTAAAGTGCAAGTACACATACAAATGATTCTCAAGCAAGTCTTGGTTTTAGCAAAACAAAGGGTGGGTAGATGGGTATGGTATGCACTAAGTCGTAAAAAGTTCACACAGCAAACATTGTATCTTCTGATGAAATGCTCCAAGGATAATGGCTAACGACCACCCAGCATTGCCAATTATGTAGATGAGTCATAATTTGAGTTTACCTGTTTCCTTTTAGCCCTGAGGAAGTCAGTGAATACTTCCACCACGAAACACGTGTTGGTTAAAGTTGTTTTGCTGATAGCTGACGTGACTGTAACCTTTCAGAACTTGGAATAAACGAGAAAGAAGATTTCTACGAAAATAGTGTATGGACTCATAAATTGATTACGGACTCTTTTTGCTCAGAATATTGAATCTAAAAGCCTTGGTTTTAGTTTCCGATCCTCAGCTGATTGCTTGCCTGTCTCAGCCAAACTGGCAGAGTGCTGAGCTTGCTGAATGTCACAATCAGACTTAGTTTTAGTGACTTAGTAAGGTGCCCAACTGTATTTGCTTTCATCAAGAAGACCTGGCTACCGACATGACCCCATCAGAAGGCAGACTGTGCATCAACTAATCCCAATGAAAGGGCCCAGTGCTTGAGGGCTGTTGCCTTCAGTTTTCTAGGTTTCTCCTGCATAGCGCTTGAGCTGTGCTTCAAAAATCTATTGTATTTAACATATCTTAAAAGTGCCTTCTCTTCTTATTTGTCCATTTACGTGTCACTTTAGTTTTTCTTCGTTTCTATAGGCTGTAGCTCTTTTTAGGGAGTGCTTCTGTTATCAGAGTGGTGTATTTTGGTAATTCCAGAGAGCATTAGTGGCTGAATAGTTAATGAGCTTTCATGAAAATAATTACTGGGGTCTTTTATGCAAACCTTTGTGTCACCACCAATCATCTCGTCATGTTACACCCTTGCTTTATCTTTTTGTAAACATATTAAGTGTAAATATGCCTTGTACAGGATCTTCTATGTTTCCGAAGGGTTCAGGCAGTAATAATACATCATGGGGCCAGGGGGAAGCAGGCTCTTGGTTCAGCTATTATACAATTTAAAATCCATGCTAGTGATTAGAAGTCAGTCAGCTGTTGAATGTTGAACAAATCAAACAGTCACAGATCTGGGTTGAATCCATAATTTTTTTACAGGCCACGTTATTCCACTTTAGTTCCGGTCATATGCAAATCTGCTTCGACCCTGCTCCCCATGAGAATAGCCCAGCCCAAACTGCCAGGCCAGGACTTCCCTTAACCAGAAACAAGCATCATGGGAATGGTTTTGGAGATCACCCCTCATCTGCCAGGGTAGCTTGATCTGGTGACGTAGCAAGCATAGGACCCATGTCTGGGCATACCCTTCCAACTTAGGGCAACAAACGCAGAAAGAACAGTTGATAGATGAAATGCTGTGCTGTATGGCGTTTTAGGAACCGAGTGAAAATTACTGATTCATGCCCTTATATAGGTACAATTCACATTGCCCTAATATAGGCATAGAAATCATACCCATATTTAGACATAACCCATGCAGTCCAATTACAGGCATGGCTACTTCCACCTGTCCCGAAAAGCTACAACGATTTCTTGGAAAATCGGCTTAAGCAGTCAGGAACCTCCCCTTGCTTGAATATTGATTTGTCCAAGAACTCAAGCAGTTTTCAAAGAACTACCATTCCCTTGGGGTTCTTTTCAGACGTTTTTATGCCCGACTTTACGTCAAACTAGGCACCTTCAAGGTATAAATATGCATTCACTTGCTCTAGAAAACACACGGTGGTTTGGAGCAGTTCGACTTTCTACTTGCCCGACGCAGCTCGCTACAGCAAGTGCAGAAGGAAGCCGAGCCTCCAGCTGACGCACTGATCGAGAAGCTGTCCTTTCTCTCACTGAGAATCCAGCTCCAGTGTTTCCAAGCTCCCCTTGCGGGGTGTTGGGAAATACCAGCCCTCCTTCATTCTAAAATCAAGGTACGGAGCTGAAATCTTGAATAGATTCTTGGCAAAGAATACTAAACCTATACTACACCATACTTACTTCTTCCGTCGTACTTGACTTAGGTTAGGTACACCGGGGTAGGCGTATTTTAGAAGCACCAGTTGAGTACTTTTCAGCCATTGTTATTTATGTAGTTATAAATGTATTCTTATGGCTTAGAAACCATACAATGCTCTTACAGTATTATGTATGTGATAATACTCTTCTCGCTGTACTCATTATACTTTGCAGCCTGTATTACGATTGTAGCAGTTCATTTCTTCTGTTTGAGAAAGAAGACTGTTCAATAAATCCTTTTATTGAAAACGCCCGTCATTCTATTTCTCTACACCTCTGGTGAAATGAAGCATGCACGGTTGACTGAGTGAAATACCTATCTATTGTTTCCACGACTCTAGAGATACATTTCTTATTCTTGGGAAACAAAGTTGTCATGTTTATGCAGTTGTTAGAAACTAATCCCTTCTTGTAAATTTGAGAAAGTTTCTAGTGACCCTTGAGCTAGCTGGCACTCACAATTAAGTTCAGTTTATTTGATAGAGACCTAGTGGACCTCAGTCCTACGTCAAATCTATAGGATATATTATTCCAATGCGCAGAGCCTATTGGGAATATAGGAACTACACTACATGGTGCCCAACATTTGGTAAGGCACTAATTTAACGCTAGATACTAGAGTAACTCAGTCGTGCTTTTCACAGAGACCCCTTTTTCCCTTGAAATACTCCAATAGACATCTGGAGTGGGTTAAATGATAAAATATCCGCCATAACTGAATAGGACGAACATCCTATGTATTTGTTTTTGGTTTGTTCAACGCTGAAGGATACAGTGTTCCAAAATATTGTGCACCTTATCTTTGTTTCCTTGAAACTTGCTCTGCCAGCTCTTCGTCAACAAAATGAGTGACAAAGAGAATGGTGGAACTGCAGTAACTGCAGCCCACCCGGGTTTAGACGTTACAGGTTTCCAACAAAACGACCCGGATGTTTTATTCATCCTGGAAAATTTAAGGAAAGCCATCACTATAAAGCTTATAACAAATGACCTATCATCAAGAGGTGGTAGGGTAATTTTTGTCATAGAGGCACATAAATATCGACAGACAGAGGTATTCTATTCAGGGATTATCGTCCCGCAAGCAAATCCAGTAACACATGTGTTTCACTTCTACAAAGAAGAGGAACATCCAACGGAATACACTCCTTTCGAGGATGTTGAAATTCCATTTACATACCAAGAGCATGCGCTCTGGTTTAAAGGCGCCCTACAAAATCAAAATCAGATTACCAGGCTCGGTCCATTAGGTAGACCAGGAGCAACATGGCCGGTACTAGCCAGCAATACACCACATCCTGCCATTGAAGAAATGACAGGTGCAGAACTATTAATTCAATTAAAACAACTAATCAAAATACATAGACAATTGGTTCAATATGTCATGCGGACTCTAATGGTCCAACCTCCTATAAGGATTCCACAACACACCCCTCACCAGGGGAACACAAATAAAATTATACCACAGACTATACAATCAGTCATTGGTAAATTGCCCGCAAAAAGAGAACAAATTCCATTCTGGTTAGCTCAAAAAATTACTCAAATCGAGGCAGTATTTCCTGATAGTACACCTCATAAGAAACACAGAATTCTAACAATCTGTTTACCAATGGGGATCGTACCACACCTGGAAGACTGCGACACTTGGGGTACAGTCTTTGCTGCAATCTACACTAAAAACATGGTGTTCCGTCTATGGAGGTAATACCAGACGTCCGGAAACAGATTCAAAATGAATACGGGGCAGAGTCTGTGTTGTATCCAAAGTATGACAGGAGAAGGAGATAAACTTAAGGATAAGTTTAATCAGGAATCTCAAGTACAGCATAAGATCTATCAGAGTGCACATCCAAGAAGCTAGCTTACTTTTAAATGAAGTCAATGTTGTTTCCAGAAGAAATTCAATTTCAAGCAAGTTGATAGAAGATTTGAATTCATGGAGGAAATTGAAAAATTAATGATGAGCGCTGAAGTCTGATGAGATCTGTTTAAAATGAAAAATTTGGGCGTAGGTTCGTAGATAATGCTGACTTGACCACCTCGTCGCCAATTTATGTTGTATCCAAAGTATGACAGGAGAAGGAGATAAACTTAAGGATAAGTTTAATCAGGAATCTCAAGTACAGCATAAGATCTATCAAAGTGCACATCCAAGAAGCTTCAGTCTTCAACTGAAGATCAGGAGTAGAACATTCCACAATAACCTAGCAACCAAGGCACTAGGATGCAAATACATAAAAGAACATAAGCAATGAAGAAACATGGGATATAACAGTCTGCTTTAAATCTAGGTATGAAATTACTGAAGGATTTCAAACAGGGCTCAGCTATAATATTAGCTAATATTAAAGGTGAGGCAGCATCAGTGGTGATCCGCCAAAAACTAAGAAAATTTGATATAACTGAGCAGCCATATGAATTGGCCAGAATAATTGAAAAATCCTACGAAGAACTAGGTAGAGACAGTTTGGGTGATAAACCAGTGAAACTCTACCTGAATGAAAGTCCTGAAAATGTCTTTACAAAAAACACTCTCTTTACTCCTAAAAAGAAGTGAGAGAACACTAAACAGACCCTTCCTGAAGACAAGCGTTCTCAATCCAGAGGTAGGTCTCCTCAAAAGGAGCCCTCTGAAAAGAGGTCTAACCTCAGGAACAGGGATAATGTGAGAAAACCTGATAGATATCAAGATACTGATACAAGTTCCTCTCGTACTTTCAGACTTCCTCACAGAAATCGGAAAGAAGAGGACGGTCAGAACAAAAGGAAAAATGTGTGAAGTCCAAAGATGATCAACACGTTCCAAAAAATAAGAAAACCCAATTCACCAAGAAGAAGGTAGCAGGTCTAAAAATCAGACATGCCGAGGATCTTGAGGCCACAACTCAAGAACTGGGAGTGGGCCCAGACAATGCTAGACAGCGCAGCAGAAGTCACCATAGCTCACAAGATCCTGAAGGATCATCTGGAGACAGTGGACTTATATGAATACATCCAAGTTGAAACTGCTGATACCAGGGTTAGTGTACCCCATAAGTTATATGAAGTAATGCTCCGGATGGAGGGGCACATAACTAGGAAGATAAGAGCACTCTTTTGGGAGAAGCTCTTAAAGGGTTATGACATTCTTTTAGCTGAACAAGACTGCAACATTTGTCAGGGACTGCCCACATGGTGAAGACATCATTATGCCAGCCTTCTCAAATCAAATTCCAATTCATAAAAAATATACCTATGCCAGAAATAGGCTGTAGCCCAGGCTATAGCATTATATAAAAATCATGTAGGATGGGATAAGGATTCCCCTCAATATAAAATCCAGTAAAAAACTCAACCAACTGAACAAAGGCAGTATCCAGTTAAGCAAGAAGCTAAAAAACAGGTCAAGGAGCTATTAAATCAACTTGAATACCAAGGGGTGATTGATACATGCACCTCGTCCATGAACAATCCTTTGTTTCCTGTCTCCAAACCAGACAATACATATCGTCTAGTCTTGGACTACAGACATTTAAACTCTTGTTGCAGTACAAAATGCACACAGTGCAGCACTGATGAATAACATTGTGCGTAAAAAATATAAAACCACATTAGATGTTTCTAACAGTTTCTTCTGTCAAAACATTGCATCTGAAAGCAGGCTTTGAAAACTTACCGGAGGCACAGAACAGGCTCTTGCCGTGAGGGAAACGGCTGCAGGGCTCTACAACACGCCAAACACGCTATTACCATCGCTGTGAGGGGAACAGCAGGAAAAACCACAGTTATCAGGTGCCCCAGCTGCCCCAGCTGCACCAGTCACGATCCAGCTCGCGCCCGGAGGCGCTACAAAGCTGCAGAGCTCCGAGCGCTCTGTGGGGGGAGGTTTGAAAACTTACCGGAGACACAGAAAAGGCTCTCGCCGTGAGGGAAACGGCTGCAGGGCTCTACAACACGCCAAACACGCTATTACCATGGCTGTGAGGGGAACAGCAGGAAAAACCACAATTCCCAGCTGCCCCAGCTGCCCCAGGTGCACCAGTCACGATCCAGCTTGTGTCCGGAGGCGCTACAAAGCTGGGACGCGTGCGGGCGGTGCCGGTCTAAGCCCGGGCAAAGGGTGGGCCGTCTGTGGCCACCCCCCTAAATTCCCCTAAGGACTCGTTAAGGTACTGTTGACTTTCTCTACCACAAACAATGGGGAAAGGGAAAAGTATGGAAGGGGGCAAAATGTGTCGACAAAAGGGAAAAAGCCTAGGAAGTCCAAAAAAGCCCTAAAGCACGCGGCGGAAAACTGAATCATGAGCCATATTGAAGGTCTGGTGGAGGACTGTGGAGCTTTACTCATGCTAGATGACCCGCCAAATTTGAACGCTGTTGAAAACGCAGGGGGAGTGGCAGAAGAGCAAAGGAGGGCTGGTAAACAGTGCAGCATAGTGGTCCTTGATATGTTTTTAGGGAAAAAGCAATGCAGTCGCACTCTTGGTGAAGGGAATAACACTCTCAGATGTAATGAGAATGGTTGCACTGATATAGAATTAGGAGAAATTTGTCCACCAGTAATTGAGCCTATTATACTCTGCAAAAATAGGTTTTCTGTGTTAGAAAACTATGAAAGCCTTGATACTGAGAGTATGGGGCAGATAAACCAGCCACGTTCTCAAGATATCGCACCAGGAACTAGTGACTTGGAACAGAGAAGGTCCACCGATTCTCCTACATTGTCTACATTGTCTGTTCCCTTAGAGGGTGATAGTGCTGCCTTGACTAGTGTAGTCAACAAATTGTGTAAGTTAATTGAGGGCATGCAACTTAAGATTGAAGTCCTTACTACTATAGTAAATAAAGGTATATCGGGCAGTGGTATATGCCCTATTTGATGTTTGGCCACTAAACTGAAGCCTGATATACCACTAGTACAGTGTAAGGAGGCAGCTGAAAGCGCTATGATTTATGGGGGGAACAGTAGTGTGCAAAGAAAGGCTGTTGTAATATACAGTGATGTGGCGGAAGGAAGAAAAGGGCCTCCACAACTTGTGTCTTAAGAAACCGTTGGGTACTCGAATGTAAAATCTGGAGAAACAGCTGGCGTCCCTAAACCAGGACTGAGTAATAACACATCTGCCCCTACTGTAGGTCGACTTTTTTTGCCACCAGAAGCAAATAATTTAGTGGTTGTCCTCACTGGTGCACCACTGTTGAAAGGTAATACCCATGAATCTACTGGAGATCTGTTAAGAAAAGCGAAATACTGGCTAGATTGTAACCAATGGGAAAATAGCTTCAAAGTATCGCCCCATATTATCCTGGCTAGACGCATAGCTTGGGTCAGACCTAATCCTAAGGAAATCGAGGGCGACTGTGTGGTCGTAAATTTTGATAGAGATGATCTAGCAGGGATGATATGTAGGACTGCTCACCTTGGGGTCCAGGGGGGTATTAGGGATTTCCCCCTGGCCTTTTTTTCCCACCAAATAAAGGTAAAACGCAAAAAATTGGGACACCTAGGGATAAAACAGGTTTTGGGGGTACCTCTACAAGATCCAGTCAATATGTAAACCACTCAAATAATGGGAGATTACCATCTGGTGCTCAATTGGCAAGGACTCTGGTAAATGTACAGGGGGGAGGTTCCAATCTTTTGATATCAAGTACAGAGGGACAAAATAATCAAAGTGTAATTAGATCATCACCCCCAACCACCCTGGATGAAAATTGATTGACTGAATACAGTTACCTCTGACCAGAGCATTAACTTTGAGAATACTAAGCCCTGTGGATTAAGCAATCACAATATGTCCAAGTTTGCTATCTTGAGCTGGAATATTGCTGGCCTAAATTCTAAGAAAGATGATCCTAAGTGGCTACAGCTGATTAATTTGTATGATCTGGTGGGACTTCAGGAGACCTGGGACACGGAGGGGGAATGGTGGCTGGATGGCTTTACATCTTTTTCACAGCCAGCAAAATATTCTTCCTCTGGTAGAGCCAAAGTGGGGCTTCTCCTGCTATTTTCTGTTAAATTGCCGTGGATGTATAAAAGGGTCAAAGTAGGGACACCCCATTGTCTAAGGAGTAGAACTAAGGGATCATAACTCCACTAAACGTTTGGTAGTACATTTTTACAACTCGGCAGACTGCTCAACTGGTAACGAAAATCTGTTAATTTTAAAATCCTTTTTAGAGGAATATAGGGAAAAGCAAACCACTTATCATCCCATTATTATTTTGGGTAATTTTAATACACATCACTGCAGGCAGGATTGTCAAGGGAGATTGAAAAGTGGTGACTCTACAATGTATGCCGTACCTCATTTTGAGCATAATAGACAGGGGGAATGCTTAGAAGAAGTCCTAGCAGCAGTGGATCTCTATGAAGCTAGTACAATCGAATCAATTAATAGGATCCCAACTTTCACAGCCAGAGGATGTAATACTGTGGTTGATTAAATTTTTTTTGTCCCCCCTCCTGTTGCCCTATGTTTATTTTTATAGCGCGAAATATCCGCATTTTAGGGATCATAATCTGGTCATTTTAGAATTAAATAAAGAATGTGGTTTGGGACGACCCACAAGTCATGTAAGAGTGCAGGTCAGTATTAAACCGACTGATCAGGGTAGAAGGTTGAAATGGACAAAGATTATTCCAGATATTTTTGTGGATACTCTTTTCTTGTTGCTGAATGACATGCTGAATATATGTTTAGATGTAACATCTGAGGAAATACCGGCTATTGAGGCCTTTACAGCTATCTGTAAACAAATATCCTTGAATCTAATGGCCCCAGGTAAAATGGGGAAACAAATGGCCTAGAAATGGTTTGATACCAAATGCTCACAGGCACATAGTAATCTAATGAGTGCTATAAAACAGATCCCACAAAATAGGACTAAATTGGCCATATTTAGAAAGGATTACAAGTTAGCTGTAAGAGCCAGGAAGAATGACATCAGAAAGGAAGCTTGGGAGGCTTTGATGTCGGTTGGCGTTCTCAAGAATACTCGTAGTTTTTGGGAAATTGTCAATAAGCCCTTTTTTTTGGACAGTGGTAACACCGTGGATGAATGTAACATCACCGAAGCACAGTGGCTATCCCATTTCAAGGGTATATACGAGATTCCCCCATCTACAGATTCTGTATTTTGTGATGTCTCAAGAGACTTAACTCCGCCTTTGAACTTTAATGAGGAGGAAGTAGTACTGGCTATTAAGGCTATGTCCAGTAATAAGGCGCCGGGCCCAGACTGTGTTCCAGCCAATTTGTATAAAAAATATCCTGTTTTTTTAGCAAAAATTCTGACTAAAATGTTTAATATGGCAGCAAAGGGAAACCATCCACCTTCTTGGGCAACATCTATTATAGTTCCCATTTTTAAAAAAGGAAGCAGAGGAGAGGCCCGATGTTACAGACCGATCTCCCTAATTGATTCTGCTGTAAAGGTTTTGGGGAGGGTGGTCTTAGGAAAATTGATGGGATGGTTAGATGAGAACAAGGTAGTATCGAATTTTCAATATGGTTTTAGAAGTGGTAAGGGGACCCAAGACCAGTGTCTTCATTTATCCCTGTTAATTGGTAAATATACCTCAACCAAAGGAGGAATACTCCAGCTGGCGTTCATGGTTTTATCATCAGCTTTTGACCTGGTAAACAGGTCAAAGCTTTGGCAGGTTTTTACTAGAGATGGGGATGGAAAAGAGTATGGTTTATTTTTTAGCTGACCTGCATCTGAATCTTTCTGCACGGGTACGGATTGATCAAGAGAGAAATTGCACTAAGCACTTTAGCTCTGGTCGTGGAGACCGACAAGGTTGCATTTTAGCACCATTACTTTTTACCCTTTATATTAATAATTTAGGCAAGTTTTTAGATGTAGCTAGTTTAGATGTCCCTAAAATTGGTCAGGAGCGTTGCCCTGTGCTTGTGTATGCAGACAATGCGGTTTTGATATCTCGCACATCAGTCGCTTACAGAAGCTGCTAGAGTGATTTGGAAATTTCATAAACTCATTGGATTTAAGGGTAACCATAGCTAAATCACATGTGATGAGTATTGGCCGCCAAAGTAAAAGAAATTGCAGGCCTTTTTATTGTGAAGGCTCCGAAGTTACCAGGGTAACCTCTTTTATGTACCTGGGGGTTCTTTTTGATGAGAACCGTACATGGGTTGCTCAACATAAAATTAAGGTTAATTGTATGGCTAGGGCAATTGCGGCCGTAATTGGGTTCTCGAAACGGCTGGGGGCCAAACCTGTAGAGGCATTGTTTTGTACATTTATAAATCAAAATGTATCGCAATTGCAACATATGGTTCCTCAATTTGGGGGTATAGACCCATGGAGGGTTTACAGATTGAGGAGAATAAATTTCTAAGGGGTGTATTATCGGTCCCCCAGTCAACCCCTACCTATGCTGTTCATCAGGAATTGGGGATGGACTATATGACAGATAAACTTAGGCTGGTTCCAGTCATTTTTTGTCTTAAATATGGCTTAATCCTGAATTAGATCTTAATCACAGACTAATTAGGGATTGTCTCATTCTGGAATATGTACATAAGATTAGGTGGCTTGTTTACGTAAAGGAAACTTTGACAACAGTAGGCCAACAGGACCTTTTTGAAAATCCTGAGTAAATTACAAGTACAGATTGTAGCTGGGTGAAAGTAACGGTAAAAGCACATTATCTTTTAAAGACTTCACTCATGCTGGAACCCTACTTAAAAATCGTTACTAGCCTTTTCACCGTATGCTTTTAGCACGTTTTCGTTTTAACTTAATTTACCTTTCTTTAGGAAACTCTAAGGGGTGGTGCAGTCTGAAAGAACTAGGGCCCTGTGGTTGCGATAACTTTTAAATTCAGGACACCATGAACCTCATAATGTTTTGTGTCTTTTATAGTGAGATCAGAAAGAGGTTCCTATTCCCAATACTAAAAAGAAAGGGTTTTATTCAAGTAAAGCCAGCCTTATTGTACTTATAGTTATTAAATGATCCGAATGAGATTTTCTATATAGCCAGTTTTTTTGTGGCAGCTTTTAGGCTGAGGAATAGCCGTGAGAAAAGTTCACAACTAACGGGGTTTTAGATTACGTGCTTTTTATCCTTTTTAAACTATTTTTAATTACGGTCAAAATTTTAATGCTGTGTATATTAAATTCTCTGGATGCACTGTCACTTTTCCCTTAAAAATGCACTGCGTTTGATAAGTACTGTATTGCACCTTTTGCACATAGACTGTTGTGGCCGGATTACATTATATCACATTGTATTTTAGGTACTGTATTTTGTATTCTTGCATTTATATGTTTGTATGCTTGTGCTGTACTTTTATGGTTTTAATCTAACTGAATAAAGTGGTTTGATGATGATGATGATGATGACCGCTTTCTCAATCATGGGGACACAAGTCACTTCTGTCGTGTCCCTCAGGGATTCAAGAATAGTCTGGTGTTATTTTCAGCCACAGTAACAGAGTTACTACAAACGTATGATGATGAGGCATTATTTTATGTCAATGTCATCTATCTAACAGACAATGACTTGGATAAGCACTTGAACAGAGTGAATACCATAATTGTTGGCTGCGCACCTGAAGGGTACAAATTCAATTTCAAGAAATCACACATTTCTCATCTCAACGTCCTATTCTTAGGATACGAACTTTCAAAATACTGATTGTGAATTCCCCAGACTCATAGTGTGCGATTCCTATTATTGCGTCCAATCTTGCAATGAATACTTGCAGTATTGGATTCAAAACGGTTTCAAAGATGCAAAAGGTGGCACAATAAAGCATAAGTTGCTTTGGGAACAAGTAGTTCCATAACAGAAAGAACTACAAAAGACTCACGTAATCCATACACTGAGTCATCAACGTGATGGCGTTCACGTTGCAGGGAATTCATTGGCTGATGAAGCCACGAAGGCACCTGTGCAAACTGCTCCGTAGCTGCAATCACTTGTTCAAGAACAAAAGTAGACAGCGAAATAATGCAAGCTGTGAATGCCTCAAGCAGAGACAGTGGTAAAACATTACCAAAAGGCTTTCCACTCAAGTACTCATATATAACTGATGCAAATAATGTTCAGTTTGCTCGAATCCCTGGAGTGGGGGATAGAGTAATTCCAAACATGGAACATAGATTAGGACTAAATTTAGCAGCACATGAAGGGCTCGCCTCTGCACATGCAGGTGTTTCCGCCACAGTGTCGTTATTAAAACAAAGATACTGGTGGCCGCGCATGAGGAAACATACCTGAAACTATGTTTTGGAATGTGAAATCTGCCAAAAGAGGAAAATCTACATAGTGAAAAGGCCTGCGCAGATGCCCTTTTTCATTTCAGATAAACCATTAGCGTGCGTTTACCTGGACCACTGTGGTCCCTTACAGAGGGATGGCAACTATAAATATATAATGGAACAGTGGATTCATGCCCAAGATTCATTTGGATGTGGCCTCAGCGCTCGGCTGACACCCGAACTGTTATAAAAGATTTGCAAGTCTTTATCGGCACATACGCAGTCGGCACGCTACATTCTGACCAGGGTCCTGCGTTTAGCTCTGAAGCTTACAAGGAGGCCATGGCCAATAGGGGTGTTGCATTGCGGTATTCTAGTCCATTCCATCCTGAGGGAAATTCTGTAGTGGAAAGAAAAAAACGGGACATAAAGCAATCTATAACAGCTAGGGTATTAGGCTTGGGTGACGGGTAGGTTAAACATCTAATAAGTGTCCAACGTAGTCTGAACAATCTGCCAAGAAGTTCTCTGGGTGGAATCACTCCATATGAAATCCTTTTTGGTACTAGAATGAATGTTGAAGACATTGATTGTCATACTTCAGTGGTAGAAGAAAAACCCTTTGATATCAAAGACCTCTTGGCTGTTTTGCAGGACTTAAATGAAACAAGGAGAAGTCTAAGTAACATATTGCAAAAGCCAACGACCACTGAAGAAAAACCACCTGTCCCAGCAAGGCCTGCCTGGATTCCAAAGATTGGGGGTCAAGGCTGTTTTGCATATAGCTATTGTCTGACCTAGGGTGGTGTGGAGTGCAAAAAAACGATGGATTTAGGCCCAGATCTTTGTACTGGGGTGAATGTAAGACATTGTTCTGCATTCTGTCCATCAACTGTGTTTTTTGCAATTTTCACCCCTAGTGGGCTGGGTATGCTCAGACGTGAGTCCCAGGCTCTCCACATCACTGGAGTCAAGCTATCCAGGCTGAAGACGGCTGATAGCCAGAAACCGGTCCTTGGATGCTTGATTCCGGTCTAGGAAAGACATGGCTTGGTAGTTCGGGCTGGACTGTTCCCATGAGGCACAGGGTCAAGGCTGATTTGCATATAGCCATTGTCTGACCTAGGGTGGTGTGGAGTGCAAAAAAACGATGGATTTAGGCCCAGATCTTTGTACTGGGGTGAATGTAAGACATTGTTCTGCATTCTGTCCATCAACTGTGTTTTTTGCAATTTTCACCCCGAGTGGGCTGGATATGCTCAGACGTGAGTCCCAGGCTCTCCACATCACTGGAGTCAAGCTATCCAGGCTGAAGAAGGCTGATAGCCAGAAACCGGTCCTTGGATGCTTGATTCCGGTCTAGGAAAGACATGGCTTGGTAGTTCGGGCTGGACTGTTCCCATGAGGCACAGGGTCAAGGCTGATTTGCATATAGCTATTGTCTGAACTAGGGTGGTGTGGAGTGCAAAAAAACCATGGATTTAGGCCCAGATCTTTTTACTGGGGTGAATGTAAGACATTGTTCTGCATTCTGTCCATCAACTGTGTTTTTTGCAATTTTAAAATGCATACAGCACAAATGCTCATTTGTCATGTACTACCATTTCAAATTCATTTTTATGTATTTTGGGTGGGGTTTTAACACATCATGCTTTAGATATGTTTTTGAATGCTTAGAACTTAGTAATGTTGACCATAATAAAGTGGAGTGGGTGTTTTATGGCGTTTTAGGACCCGAGTGAAATTTCCCGATTTATGCCCTTATATAGGTGCAATTTAAATTGCCCTAATATAGGCATCAAAATCATACCCATATTTAGACATAGCCCATGCAGTCCAAATACAGGCATGGCTACTTCCACCCGTTCCGAAAAGCCACAACGATTTCGGCTTAAGCAGTCAGGGACCTCCCCTTGCTTGAATATTGATTTGTCCAAGAACTCATGGAGTTTTCAAAGAACTACCATTCCCTTGGGATTCTTTTCTGATGTTATTATGCCCAACTTTACGTCAAACTAGAGACCTTTTAGGTATAAATATGTCTTCACTTGCTCTAGCAAACACACAGTGGTTTGGAGCAGTTCGACTATCTACTTGCCCGACGCAGCTTGCTACAGCAAGTGCCAAAGGAAGCCGACCCTCCAGCTGATGCACTGATCGAGTAGCTGCCCTTTGTCTCATTGAGAATCCAGCTCCAGTGTTTCCAAGCTCCCCTTGTGGGGTGGTGGGAAATCAAGTATGAGACAGAGATACCAGACCTCCTTCATTCTAAAACCAAGGTACGGAGCTGATTAGACCCTAAGAGAAATCTTGGATAGATTCTTGGCAAAGAATACTAAACCTTTACTACACCACACTTACTTCTTCCCTTGTACTAGACTTAGGTTAGGTACACCAGGGTAGGCGTATTTTAGAAGTTAGGCGCCTTGACGCCCATCTGGGCTTAGTTGCGCGTTAAAAATCGTTTTTCATTTCAATCGTTTTTCATTTCATAGAAGCACCAGTTGAGTACTTTTTAGCCATAGTTGTTATGTATTTGTATATGTATTCTTAAGGCTTAGAAACCATACAATGCTCTTACAGTATTATTTTATAATACTCTTCTCGCTGTACGCATTATACTTTGCAGCTTGTATTACAATTGTAGCTGTTCATTTCTTATGTTTGAGAAAGAAGACTGTTCAATAAATCCTTCTATTGAAAACGCCTGTCTTTCTATTTCTCTACACCTCCGGTGAAACGAAGCATGCAAGATTGAGTGAAATACCTATCTATTGTTTCCACTTCTCTAGAGATACATTTCTTATTCTTGGAAAACAAAGTTGTCATGTTTATGTGTTTGTCAGGAACAAATCTCTTCTTGTGAATTCGAGAAAGTTTCTAGTGACCTCTGAGCTAGCTGGCACTCACAATTAAGTTTAGTATATTCAATAGAGTCCTAGTCGACCTCATCCTACGTCAATTCTATAGGATATATTATTCCAATGTGCAGAGCCGATTGGGAATATAGGAACTACACTACAGCTGAACAAATCAAACATTTACCCCCACAGATCTGGGTTAAATCCATAGTTTGTTTTGCATGCCACGCCATTCCAGTGTAGATCCAGCCATATGCAAATCAGTCATGACCCTACTCCCCATGGGAACAGCCCAGCCCTAACTGCCAGGCTAGGTCCTCCCAAGACCCGAAACAAGCATCCTGGGACCGGTTTCGTAGTGAAAAGTGCACATTTGTACTAGCCCATGTGTTTTCTGTTTAAAGATATTTTCTATTTGTTTTCCACTTCATGAAGAACCACTAGAGCAAAATCAGTAAATACCAGATTTGTTTATTTAAGTACTTGGCTTTTATTACTTTCTCCATTCTAATTCAACCTTTACTTCTGATTTTCAAATTATTAGGTAAGTCATAAAACAGGTCTAATCATGTAAATAGCCACATAAATCACTTTAACACTGCCTGCATATGTTACATTTTTATGACTTATTTCTCTTTCAATGAGTTCTAGGTACTACTCTTTCTAGGTTTTTCTGAAGATGGCACATGTGTTTTTGGCAAAATCTTTGGTTCATAACAAAAAAGCTTCAATTGGGCTTAGAGGCCACCCATTACTTGCTATTGCTCAGCATTGGTTGGCTTCCACGTCACTCTAATTTCCTTGCTTTTTATTGGTCAGCGCCTTCTACTTGCCTCCGACTTCCTCTGGAAGCTTCAGTGGTTGCCCCTGCTGTGGAGCAAGGACCAAATCCAGCTTCCTGTCTGCAGCCAGTCCCTGTGTCCTTTCACTGGCCGAACGTTTCTGCAGGTACTTTATATTAAAAAAAGAAATGTTAAAACTTTTTGCCATGCACTCTATAAGAGTGCATGTGTCTGCAGTCTGTCTCCCTCTCCCATGCCTTCTTTGTGTTAATTATTCCCCCACCATTGTCTGTTGTTGCTGCTCCCTCCTTCCTTCCCCGAACCTCCTTCGTGTTGCTTTCCCCGCTGTCTGTCCATTGTTGATGCTTCCCACATCTTCCCCACATTTCTCTCATATTGCTTGTTATGTTTCTTTCCATTAACCTAACATATTTACTCCAAGTTAGCTGTCAAACTCACAGATTATGAAGATTTTTATTTATAGCTACATCTGATTGTATTTTTGACTTCTCATCTAATCTCCCTGCGGCGGCACACATTTACTATATGTTGGATTTTTACCTCACACAGAGTGCCATTTCCTATTGCTAAAATGATTTATCTACCTATTCTGGCCATAGCTGCATCAATTTCAACCCTAAGTATCAGGTGCATGTATTTTCATCATACTACTACCCCATTTACCTAATCTCCCCACATTATAATAAAACTAGTAACAGCATATTGCCTTTCTTAGAAAATAAGTCATAACACAGACTTTTAATACCTTATATTGTACACCTATTCACCAAACTACAATTTACTACTGATAAAACATTATTAATAATCACATAGCAAAACCTAATGCATTTACCAATGCTTGTCTTATAAAGCAGCTGTCTACCCTACCTGGTGGGCGTATTGCCTACTACAAGAATGGCCCAAACCTGTGACCATGTGACAGCCACACTGACAGTACATTGAATTCATATAGTCACAGTTTCCAACCTTTTTTGCTGGGTACAAGAGACCCACCCAGAATTGTTGGGTACTGTTTTCACTGGGAAATACAGAATCATAGGGCTTTTGCTGTTGCCTACAAGATTTGGATTTTTCGGTCACATTAATGTAAGGATTTTTTTTCACAAAGACTTTGACATTTACAGGATATTTTGGGAGGGAAAATTAATTGGAATCAACACAAGCCTCACTACCCTGGATTCCCTTGGGTGTCTAGTTTCCAGACATGTCACGGGTTTAGTATGATTTCATTAACTGCTGTGTGTTTTCCCCTCTTCTGTTTCACACATGTTGTACAACATTTACTTTATTAGAATTATAATACGGTGTATATCAATATAAACTGCTTAGCATTTGTTAATTTTGACCTTCCTTTTAAAGATAATTTTTTCATTAATGACAATGTACATTTAATAACTTGTGCCCTATGTATATAATTTTGTGTATTCACAGTAACATGTCTATCGCACTTATTGATTTTTACTTCTTAATCATGTATGTATTGTGCTGGTTTTATTTTGTATTTTTATGAATATTCCTTGTATTCGAATAAAGAATTAATTGATTGATTGATTAATTGAACTTGTGCAGTGTACTAACTGCAAATTCATACTTTTTCCCTATTATATTCAATTCAATTCAATTCAAAAATAGCTTTATTCGATTTTAACAGGAAAATCATAAAAGCACATTTTAATACAGCATGATAAAAATGAGTTCAAAACTCAAACATAACAAAGAAATGAAAGATAAAGGAGTCTTTGGGTTATACAAAGAATAGCTGTCGGGATTCAGAAGACAGTCAGTTCATGGTTGCTTTGCACCTTACTACAAATTTCAAAAAGCTAGCAGCTACAGTAATTGTACGTTCATCTTCGAGCATGTATAGCTTGAGTAAGGCTGGTCTGCACTGTCTTAAACCCCACTGTTTCAAAAGTGGGAGAAGATATTTCTTTCTTCCCCAGTCATAAAATTTGCAGAATAAAAGAACATGAATGTTGGATTGCTTAGAGACATTGTCGCAAGGACAGACCACCAGGTTAATAGACCAGTCATTTGTGGTGGGAAATGTTAGTAGACGGAAAAAACACTCCGTCCTCATCCTTGTTAGCAGCATTCTCGTGTAAGTTGAGATATACGGGGAAAGATAGGAAGGAATGCCGGCATCATGAAGTAAAAGATTGTGGTGAGCAATCGATGATTTATTACCTTCGATATAGGAGCGCCTGTCTTCAAGTAGGCCTAGACAACGGGCCTTAAGGTCCTTTTTAGAGATGGTTAGGCACAGGGTCGGGTTGGCATATAAATCAGCTAAATCCAATGATGTTAGGAATTTCTGCACGTAGGCAAGCCAGGATATTTTTCTTGAATCATTTAAGGCCATACAGTCCTTAATCACGTCTTGGTTCAGCACTGTTTTTTCCGAGGACCATATTTTGTGCCATAACAGAATTGGCGCGGTTTTAATTGTGTCCGAGATATGTACCCGGGCGAGCTCATTATGACAGACTGTGGTAGAAATAGATCGAGGAACAGCCAGCAGATATCTCAAGAATGCATTCTCGCTGGTTTGTATCTCTCCACAATCCGCCAGACCCCAGATTCCAGCGCCATATGTTGCAGTGGAAACACATTTAGCTGCAAATATGTCCAACAGGATCCCCACCGGTTTCCCACCTAATTTTGTGGCAAATTTCTTTAGGGCTCCAATTTGCCTAGTAAAAGCCAAGTTTCGGGTATGAATAGCATTATTCCATGACCCTTTGCTATTAAAAAGTATGCCCAGGTATGTGAAAGTTTTCGTGAGGCTGACCTTGGATGCGTTAATAAACGTATTGCAGGAAATGTTCTTCTTTTTACTACTACATATGGAAATAGTTTTGCTTACGTTGATCTTAAGGCCTCTCACGCCCATGAATGTTGAAAAGGCTGCCAGTGATTTTTGTAGCCCTAGTTGGGTCCTTGACATAATAACAGCGTTGTCCGCATATAAAAGAATTGGGACTGCCAGGCCGTTTATTTTAGGGTAATCAACGTCCAATTTCGCCAGGCAGTCGGCAACACTGTTAATATATAGATTAAAAAGAAAGGGGGCGAGGATGCAGCCCTGCCTGACCCCCTTTTTGATGGGAAATTTGCTCGTGCAGGTTCCATCCTTACCGTAGCAAACCTTGGCCCCGGCTCCACGATACAGTTCTTTTATAAAGGCGAGTATGTTGGGATCAACTCCCATGGTAGTAAGGGTAGACCAAAGTATACTATGGTTAAGGCAATCAAAAGCAGAGCTTAAGTCCACGAAGGTCATATATAAGTTGCTCCTTTTTGCCGTCACAAATTTGTCGGTGATCAAAGCTAAGTTGAGACATTGTTCCACTGCCCCAAGGCCAGAAACAAACCCATATTGAAATTTAGACAAGATGTTGTTTTCCAGAGCCCATGCCTGCAGTTGGTTCAGTAGGACTCTCCCAGCCACCTTCATCAGGGAGTCCAGTAAAGAAATAGGTCTGTAACATTTAGGGTCCATTCTTTCACCTTTTTTAAAAATGGGTATTATGATAGCTTCTTGCCAGGTTGCGGGGAATCCTTTGTGAGCGTAGGAGTTAAGGACGTTTGTGACAATTGGTGCCCACAATTGGATGTTATCTTTAAATAAGTCTATTGGGATTCCGTCTGGGCCAGGGGCTTTGGCATTAGAGCTTTCAAGAATGGCCAGTTCCACATCTGAATGGTTGAAGTAAATGGTGAGTGGAAACGACTATGTGCGGTTTCTTTGTATCTCATTTCTCACCGTTTGTTGGGATTCAAGGTCGAGTGGTTCGATATGGTCATCTAGTTTATACAATTCTGTGAAGTGATTTATCCAGACTTCCTCTGTGATGGCAATTTCTATGAGGTCAGTTGACCTATCAATGAAAAAAGGGGCATTAACCTCCCTCCAAAAGGCCGTGTTGTCTCTTAAAGTGCTTGCTTTTAACAAAGCTTCCCAGGCGGCAGTTTTCAGTTCCTTTTTCCTGTTTTTAATTGCCTGTTTATAAGCAGCACGGGCAGATCTTATTTCCAACCGTTTTTTTGGGGATTTATTGAGAGTAGACTTTAAGATGTTATGAGTGTTTGAGCACTCATGATCAAACCATCCGGGGCTTTTAGTCACATTACTTTTGTTGTATTTTCTAGACAAATTTTTCCTAATTTGTGAAGCGATTTGATCGAATGCACGGATGATTTCTTGTGGGTTGGGAGGGTATTCTAGGCAAGTCCGAAATAAATCAGGGTCAAAATTGATCAGATTTTCAAGAAACTTAGATGTGTCCATTTTTGCCCACTTTAAGGTATAACCGTTTCTCGACGAAAGTGATATGGAGTGTGAGTAGAGATTTCCTGTAGTATTCCCGGACTTGTTACCACTAGAGGGGGAATATATTTTGGCACTAATAGGATAGTGATCGCTCATAACCAACTCCTCTCTCCTGGTTTCTCGGGCGTCACCATGATGACTGTTGGACAAGAGGATGAAGTCTATTGTCGTAAGCGAACCCCTTCCATGAAATGTAGGTTGGAAGTCGGTCGAGTGCACTGTTAGGTCATTAAAGAAGCCCAGATCCCATTCATGTAGTAAATTGTTCAGTTGGGATCCCATAGCTGAGTGTTTGAAATGGGTGGTATGTTCACCATCTGGGGCTCTTAGGTCACAAACCTTAGTTCCGCTGTGTGGGCATAGATGACAGTTGAAATCTCCTAGGATGACTAAACGTCTATCTAAACAGGGCCCTCCCATACCCTTCTTTATAAGTTTGGATAGAAACTCTGTAAATTTTGGATGGTCGTCTCTCTGTGCGCTATTGTATAGGTTTGCAATGAGAGAACTAACAACCTCTTTCCCAGTTATTCTGAAAGCCTGTAGGGAGAGGCCAAAGGTCTTTGAACTAAGATCAGATGAAGCAACCTCAACGCATTCTAGTGATACATTGAGCCTGTTTGAAACATATAAGCAAAGACCTCCCGAAGGTCTGCCTCTGATAGACTGAATAGCTGGGGTAAAATGTGTGCTGTAGCCATCCAGGTTAGTAGGTGTCAGGTCCCAACATTCCTGTAGCGCTATGATGTCAAAGCTGTTTATGAAGTTCAAGAAGGTTGGGTCCTTTGCTTTGTTAGAAAGACCGGCTATGTTCCAGGTTATAATGGACAAATGTTGATTAGAATCAGTGTGATTTGATGGGCAGTAAGAGTAACTTTGATCGGGGGTTAAAGGTGGAGGAGGAGCCAGAGGACCATCGGTTTGTGCGGCCGTGGGCCCAGAAGGGGACAAGTTAGTGAGACCCGCAGTGAGTTGTTCCATGACAGGTTCCCCATTTTGGCTTGGAAATGACTCTCGGCTAACAGGGGGTAGGGGATTTATTGTCTTATTCTCGGAAGATGTTTGGTTGCTTGATGGTCAGTCAACCATTTCTAAGACTGAGAAATAATTGCTAGTTGGTGCCCCCCTCCACCCCTCTGCATAGGGTTGCTCTCTTCTTGGGTTCCAAGGGTAGAGATCCCAATCCCTTCTTCTGTTACGTGTATCTACCTGGGACCAGCTCCAGCCTGGAGATTGGTTCCAACTAAGGGGGTAGTCTTGATCGCAAGGAAACCTTGGGGGGTAAAAAAAGGACAGACGATGAGTGTCTATACCTCCCTTTTTCTCCAAGGTTGACCAAGAACATATATATTTGACTGTCTCTGGGTCGTCAAAATTAATAATAATACAGTCCCCCTGTATTCTTTTTCTTGTTTCCCCGATCCAAGGGACCCTGCGTACCATGGAGAGTCTGCTATTACAATGGGAGGGAAGGGGTCTGTTAATATTAAGCCATTGCATGACTTTATTTTTTAGGGACCAGGTGGATTCACTCGTGTTTTCTTCTAGTTCTGGGACCCCCGTAAGGATCACAGTGTAGGGGCTTGCCTCTGGAGGGAGGTGGATAGGCCTCTTTGGTCTGGCTGGTTTATTAGTGGTGTCACCAGCCTGTTGAACATCCAAGAGTTTGGGGGGGGGGCTTTGATTTAGTTTTGGGAAGGTCAGAGGTTGTCGCTGGCTTTCCCTGAACTTGCTTAGTGTTGCCCTTAATATCTGTTGGGATCGTTTGTGTGTTGGTAGGCGTTTTGGGGGGTTTGCCTGCAGGTAAAGGGGTTTTATGTGTTAAGGGTGGTGGTGCAGATTTCTGCGCGGTGGTTACCCTGGTATGATTAGTATTTGTGGAGGCTGGAGGGGCTAAAGCAATGCTAGAATGTTTTTGTTGGCTGGTAAGGTTAATGAGTCTAGCGATTTGTTTCTCGATGTTGTTTAAGGATCTTTCAATTGGTAATAGTTGAGATTTTATGAGATCCTTAATTGTGGCTACCACTTGTGTGTTAAGCTCTAAGTGGTTTATAATTCCAGCAGCATGATCCCTCTGAGCATCATCCAAGGATGCGGCTGTTTCCGAGGGGTCATCCACATTAACAGGTTGGGAAATGCTAGCATTATTTTTATGATTAGTATGGGGAGATTTTCTGGACCTTGTGTGCTTTGGTGGACAGTTCTGCTTTGTCTTAGCTGTTGGCCTTGTGTTGTCATGTTTGGGAACGGCTCCCTCCCTTATCCCCTTTCCAGTATTAGTAGGAGAGGCAACTAAGGGTTCCGGCTCTATCGAGGTTGGCGGTGCCTTGAGTTGGACTAATCACCAGAGTCGGTGTTTTCTCCAAGTCTTCCAGGGTGGTTTCCCCCAAAGATATACGAGTGACAGATAGATCGACACTCATAGGGATGGTGTGTAGGTCTGCACGGACTTCTTGCAGCAGTGGGGCGTTGATTCCTTGTTGAATAGGTGTTTTGGCTAAAGCCAGAAGACCCATAGAGGATCTTCGTGCTGCTGCTAAGTCCTGGGAGACACGTCTTTCTAAGAGTACCATCCCCTGGTTTATAGCATCGTTAGCTTTCGTAATAAATTGGTCAATTGGACCAGTCACCTGACCCACACCTTGAGCCGTCTTATTCCTCATGGCCCTTGTAGACATAATGACGCTGTATTACACGTAGGTAGGTGTGGGAAAAGGTGATGGCAGAAGGCTACCAGGATGCAGGGAAGAAATCAGAGGGCAAGATGAAAAGGGATAGGCCCAGACCAGGCTTGCTCAGGCTTGAACGGGCTTAAACGGGCCCGCCCTTTGCCCGGGCTTCGCCCCGGGCTGCAACCCGCGCGCGTCCCGTGATGCGCGTTAAAGCCCTTGCTTAAGAGTCTGTGATGTGAGGAGGGGCGGGCACTGGGAGGGGGCGCGGCTCACGCGGGAAGAGGAAACAGCTGATGGTCTTGACGCTGTTCCTCGCAGTCCCGGGGCCGCGCCTCTCACCTCCTCTGCGGCCTCGCGGTGGTTTTCTCCTCCCTCTTATGGCGTGATGTACTTGGCAAAGAGTCTGCTACTCCTGTAGCGAAAGGCAAGTCAGGACAGAAACGCTGGGTCAAAACCTCAAAGGCGAGCGGCACCATGTATGTATTGTGCTGGTTTTATTTTGTACTTTTATGAATATTCCTTGTATCCGAATAAAGAATTAATTGATTGATTGATTAATTGAACTTGTGCAGTGTACTAACTGCAAATTCCTACTTTTTCCCTATTATATTCAATATTTCATGTTTTACCTCAACTTGTTTCCTGTGCTTAAGTTATCTGTTAGCTTATTACGAATATTGTATTTTATATTTACTAATCTCTAATGTTACTATACATTGTGTATTGTAGTGTTGTGTGTGTGTGTGTGTGTGTGCGCGCACAGTAACCCCCAACACACTAAAGGTCTTATTTACAAGAGCCCTGCATCACTTTTGCACCACGTAAAGTGGTACATGTGTGACAAAGGGATCTCATAAAGACCCATGCATGGCTTTCAGTGGCCTCATAAATCATGAGATAGGCGACACAGCACAAATCGCTTCATCGCCTTACTCTGAGCCTGGGAAGCATTCCATGAACGTTCCAGTGGCTTTTCCTACACAACGCCTATGGAGTTTGGCAGTGCCCCAGATTTGAAAAAACATGTAAACCTGGGGACAGGCCATATCCGTACGCCTCGCAAGGAAAGACATAACAAGGATAAATAGACTTTCTTCTCCTGGTTATTTCCTCTTTCCAATTTTGTGCTGCATTCAGCAGCACACACAGAAAGAGGAACACTTCCTAGGATAGCTTTTATGAACAAAGGTGCCAATTTTTGCACAAAACAATCCTGCCTGCAACAAAGGCAACCTTACACCATGGCACAAGGGTGCCTACGTTTGCAATAGGCTGCTGAAATGGCGCCAGCACGAGCAGAAAGGACAGGAATACACTGTATTGTTTATATACAGTGCCTTCCAGCCCTTTCACTTTGGCGTAGGGCAGCACAGCAAAATGTCTTGCTGTACGCCCTATGCCAAAATGCCATAAATGAGACCCTGAATACAGTTTTTATTTACTTCAAGACTGGGTTTGTATTTTTCATCATAATTACTTCTTTTCTTTTTTTTTTACTTTTGAGAATGTTATTATTTTCTCACCCTACTTATTACTTAAGGGAGCTTGAAATATGCTAAAACGTGTTACCATAGAATGGTGAGTGGGTACACGTATGTTTTGAACATTTTCTAAGATGGATATTTGAATATATGAAAGTAGGTGTCTTAATTTATGATGGTGTCTGTGTGGGTATATGATGGTAGCTGTGTAGGCTTCTGATGTTGGGTATATGGACCTACGTTAATGTCAGTGTACAAACATGTTTGTATGCTTCCCTTATGATTTAGGTCTATCATACAGTATGGTTGTGCAACTGTACTGTGTAATACACTTGCAAAAGCTGTTTTGGATCCCCTCAGGCTTGACCATGGATACTGTGGCTTCAAGCAGCAAGGTTTAGGCAAAGGAACTAGTGTAGAGTAGAGCATTTAACCGCACTAAATAACAAAATAAGGGAATCACACAACACGAATGAAATCTGACACCATTTTATAAAAATAGAATACATCTTTAGAAATGTTTAGAAACAAAAATGAGCAAAATCCATCAGAAGGTTTAAGAGATATAGATTTTTAAAGAAAATGGAAACTTCAGTTCCACACCAAACAAGCATCGGTAATTGTAAAGTTGATTAACCTTTGAAAAGTTTGTAAGAGTTGTGTTCGGCTACTCTGGTCTGACTAGGATAATGAAATCCGACAGGGAGCAGGTCCAGGGGCCCACTAAAGAGTATATGGACAGTTACCTGGCCACCAAAGCATTCTCCAGTCCAGTTCTGAACTTTACTGCACGCCCACTATAGACTTCAATGAAGTGAACTGATGCTGTTGGTGTAGAAGATGGAGGATGCTCAAGGATACTCGGGGTTCTCTGTGGTTGACAGGGATGTCCTTGTGGAACTCCTTGATCCACGATTCAGGTGGGGCGACTTTGGCCACAGAGGCCAGTGTCCTTCACAGTCCTCTTCAAGTCAAGAGAAGACCAGCTTCTGCTGGGCAATCATTCTCCATCCACAGTGGTCCCAACGGTATCGTTTAATGGAAGCTGGTGTCCCTCTTGGGTGACCAATCTGGACTCAGAAGAGACTCCTGGGTCCGGAAGACTTGGCAGAAATGTTTGGCTATTTAGTATCAATCTCTGGGGGTAGCCAGCGGGGATTTTTCAGAAGTGGCTGTTGACTTGCCGAGTTAGGCTACTTTAGCTTTGATAGATCCAGTGCTGGTTCCAGGGGGTCAAATGACTGGGCCTTGAAATCACTTCTTTGTTCTGGGGCTTGGGAAGACTTTACCTGAAGCCAGGCCAAGGTGTGGAAGTGGCAATTCAGCAGACGATGCAGCCTCTATTTGTCAAGTCCAGGGATCAACAGGGCAGTCCTTCCTCAGGCCTTTCTCCAGTTTAATCTTGATTTGAGCTTCAGGATGGTAGAGGTGCTATATTTATGCCCATAAAGTGCCCTGAGGGAATGATGAGGTCACTAGCCAATGGGCTACCAGGATCCCTCCTGCTCTGTAATGACTGCCGGTTATGTGTGACATCTAACAATCCCAGAGTGAACTATTCTGCTCACTCTCAAGATGTCTGAACCCTTTCTCAGAGGTAAGGAGGTTGGTAGCCCACCTTAGAGGTGTGGCTACCTGTGGTCTACACACCCACAGGAGAACTGGTTTGTGCAATGATCTCCACTCTCTGTTCCTGCCACCAGCCCATCTACCTGATCAAAAGGGCAACCCTTCAGGAGTGTAATCGTCATTTGCCCAATAAAGGCCACTCAGCCTTTGAGGCTCGCCTTTTGATCCATCACCCTGAGTGGCTTCCTGCAAGGAGGCGGTACCACCTCTCCCTGTAGCAGTCTTCTATTGTTCCTGAGCCTGAGAATTGTTCACACTGCTCCCTAAGAGGGCAGAAAGCTGCCTGGTGGCCAGTGACTATGTGAGTGTACTGGACAAACTGGGTCAGAGATCGACAACTTTCCCAAAATTGTGTTTCCATAAAAATGACATTATATTCGACTTTTGGAATCAAGTCAGATATAATGCCATTATTTATTTGATACCTTGAAGTGCCCATTTCAGTAGTCCAATTCAGAAGTTAGCTAGGCTGAGTAGTCAGCTGTTGACCCTGTAATAGCCAATGTGGCTACTACCTCTTCCACAGCAAAAACGACAATTTGGAAAGTTTCCTTTTAGAACTAATCGAAAAAATATGTGTCCAACCTAATAATATACAGCTCTCCTCCTTAGGCCTCAAAAGGGCTTCCTTAGACAAGACTTACATATATTGTTAAGGGAAGCAGGGTTCTGCCATTGGTGTAAATGGCAACATCGATCTATCAGTTTTACTACTGCCCTTCCAGCCTTCAGTGGCAGGCTGGGAGGCATTTTGTACTTTGTCACACACCGGTTGGCACAATCAGTGCTGCAGTCCTGTATGAACACTCTGCCTTACATGCCCTGGATACCATTTACTAGGGACTAATAAGTAAGTGAGGTTCGGCCAATTGGGATAGCCAATTCAACAAAATTTTTTTAATGGGTTACAAAATGGCCACCGAGGTCTGGTTAGCAGGCCTCAGTGCACCTTCAGAGTAAAATCACAGCAGTATCAGACAGAATTATGGGGGGAAGTTGCAAAAGAATTATGCTACTTACCCAGTAAGCATCTGTTCTTGGCATGTAGAGCTGTAGATTCACGTGTTGCATCTAGTGTTGGGTCCGGATGTTTGCAAGCATTTTTTCTTCGAAGAAGTCTTTCCAGCTCCTTGGAGTGTGGTGTAACATGGTTGACGGGCCCATGCGAGAGCTACCAAAATCAGTGTGAGCAATGTTTGCCTGAGCTTTCAAATGGAAGGAGTATGAGAGGCAGAAAAGCATAGGCAAATATCTGACAAATTGATCCATAGGGCATTGCCTTTAGAGCGACGGAGTTGGAACCTGGAGGTAAGTTTGGGCGTTTTGCGTCGTCCACTGTGGCGTACAGGTCTATTTATGGGTATAACCATTGTTGAAAGTATGGAAGGAGAACTTGGGGATGAAGTTCCCACTCGTATATTTGCTGCTTACTTCTGCTGAGGAAGTCGGCAATGTGATTGTTGACTCCTGGAAGGTGTTTTGCCAAAATATGAATTCTGTGATGAATTGTCTATCTCCAGATGGTTTGAGAGAGTCGTGACATTTGGAGAGCATGTGTCCCACCTTGTTTTCTATATAGTACGTGGCTGTCCTGTTGTCCGTGTGGACTAGGACAACTTTGCCTATGAGATGAGACTGAAAAGACTTCTGCACTAAAAATATTGCTAGAAGCTCTAGATAGTTGATGTGGAGACATTTGTGCTTGTTATCCTAGAGACCCTGAATTGTGTAATAGTGGATATAGGCACCCTAAGCTGTGCACAATGCGTCTGCTGTTAACACGATCTGTCTTTTGATACGTTTTTAGGTTCCACCACAGCAGAGCGTGATGAGTGCGGCTGTCTACCAACACTAGATCTTTTAATTGACCCTGTCACTGATTCCACTGATGTGCTAAGAATTCCTGTAGAGGAATCGTTTGTAGTCTTGAATGAGGCACTACTGTGATGCATGAGGCCATCATTCATAACAGTTCCATAAAAGTTTTGGCTATTAACTTTTAATTGGCTTGAAAGAGTAATAACAGAGTTTGAATATTGCAAATTCTGGCTATACTGGGAGGGGCTAGAGCTGTGTGAGTGTTGAGAGTCGCTCCCAGATAAGATTGGATTTGTAAAGGCTGTAGATGAAATTCTTGTGCGTTGACTGTGAAGACCAATCGGTGGAATAATTTAAGCATTGTCTGAGTGTGTTTTAGACACTCCCAGTGTCTGCTCGCTTTGTTGAGCCAGTTGTCTAAGTACGGGAAGACGTGCATTTGTTGTCTTCTGGGATGAGCTCTCCCCTGGGAGATTGTCAGCAATGGAAGGCTCCAGACGCACACCCCAATAATCTGCCCACCGCTTAAATATTTTGTAGTGCTTACGTGGACATCCCCTGGCAAACAAAGATTGGCTGTTCCAGCCCCCTGCAGAAGTCCAGGCCCTTTTTCCAGGTGGCCACTGAGGGGGCCCATGCATCCTTCCACATCTTGGCTATGTTGCGTTTCGCCAATGTAAGGCCCAGTTGCATAGGATGCCTTTTATATACATTGCCCCCAATCCCTTCCATAACATGAAGCAGGGCAAACTGTGGTGTCCGTGGGAGTGTCCACCCCAAAACCACCCACAGACAAGAGAATGCCCCCCTCCAAAATTGATCCAGTGATGGACATTGCCAAACAATGAGCAAAAATGTGCCCTCCTCCTGGCCACACCAAAGACATTCCAGGGAGACAATCAATCCCGTCCGCCACAGTCAAACCTAAGTAAAGTAGACCTGGTGAAGTTATTTAAATTGAATAAGGTGGAGACACATGGCTATGGCGGCTCCCCGGGGGGCAGCTAGGGCCTCCCTCAAGTCTTCCTCCTCCAGCAGACCCACATCCTCTTCCCACACCCTCCCAAAGCTTCTGAAGTGTAGGAGAGCAGTGGGTAACTGGAGACTGATAGATTCGGGAGATCTTCTTGGTCTCCAAATCCCCCATGAAGACCTTCGCCTCCAATGGGCTAAATTCGAGGAGAGATTTAAGGCCCTCCAGCCTGGGGGAGAGTGCATGGCGGAGCTGGAGGTACAGAAAGAACTGGAACCAGGGCATGCAAAATTCCTCCTGCAAATCCCGGAAGGACTTGAGGGACCCATCCCGCACAACATCCCCCAGGGTTGATATGCCTATAGCATCCATCCCCGAAAGCCCTGCAGGGCCGCCAGTTCAGGCAGGCACCCATTATGCCACAGAGGAGTTTCACAGGTCAGGGTATTCCACCACACAATTTGTCTCAGTGACTGTCGCCAGATTTGAATTACTACCTGTGTCAATATGTGGCAGTGCCCCCCGCAGCGCATCCGAATAGAGAATGGTGTGTAAAGTGTGGGACCCCATGAGGTGTCGCTCCAATGCATAAGCCGGGTCTCCCCTATTCCCATACCACCACACATTAAGATCCAATAGGTGCGAGGCCTGAATGTATGACAGAATATCCGAGGTCGCGAGTCCTCCACAGTAGGTGGAGAGGAAGCATGTGTGCATCGCTACCAGTACTGCTGGGAGTCTGAGTAACTGAATCTGGTGAGAGACACAGAAGTCACCCCATCCTGAATTCCTAACACACAAAATGATCCAGCACCAGAATCTTAATTTCCAAGTCAATGACAGTGATATGATATTTCAAACGCAAATTGTGGACAATAATAAAAAAATAACTTTTTAAGGATAGGCAATCTCCACAGCTTGATTGTCGTTCAATTCATTCTTTATTTTCATAATTCAATAAAACATGACAGGATTGCTTGTTGCCAACGCTGTTCATCCCAAAGGGGACTTCTTCAGGGCTTGATTTATATTTTTGTGACCAAGAGATTGCGCTTCAATCTTTCAATATTCTCTCGGTAGTTCACACACATGTATTTTATAAGCATATGAAGAAAAAGGTAAAAGAGCATAACAGATTCCTTTCAGATCGTTGTTCGATTATTTATTTCTATGTCACCGTATCTTGACGACCATAGTGTTGTCCATTAGTGAGGCTATCGTCTGGTCGTACAACTAATTATCCATCCTGAATTCCCCTAGGTGTCTAGTTTTCAGAAATGTACAAGTTTGCAAGTTTTCCACATGTGCCCGCTGAACTAGGGTCCAAAAACCACGACCAGGCACCTTGCAAAAAAAGAGTCAGTTTTCATCAGAAAAAGTTTATGTGCCCATGTTGCATTTTAGGCCTTTTACTGTTGTGGGCACAGGTCTACCCACATGAGTGAGGTATCATTTTTATTGGCATAGGGGAATGCTGAGTGGGTATAAGTTTGGGGCTGCCCGTAGATTCCAGATCTTTCCACCACAGAATGTTAGGTAAATGTGTTTTCTTTGACACATTTTGAAGTTTGGAAGGGATTATGGGTAACAGAAGCTGGTGATAGCCACAGAAGTCACCCCATCCTGGATTCCCCTGCTTGCTTATTTTAAAAAAATGTACAGGTTTGCCTGGTTTCCTTAGGTGCCGGCTGATCCAGGGTCCAAAAAACACAACAAGGTTGACTGACAAAAAATGGTCAGTTATCACTGGAATAATGTGATATGCTCTTGTTACATTATCTGACACTAGGCCTACCCACACAAATTAGGTACCATTTTATCCAGAGACATAGGGGAATACTGTGTGGGTAGACATGTGAGGCTCCTCATCATTTCCAGAACTTCCCATCACTGAAACGTGAGGAAAATGTGTTTCTTTTTACAAAGTTTGAGGTTTCCAAGGGTTTCTGGGTAACAGAACCTGATGAAAAACCACAGAAGTCACCCCATTCTGGTTTTACCTGGGTCTCTAGTTTTCAAGAATCTACAGGTTTGAAAGTTTTCTCTAGGTGACCACTGAGATAGGGTACAAAAACCACAGCTAGGCACATTTAAAACAAATGGTTAGTGTTTACTGAAAAATGTGATGTGCCCACGTTGCATTTTGGGGCTATTTCCTGTCGCATGAACAATGCCTGTCCACACAAGTGAGGTACCATTTTGAAAGGGAGACTTTGGGGAATGCTGGGTAGAAAAATATTTGTGGCTCCCCACAGATTGCAGAACTTTCCATCACAGAAATGTGAGGAAAATGTGTTCTTTTATACAACGTTTGAGGTTTACAAGGGATTCTGTGTAACTGAACCTGGTGAGAGCCACATAATTCCCCCCATCCTGTATTCACCTGGGTGTATAGTTTTAAAAAAATCTACAGGATTTCTGGGTTTCCCTTGGTGCCAGCTGAGCTAGAGTCCAAATTAACCACACCTTGGCACATTGCAAAAAAGGGGTCGGTTTTTACTGGAAACATTTGATGTTCCCACGTTGCGTTTCGTGATGCAGACTTTGCATCACAGAAACGTGAGGAAAATGTTTTTCTTTTTACAAAGTTTGAGGTATGCAAGTGATTCTAGGTAACAGAACCTGGCTAGAGCCACATAAGTCACCCCCTCTTGGATTCCCCTGGGTGTCTAGTTTCACAAAATGTACAGGTTTGTTAGGTTTCCCTAGGTGCCAGCTGAGCTAAGGTCCATAAACCACAGCTAGGCACATTGCAAAAAAGGGTCAGATTTCACAGAAACATAATGGCACCTAGGGAAACCTAGAAAAACTGTACATTTTCGAAAACTAGACACCCAGGGGTATCCAGGATGTGGTAACTTCTGTGGCTCTCACCAGTTTCAGTTTCACAGAAGTCCCTTACTAACCTCAAACGTTGTATAAAAAAACAAATTTTCCACACTTTTCTGTAATGGAAAGTTCTGGAAACTTCTACCCAACCACCATTCCCTATGTCTTCTGATAAAATGGTACCTCACTTCACAGGGACCGCTACCTGTACTACCTACACTAGCTGAGCTAGAATCCAAAAAAAACACAGCTATGCACATTGCAAAAAAGGATTCGTTTTTACAGAAAAAAATGTAATGTGCCCATGTTGCGTTTTGGGCCATTTCCTGTCGCTGACACTAGCCCTACCCACACAAGTGAGGTGCCATTTCTATTGGGAGATAAATGGGAATGTTTGGTGGGTAGATGTTTGTGGGTCCTCACAGTTTCCAGAACTTTCCATCATAGAAACATTGTGAAAATGTGTTTTTATTTACAAAGTTTGTGGTTTGAAAGGGATTCTGAGTAACAGAACCTGGTGAAAGCCACATCAGTCCCCCCATCCTGGTTTCCCCTGGGTGGCAAGTTTTAAAAAATTGACAGGTTTGCTCGGTTTTGCTAGGAGCCAGCTGAGCAAGGGTTAAAAAACCACAGCTAGGATCATTGCAAAAAATGGGTCAGTTTTAACTGGAAAAATGTGATGTGCTCATGTTGCGCTTTGGGCCATTTCCTGTCGCTGGTACTAGGCCTGGCCACACAAACGAGGTTCCATTTTTATTAGGAAACTTGGTGGAATGCTGTGTGGAAGGAGGTTTGTGGCTCCCTGTACATTTCAGAACTTTCCATCACAGAAATGTGAGGAAAATGTGTTTTGTTCGAGAAAGTTTGAGGTTTTCAAGGGTTGTGGGTAACAGAACCTGGTGAGAGCCACAGAAGTCACCCAATACTAGATTCCTCTGGGTGTCTAGTTAAAAAAATATATACAGGTTTTCTGGGTTTTCCTAGGTGAGCTAGGGTCCAAAATCCACAGTTAGGCAAATTGTAAAAAAAGGGTCAGTTTCGCTGGAAAAAATGTGATGTGCCCACGTTACGTTTTGGGCTGTTTCCTTTCGTGGGCACTAGGCCTACCCACACAAGTGAGGTACCATTTTTATTGAGAGACTTGGGGAAACACAGAATAGCAGAACTAGTGTTATTGTCAATTAACTTTCCATGCATTTCTGCTATCCAAATGTAAGACAGTGTATACAAAAAACATTGTCAAAAATGCCCTCTAATTCACATGCTAGTATAGGTAACCACATATTCAGAGTTGTGTAAATAACCACTACTTCTAACCTCAATATGTTTTCCCTATTTTGGAAATACATAGTTTCCTTGATAACTATTTTTAACTCTTTGGATTTTACCAAGTGAATTGCTGTTTACCCAGTGCACATGAAAAACCATAGCAAAGCTAAGCTCAGTTGTTGGCTTTGGGCACTTTGGGTTCTTGGTGAACCTACAAGTCCTATATAGACCTGCAACCATAAGAGTACATTTGACATACCTGTATAATGCTTTTAAAAATCTGCCATACTTAGAAGAAGTTACAGGTGAAAACAAAGGCACAAATGGCTGTTCTTTTCAACTTGCTTCAAATGTTTTTATTTCGACTGCTACTTTCTATAGGAACACCTTGAAGGATCTACACAATTTACCCCTTGCTGAATTTAAAAGGTTGTCTACTTTTCGGAAATGTATAGCTTACTGGTATCCATTACTGGTTTCACATCAATTTCTACCACTAACTAAAAGGAGTTTGAAAGCACAAAAAATTGACAAAATAGGTTATGTCCCACTGAAATGCCAAAACTGTGTAGAATATTGTGCTTTTCTAACAAAAGTCTGCCTGTTCATGAAAGCTGATAAGATGATAATTTTAAGACCGAAAATGCTTTGTTGATACCATTTTCAGAGGAAAAAAAAGACTCTTTCTTCCTTAGCACTTTTTTCATATTTTTTCCCAAAAAACAAAATGTAACTGTATTTGGCTAATTTCTCATTCCCTCAGAGGGGAATCCACAAACCATGGGTACCTTGAGAATTCCCAGGATGTTGGGAAAAAAGGAAACAAATTTGGCATTGATAGCTTATGTGAAAAAAAAGGTATGAAGCCCTAAGCACAAACTACCCTGAATATCCAAAAAAGGGCTCAGCATGGGAGGGGGCTGGGGTAGGCCCAGCAGTTAAGGGGTTAGTCTTTCCCTTTGATCTCTAGAAAACCCATATTTCTATTTACCAATACATGGAAATTTTAGGCCTGGGCGGTAAATTCCGTTCTGCTCGTGGAATTTGCGGAATTTGGGTAAGTTCCGTTCTGTGGAGAACGCGGAATTGCCAAAAATTCTGCGATCCTCGGTTTCACAGAATTTTTTACTTGTTCGCGCTTTCAAAATGCACGTTTGTGAGATATTTCTCCCCGAGCACACAAACAGCATTCTCGAACAGGATAAAAATATTGCAAACGGGCGGAGCAAGCAATTCCGCATGTTCGCGGAACTTTTGTGTGCTTGGGGAGATTTTTTACCATTTTGCTGATGGCTGACTCAGCTGGTCAGGAAAAGCTAAACGCGGAAAGAGGTGAACTAAAAAAACACTATATTTATAGCACACAGCTATGCTGTAAAGGTCCAGACCAAAGAAAACAAAATACGAAAGGAGACCTACTGTACGAAATGGGCTCATTCACACTGATACATTGTGTGTCCTCTGTTTACCTGGTTTCACTTTACTGGTGACCTATGTTCACTGGAATAGTGTACTCAGTCTGTTTGAACTCTATACAGCAGCAGCTTCAGCAGTGCAATTGCCATTTTCAGGCACCTTGCTGATACTTGCCTCATGAAGGCATCACCCCTGAGTTTCTCCATCTGTTAATAATGCTGCTGTTGAGGATTGTGGCAGCCTGGCAGACCCTTCTAGAATGTATGCTATTATGTCCCTCTCATCTGTCTTCTACCTCTGCCCCTGCCAAACCAGTACTAGGGGTGTTAGCCTTATAGCTGTTCCCTAGTAAATCTGTATATTTCGGTGAGTGAGGCATTACTAATCTAAGATGAAATGGTGCCAACCTTCTTCCTCTAACACAAGTATATGCAGAGAAGGGGCATTTTCTTAGTATGTTGGTGTTGAAACACAATGAATAAAATGATTTGAGTAATACCAGACCCTAATTCGGTAGTGCAGCAGTAGGAGAAAGTTGAAAGGGTCAGCGTAACATACACTCTCCTTGATCTGTATGATGTAGCTGTGTAGGCATGGCCTATACTTGTTGTGGATATCGATGACGAGACAAACATGGGAGGCTACCATTCTTCAGCAGGCTTTCTGGTACACGTGTGAGGCATTCTTAGTCTTCTTTACTTCCTTTCACTTTTCTCTTTCTTTCCTAGTTACACACACTAGTGAGTGGAGACATATAGTGCATATTGTACATATTTACATAGGTCTTCTTGCCTACCAATATCAACCTGTAGCAACATATTTGAACAAAATTGGAAAAAGGCATCAGCAGTGGCGGCTCCTCTGCTAAGGCGAAAGAATATCGCCCCACTGTTTTAGGAGCAGTGCAGTGGAAAAATAACATGATAACCTGGTTATTATCATTTTATTTTGCAATACTTGTCGGGTTAGGGCGGGCAGGCAGGGCTGGGGTTACCGGGGGTGGGAGTGGTTGACTCATTCCAAGTGCGCATGACTGCTTGGCCAAATAGTCCTGCACACTTTGCATTTTCCTTACCAGGCTTGCATTACACAGCCTGGTGAGAAATATGCAAAGCCTCCTAGTCCCCGTCTGGGTGCCGAACCACTGAACTCAGACCAATCACAACGCTGCATTGCAGCATGGTGAATAGCTTAGGGGAGTGAACCTGTGTCCCTCCTGATTCCTTCGACTATGGAAGCAAAGGAGAAGGCAGCTGACGGGACCGAGGCAAAAGGTAAGTTCATTTTTTTTTTTGCCTCCCAGGTCCCGTCTGTCCAGCCCTGCCACCCCGTCCCCTGAAAGCTGCCACTGGGCATAGGTATATGCATATAGGCTTTATTTTGTGATGAGTAGTCTCAAAAGGAGAAAAGCAGTTATACATCCTTGTACTAATGCACACTATTAACCTAAACAATGTTACATTATGCTAGTGTAAATCCCATTCAGGGGCGAGAAGTGTGTGCTCCAGAGCATGGCTACCAGGAACGTTTGAAAAACCCATACAGTTTCGAGTGTGTGGGTGTTCCCAAACTCCTCTCCCCCATCTTTTAATTTTAGAGGTGTTCTGAGATAACCTTCCTACCCTGAAAACATTTGGAAACTCACTCCTGTCAGGGCAGGAGTACATTTCTTTTTAGCATATGACAGCTATGAGGAAGACAGCACCCGCAAAATGAGTTGAGATGCAGGGGAATGTTGTTTTTCATGGAGGAAAATATTTTCCCTGCGGAGAAAAAAAAATTGTGATATTGCACACGAAATTGTATTTGTACATTTTGCACTCTGGGAAGCGTGCTTAGCGGAGGAAGACATGAAGAAATACTGTAAAGATTGCACCACTCAGCAACATATTATTATGCACAATTATCTTCTGAGGACTTTCTGCTATGTGTCTTAGGGTAATCGCTTGTCAGTCCTATTGATATTTTCTTGGAACTGGTCTATTGAAAGGAGCGAAGGCTTCTTTTAAACACACATTAAAATTATTCATAAAATCATATAAATGTAAATACTAATAAAGATCCCAAGGTTCAAAGGTTGATGAAAGAACATACTGTGGTGATACTGACACTGAGAAGGAATTTTTGACAAGTGGGTAAGTTCCTACCTTCAGTTTCCCACTCAGGACATCCAGGCAGAAAGATATGACAGCCTCTGTAGTAAATTCTTTCTCCGGCATGGCAAATTTTCGTACAGTCTCAATATTGATGAATCGGATGGCGGGCACATTGTCACTGTTAAGATCAAAGTACTGAAGAACCTCAGCATGCTCCCCATTCGTATCGAGGAGAACAAAAAGGATCTACAGAACAAAAATACAGGCAAAAATATAACAATCTGAAACAAATTTGCGCTACACAATAGCATGGTGCAAATCCATTAAAAAGGTAAGCTATGCTACAGCCGATGCAGAAATAATGGGCAATTATAAATAAAGTATTGTTGGAATCGCTGTGCCAAAGTGCAGGTAATTGTGTGCGAGAAGATGCAACATCTCCAGAATTATAGTGAACAAAAAACCTACCTGCTTTACATTTTAGGAAAAATAATGTGCAGAATGAGGTAGGAGGCATGCAGAAAGTGGAAGAAAGGTAAAGAAATAAGCAAGAGAGGCACAGAAAGAAGCAACAGAAGTGATGAATGAGGAAGAGGAGCAAAAACTGTCTTGGGTCCACTCAGGTTCGTTTGCAAAACCTTTAGCTCAACCCTGGGTAGCTGTGGCTTTGAGCAGCAAGGCCTAGACAATCAATCAATCAATCAATATTCATTTATTTGGTATTTTAAAAATACCATAAGCGTGCATGTTAAACAGTTAAAATCAATAAAATACAATTCATATGACATTGGTTTAAAACAATTGACCAAAAATTCATTCAGCACCGCCCTCTTGAGTTCCTTAACTTTACAGAGACCTTAATAAAATTCATCATACAAATCAGAGTATAAGGATCACTAGCCCTTTGCAAGAACAGTAAGGCCACCTTGGCGTGTTTGAACTTCGCCTGTTTTAAAATTCCTACTAAAAAACTACGCCTAGGTAAAACATAAAATGGACATAGAAGTACAAAATGAAGGGTATCCTGCGGAGACCTATTGTCGCAGCCGCAGGTACCCTTCAGCTAGCAGGTGGTGTGAAAGGTTGAGCCTAAAACGGGTGATTAAAAATCTGTCCTGTGCATTGTGCATAAGGGCAAGATAAGGTTCCATTCCTTCCTCTGTTTTCAACATTCTGTAAGCACCAACTGTAATTTTGCATTCTTCTACAGCCGCCCTACGTGAAGATGCCAATTCCAAGAAAATTCTTTTAACTCTCAGATTATCTTGGGGAATAATTTCCGTGGAGTTAGTAAAAAGATCCTTGCAACCGATTACCTCAAGTGTGGACTTCACGTATTTTAGCCAGGGAATGCTCATACCTTTACCCCTTTTTAAGCAGTCTCTAATGATTTGTCTGCTTAGGCCTGCCTTGGTGTTGGTCCAGAACTTCAGCCAGGCCATAAGAGGTCTGACCTTTATCAGGTTCTCAATGTATGCCCTTCCTGGTTCTTCGTGAATAATATAGGCGGGAATGCTTTGTGGGATTTTAAGAACCTTTCTGAAATATTTGTTCTCCTCTGCCTGTAGCTGCCTGGTACTTACAAAGCCCCAAACTTCAGACCCATATGCCACTTTAGAGCAACAGATTGAGCTATATAAGTTCATAACTTGTTCGGGCGACCACCTTCCCAGCCTACGTCCATAATTCATTATTGCCCCAGTCGATGCCATCAGTTTTAAGCACCGCTCTTCCACTAAAGATTTGATATTTAAAAACCCATCAAATAACAGACCTAGGTAGGGAAAGGACTGTCCCTCTCCTAATTTATGAGAGCCTACCTTGTAAGAGAACTTTTTACAGGGTTTTGTTCCTGTCAACATAACATACAACTTAGCCAGGTTTGCGGACAAATCTACAGTGTCCATGAAACCCGTCTATTAGACGCTGGAGACCCTTAGGGATGCGGGCTAAAAGCACTGCGTCGTCCGCGTACAACACTGGGACAGGACGGGAACCTGCCTGGGGGAAGTCTACTTTTAATTTGCCTAGTACCTGGTCTAGATTATTAATGTATAAGTAAAACAAAAATGGAGCTAAAATACATCCCTGCCTAACCCCACTATTACATGGGAAAGGTGCCGTGGTACCCCCTTCCGAGTTAAAGCGCACCTTGGCAGAGATATTCCAATTCAGTGCTCTCAGTATGTTAACCAAATCCTGTTCAACCCCTAATCTGGTCATCAAGGCAGCAGTGAGGTCCATAAACCTTAAGTATACAGCCTCATTACTGGCTAAAGTATATTTTTCCGCCAAAAAATAGAGGTTCAGGCACTCATCCATTGTTGATCTCCCTGCCCTGAACCTGTATTGGGTATCTGTTATGATTTGGTGTGCGTCAGCCCAATCCATGAGACGGTTAAGGACCATTCGACCCAGCACTTTGGCTGTTACATCGATTAAATATATAGGGTGATAACACTGGGGATTATCCCTAATCCCTTTTTTAAAAATAGGGACTATTGTTGCCAATGACCAAGAACGCGGGAGGCCAGATGCGATCGCTGCGTTTAAAACCCTTGTGAGAATGGGGGCCCACAGCTCCACCTTACTTAAATAAAGATCAGGAGGGAAACTGTTTAACCCTGGCGCTTTATTTTTTGATAGGCCCTGAATGGCCCCCACAACTTCCTCCAGTGTGAACTCAATCGTGGCAACCCATCGGGGGCCCATCCCATCAACCTCGGTATTTACAACAGTATGGGTATATACATTTTTAGTGATCATACAATTGTTCTTGGAGAATAGTGGTGCCAATTTCTGGGGCGTTAGTGTCCTGAAAACACGATTGTTTATAATTTTCCAGAACTCTGTCATGTCCCTTCGGTCAGCTGCATCCCTTAATTCTTCCCAGGCTTGTGATTGGAGGGAGTATATTTCCTGCACTTAAGTGCCTTTTTGTATGAGAGCCTACACTGTGCGATACGTGACTTGTCCTTGGGTATGGTCTTCAAGCTGGATTTTGGCTCTTTATGTGCCCATGAGCAATCTTTATCGAACCACCTATGGATGGTCTTTACTCTCCCTTATTTAGTGGTTTTCAGTAGTCAGTCTATTAGGTGCGCCACTTCCTCAAAAGCTTTAACAACAGCAGGGCCCTCCACAGAAAGGTCAAGGCACACCCTAATCGCTTCATTGCCTTTCTCCATTAGAGATTTGTGAAAATTGTCCCCGTCCACTTTGGACCATCTCAGTCGTCTCCCCTGATCCGTTGCCCTCTCCAGAATATCTACCCCTACACCTCTTCTAGCACTTCTAGAGGACAGGTCTTTTAACTCCAACACTAGGGGGTTATGGTCACTAAATATGCTTCATTCAATATCTACCCCTCTTATCTAGTCTTTAAATAGGCTGGAGACCACTATACAGTCTATAAAGGAGCAACACCCTCTGCCCTTGATTGTCGGGTTAACCTCACCTCCATCTCCTATGGCCACAAGATCAATAGTGTGTACTAGGGCATGACTTTTCAGGACCCTATCCAGTTCCATCCCCTCACAGGAGTGCTGGAAGTGCGGAATATCCTCCGCCGTACAATGAGACCAATCCTCGTTAACAGGTCTAAAGTTAGGGCACAGGTGGCAATTAAAATCACCAGCCAAAACCTCAAGCGGGGCCACCGCGCTCTTCCTCAAGGCAGTCTCTGCATTTAATCGAGTATCCAATTCACTTATTGTGGATCCCTTCCCTTTGGCTACCACTGCATTATACAAATTAATCCAAATGATATTTAGCCCATTTGTTTGTAACCCAAGGGCCTGCTTTTTATGTGAGGACCAATTTAGGTTGGTCCACACTCCTTCCAGCTGCAGATCCACAAATGTGAGGAGTCCTCCCATAGCTCTCCCCGAGTATGACTTCTGGGCAGGCACAGAGAAACACTTATACCCCGCTAAATAAAAAGGATTCCAGTCTATCACCCAGGTTTCATGCAAACAAATTACCTGAAACCTGGTAATACACTGCTTCCAGTCACAATTATCGAATTTAGCTGATAGTCCCGCTATATTCCAAGATAGCAATTTTAACCCCTCCTGCATTTGTGTCACTCTAGGGGATGGTGTGGCTGAGTTATTGTCTTCTATCCTTTCACTATTCGGTTCACCATTAATCCTCAACGGATAATATAGATTCACTAATTGCTGGGGGTGCGAAGAGATGCGATCTGGCCCCGATATTTCCTCTCTCACTGCTAGCCTAACTGGTGAGCCCAAGAGGTCTAAGACAGGGGGCGCTGCAATAAAGTCAACAAATGTCTTACCCGGGGACTCTGAGACTTTGCAAGTAGACTCAATTAGTAAAGGGGAATAAGGTAACCTTATAGTCTGGGCGGTATTGAAGGAGCAACCATTTTCCCAGAGTAGATTCTCGGGGGGGGGGGGCTCTATCGCTCTTTAGTCAGTCCAGCTCCTCTAAAGACATGAGGGGATCGAATCTGTTCATCAGGCTCAATGTTCCCTAGTTTCTAAGGGGAGCATATGGCATTGGATGACAAAAACCACCTGGATTGCTATCACTTCTGCTACGCAATATAGGGTCAAAGCCAAAACACAGTGTGCCCCTTGAGTAAAAGAAGCTTAGGGGCAAAGGTCTAATGTTACTGGAATGGCTAAGCGGTCCCCACCTTCATATTTGATCGACTACGCAGTGGTTCCTAAAGTTTACCACCACGCAGTCGCCAATAAAGTACTTCGACCTGTTCCCCAACCAACTCACCCTTCGGACCAACAAAATGTCCCCCTGTTCATTCCCCGTTAATGGCCTATGCTTATTTAGCCAGAACATAGTTTTGTTCTTAAGCTCGTCATGGGACTCTATATGATCTGGCTTCAACTCCGGCACCCCTGTTAGTATGATTACATATGGTGCCGCTTCAGGGGGTAGATTTATACAGGGTAATGGATTGATGGTCGCCTTGGAGGGTGGCCCTTCTAGTTGGTGCGGGGTGGAAGTTCAGGTGAAGGTTGCCTATGGACTATGACTTGATGGATACCTTTTGGTGGGGCAAGAGTAACATCACCTGAACTCGTGGTATGACCATTAGAAGCCCGACTAGTGTGTAACCACTGGGAATTTGGGGACAGTAAGGGGCGCATAGCAGTGGTAGTTTGCCCTTTTGAAAAATTGCTAGATGGTACAGCAGGCGGATTTATGGTGATAGCCTCCAGGGCAGTGGCACTTGTTGATGGAGGCAATGTGCTACCTGCCCCCAACCCTTTTGATTTTAACAGGGTTACTACCTTGTCTAACATGCTCAGAATGAATTTCATTTGAGTATTATTGAGCTGCTCAAAATGATTCTGTATGCCACTAATAATTTGAGCTACCCAGGTTGGAGATGCTTGTGTTTGTGGCACGTGACCTGTATATTCCCCTGCAGCCACTTTACTTTTTTCGGTCGGTGCCGGGGTGGGTTTTACCCTCTTCTGCTTGGTTTTCTTAGAACTGCTCTGCTTATTCCTAGTGGTTTGTCCCTTCCCACCCACTATTTGTATCTCTGGGTCATTAATAGTCACCAACTGAGCACAAGAAATATCAACAGATAGAGAATCTGACAGAGTGTTTGGTGGGGTTAGGGAAACTTCTGGCTCAGATTCTTGTATCAAGGGAATAGGGTCAGTTTGCGGTGTCAGTGAAAGACGCCTCTCAGTGTGCTCAATTTCTTTAGCAACCTCACCAATGGTTTTACGCAGCATTCTGTCAATTGCGGTTGGCCTATCAAGTAAGGAGGGAGGGTTCCCTTTGATTTACTTGCTGAGCGACAATACGATGGGGTGTTCAGATTCTGCTTGGATGACCTTGTTTGTACCGTGCTAGCCATTGCGTATAATATTTACAATTGTAGTGACTTACACAGGAGCAACTGTTCTTCTACTCCAAGATATAAAAGGTACAAAACCCACTATAGGTCCAATCAAAAACCACCCCGGCTAGCCGGAAACAACAAACCAGAGCCACCCCCCTGCTCAAAACCCCAAAGTAGATCTTAAATAACCTCCCAGTCCAATCAATCATATACAATGGGCTACCTCTTCTCTAGTCCACAACTGGGTCCATAATTGCCCCCAAAATTCGAGCTGCTCTTCTCAGAGGGGGCACTGAGAAGAGGGGTCCCAGTAATAATTAACCAAATATATACAATAGGTAGCAAAAATAGTAAAGAATACAATTAATTCACAAACATTGTTGTTTATTCACAATGTTGTCATGTTTTGATTACCACACATATTTCATACATATATGTTCAAAAGGTGTTCAAAGTGCCCCTGGGAAGAAGGGAAGTGGTATAGTGAAGGGTAGGGAAGGTATAGGATGGTGACATAAAAATGGCCAAGCGGCCTCACTGTACTATGTATTTTAAGTCAGACATAGACATAAAGACCATCAATGTAAAAATTCATTAGGAAAATATCATGCTCCACGTAGTACACCAATTGTCACATTCATGGGGTAGAGCTGAAAGGTACACAAAGCTGTTGACGTTTCGACCCCTTGAAAATGGCAGGCACTAATTATCTCCTTGCAGTGGGGTCTTCATCAGGACGGGGAGGGCAGGGCAAAAGACCTATTTAAATGAGTACCAAAGGGAAACTTCAATACCTGTAAAGAAGGATGATGTTTGTAAATACAGAACCAACTGGAATAACAGGGTCACAAAAAGGAATTAGTACAGTAAGTCAATAGGTGAAGGACACACATGGGTTGATAAAGGTGGGTTGACCCTCAGATCTGAAAAGAAGCAAAGCAACACGCCATTACTCATGTGCATGCTCCGGTGTTAACAAGAGTCGTTTAACAACAGTTCATTCAAGAGAAAAGGGAGGGGTGAATTGGAGGCTTACATTAATGATGACGGCAGGAGCGTTTGAGATTCGCCCGTGGGTCGGGCACATCGCTGTGAAACCGCTGCGACGAAGACCGTCATCAATAAGTACAACGTCTATGGAGTTAAAAATCAGGGTCAGAATTTTGAAAAAGGCCAAGACAGTTGAAAACTTATCACCCGTAGGACATGTAATTACCGGAAGAAACAGGAATTAGTCTGTCTAAGAACAAAGCGCGGTCAGCAATGGAGACCCGCTTCTTCCTGGTTGGTTTGTATCCATGGGAACCGGAACACGTGACCGCGGTCAACGTGTTAGAAGGAAGAGACGGAGGAAAGACTCATGGAGCGGGCAGAGGTGTTCCGCGGAAGGAAAAAAAATCGGCCAGCAAGTTGTGTATAAAAACCTGAATCATTTGCAAAGTGGAAGATACCATACGTTTTATCAATATATATATAAAATTATCAAACAAGCCAATGTCAATAGCTAGTACTGTAAAAAAGTCCTTACAAAGACCAGTATTGGCAATGGAAAGGGTAACGTGTGTGCCACAATTTACAATAATCATATCATAAGACAATAAAAGCTGCAACGAAAGAAAATCAATAATTAACAGTTGTTAGAGTCAAAAAGATCTTAGATAGTATCGAAGACCCTGATAAAAACATGGCATACTTCAGATAAAATCAACATTTCGTAGCGTACCTGTCACATTACGGTAAAGCTACATCAGCAAAGAGAAACAGAGTTAGTTAGTGGGACTCAGTAAGAAACAGATCAGAGCCAAAAAGCGTCAACAGTAAAAGATGTAAGCAGCGGTGTTTACACTTAATTGAGCGCGGCCAGTTGTGTAAAGGAACTGTCATTTTCAATAAGACCATTTTGGATGGAATCAAAATAAAATATCCATTTAGATTCTCGGGTGTTAAGAATATTGCTGATGCTCCCGCCACGGGGTCCCAACAGCGCTTTTTCTACGATCACCCATTTGAAACTTTCTGGAGGGTGTTAAAATGCTCCACTAGCGGTGCGCCTTGTACTTCACATCGTATTCTGCTGATGTGCTGCAAGATTCTGGCTTTCGCCTTTTGTTGCGTCTGGCCAATGTAAATCTGGTTGCAGGGGCATACTATGGCATAGATGATATTGGTCGTTTTGCAATTGGTGTGTGATTTAAGCTGGACTTTGTGTTGGTTGTAGTGGAATTTTTTGGTTTGAACTGTGTTGCCACAGGCCCTGCATTGTCCACACTTATAATGGCTCATAATGGGTGGCAGATTCCACATTGTCGTTATAGTTTGTTCCTCCTTAGACTGTAGAAAGGATATCACAACATGGTCTCTTACACTTTTAGCTTTTTAAAAGCATGGAACGGTGTATTCTCTTGTCCAACATCATCCGCGATCAATTTCCAGTGTTTATTGATAACCCATTTGATTTTGTTGCTTTTTGTTGAAAATGTTGTTACACACACAAGTCTCTGTTCTTGCTGGTCAGCTCTTTCTTTGGGAGTCAACAGATGCTCACGTGGGTTAAACCAAGCCCGCTTTCTTGCCCTTTTAATAATCCTTTTGGGATAACCACGTTGTCGGAGACGGTTAGAGTGGTCAGCAGACTCTTCCATATAATCTTCCTTGTTGGAGCAGTTCCTACGAATACGTAAGAACTGCCCAAAGGGCAGGTTATCACGCAAAGCTCTAGGAGGGTGGCTGTTATATTGTAGGAGTGAGTTCATCTCGGCCGGCTTACGGTATAGTGTAGTTTGAAGGGTCCCATCTTCCTCGAAGATAGTGATATCCAGAAAGCCAATTTTCTTATTGTCTGAGTGAATGGTGAACTTAAGGTGAGGTGATTGTTGATTGAGCCACATGTAGAAAGCTGAAAGTTCAGTTTGTTTTTAACAGGGTTACTACCTTGTCTAACATGCTCAGAATGAGTTTCATTTGAGTATTATTGAGCTGCTCAAAATGATTCTGCAGGTCACTAATAATTTGAGCTACCCAGGTTGGAGATGCTTGTGTTTGTGGCACGTGCCCTGTATATTCCCCTGCAGCCACTTTACTTTTTTCGGTCGGTGCCGGGGTGGGTTTTCCCCTCTTCTGCTTGGTTTTCTTAGAACTGCTCTTCTTATTCCTAGTGGTTTGTCCCGTCCCACCCACTATTTGTATCTCTGGGTCATTAATAGTCACCAACTGAGCACAAGAAATATCAACAGATAGAGAATCTGACAGAGTGTTTGGTGGGGTTAGGGAAACTTCTGGCTCAGATTCTTGTATCAAGGGAATAGGGTCAGTTTGCGGTGTCAGTGAAAGACGCCTCTCAGTGTGCTCAATTTCTTTCGCAACCGCACCAATGGTTTTACGCAGCATTCTGTCAATTGCGGTTGGCTTATCAAGTAAGGGGGGGAGGGTCCCTTCGATTTACTTGCTGAGCGACAATACGATGGGGTGTTCAGATTCTGCTTGGATGACCTTGTTTGTACCGTGCTAGCCATTGCGTATAATATTTACAATTGTAGTGACTTACACAGGAGCAACTGTTCTTCTACTCCAAGATATAAAAGGTACAAAACCCACTATAGGCCCAATCAAAAACCACCCCGGCTAGCCGGAAACAACAAACCAGAGCCACCCCCCTGCTCAAAACCCCAAAGTAGATCTTAAATAACCTCCCAGTCCAATCAATCATATACAATGGGCTACTTCTTCTCTAGTCCACAAATGGGTACATAATTGCCCCCAAAATTCGAGCTGCTCTTCTCAGAGGGGGCACTGAGAAGAGGGGTCCCAGTAATAATTAACCAAATATATACAATAGGTAGCAAAAATAGTAAAGAATACAAGCCCAGCCTCTGCCGGCCTATGCCATCCACAGACGGCCCACCCTTTGCCCGGGCTTAGCCCGGCGCATGCCCGCGCGCGTCCCGCGTCGCAGGGAAGTGCAGTCAAATTAATCCACCTGATGGCGCAATAAGAGGGAGGGGCTGCCGGACTACTGGCGGCCCGCTGGCTCCTGGGGCTGTTAGTCCTCTGCTACTGCCTGCCCCACTGTTCCACTCTGGCCTCCAAATCGATGCGTCAAGAGTCAATACTGTGCTTCACTCAATGTTCCTTCTCTTTGGAAGTACTACAGACTCAGTGAGTCAAATAGTAATTAGACAAAGTTCAATAAAGTCTCCATAATTATGGAGTTTGGTTGAAGTATAGCGCACAGTACCTTTAATCAGACCATCCAGGATATCGCGATTTCGCGATTTCGCGATTGTGCCTGTGAAATCTACACATCCAGACCCCTTTCAAGGGGGTGGGGCGGGTCTGCGGAGGGGTGTAGACAGGCAGTGGGAAGAATTCTCAATGTCAATGTGTAAACTGGCCTAGAATTGGAGTATCCTCAGCCAATCCTAGCGCGCTGAACAAAAATTGGAGTGCTCATTAGTTAGTAAATCCGCACAGGGTTTGGGTATTTTGTTAGAGCCAATGTTCCCCCTTCCCTCCCCCCCTGCCCCACCCCCCCACGCCCCCCTTCAGATTGACCCTCCGTTCGCCGGGCGCTCTTGGAGCTGCTCCTGCACACGCACGTATCTAAAGGTTACTTTAAAAAGGCGGTTTAAAAATAACTGGGAGCTGGGCTGCGGCGGGAATGCACGCCAGAGCCACTCATCCTTCATTCTGAGTCATGGTGACTTGGCGCTTTCCAGGGCTGAGCGTCTGTTCCCCACTCGGCGGCACCTGCTGCTGCCCTTTTCTGAGGACGCGCTCTCTCTTCTCGTCAAATTCTCGCATGCGCATTTCTAAAACCGAACGGGACACATTTTGGGGGATATCACGCACGTGCAGATTTCTACCTTACTTTGCAGGAATACTACTACACACCGTGGCACTTGGCGCAAACAGCTGCGAGTACTCTGCGCATAGGCAAAGCATTTTCTCTCATTTCAGCCTATGTGTGCAAACCACGCTGAGACACTGACATCGCCAGAACAAAGACTCTGCAGCCTGGGGTCAGGCTACCACCATCTGTGTATTTGTAGCGTGCTAGCACACAGTTGGGCCCCTTGGGGTAACGAGGGTGGAGGGGGGGAATACGTTCTTGCGGTCTCGTTCAAACCTTTGCTCTCCCACAGCTCTGCGCACCTAGGACGGTGAATGACTGGCAAGTGACAGTTTGCTGCGTCTGTTGTGGACTTTCATGTAAAGTTATCTGCTGGGGAAAGAAAGTAGAAAGGTGCTGCCCCTGCAGTCCTATCAAGTCAGTAGGCTTTGAATGTATAGGAGTCTGGTTCACAGGATTAGCCATTTGTTTTGAAAAAAACTTTGTCTAGGGCTGCTCACTTACAAAGAGAACTTTCAGGGTGCATCCTATTTATTTATGTGTTTTTATACAGCCCAGACATAATTACCCAGAGGTGCCCGAGCGCTTTACAATAGAGCGAAGAACATTACCTGAGAAATTAAGAAGAGTAACAGGGTAATAGGTGACAGTACTTATAGCTACTTCAGTTACACAAACAGGGACCAACACACACAGACCACAGACACACCAGGGACCAACACACACAGACCACAAACACACCAGGAACCAACACACACAGACCACAAACACAAAAAACTAAGATATCTGTGTTTGTTGTAGGAAAAAACGCCAAATAAAATGCAGCTAAATTGACGCTAAATTTCCATATTTGTGCCACTAAATTTCCATTTTTGTGCCGCTAAATTTGCTAATCCATGCCGCTATATCCTGGGGGGTCTGTTTAATACGGCAGAGGACAGAATTGTGGCTCAGCCCAGCCTCTGTCGGTCTATGACGGGGTAAAACGGGCCCGTCTTGCAGGTCCGCCACCGGGATTTATCAAGCCCCTCCGGGGGCCGGGAGAAAAGTGCTTAGTGTGTTGGCCCAGGGACATGGGCAAAAGTGCAGCCTCCTTGGTTTGCGGTCTCCCACCATCGGGATTATCAAGCCCCTCCGGGGGCCGGGAGTAAAGTGCTGAGTGTGTTGGCCCAGGGACAAGGGCAAAAGTGCAGCCTCCTTGGTTTGCGGTCTCACTCTCCGACGTCTATTTTTGAATGTCACTGAGGTCGTTCTTTGAAGAAGGAATTCCAGTTTGCGGTCTCCCGCCATCGCGGGACCGCCGCCGGGGTTATCAAGCTCCTCCGGGGGCAGGGAATAAAGTGCTGAGAGTGTTGGCCCAGGAACACGACCAAAAGTGCAGCCTCCTTGGTTTGCGCTTTGAGCAGCATGGCCTTGTCAAATAAACTAGTGTTGGGTATTTAACAGCACTAAACAATAAAATAAGAAACCCACACAACATGCTAGATATCCAAAACCATTTTTTTTAAATAGATGATCTTTTTTCAAATTTTTAGAAGGGTTCTGGAGATATAGATTTTCAAAGAAAACCTAAATCTCAGTTCAACTGCAAACAAACATTGGTAGTCGTAAAGTTTGTAAGAGTTGAATTTGGCTACATCGGCCCAACTACAGTGACCACATCTCACAGGAAGAAGGTCAGGGGGCCAATAAGGTGCATATGGACAGTTACTTGGCCACGAAAGCGTTCTCCAGTCCAGTTCTCAACTTTCCAGCACTTCAATGAAGTGGTCTGATGCTGTGGATGCAGGAGATGGAGGATACTCAAGGATGGTCCAGCGACTTGGGGACCACTACCATCAGATATGACTTTGAGAAATTAACCACCAGATCAAGGTTCCCCATGAAAGACACATATCTATCCAGAAGCAGGACCAGCTCCGGAGCGGTCTGAGCCACAAGGACTGCATTGACCGCATATAATAACACAGGGAGGAATCTGTCACCTACCTTCAGGCAATCTGCTGCAGCTGATAACAGCACGGACTCAGGCCCATTTACATACAAAGTAAATAAAAAGGCGGCAAGAATACATCTTTGACGCGCACCCAAACTGGTCCGGAAAGGGCAAATACAGGTGGCGCCCTGAGAGAAATGAACGAGGCAGAGGTCTCTGAGTTCAGATTGGCTAGAAGGGCTATGATACTTGGGTCTATCCCCATCCCACTAAGCAGGGCCCAAAGGTTCGCTCGATTCACCCTGTTGAAAGCAGATGTCAAGTCCATAAAAGCTAAATGTATAGATTCAGACAGAGCCACAGCGTATTTAGTAATGCTCAAATGGAGGTCCATGCATTGGTCTGAGATGAACCTCCCTGCTCTAAAACCATACCGAACATCTCACAGGATGTTATTCTCCTCGGCACAGTCACTTAGCCGATTCAAGATCACCCTCACCAGCACCTTGACCGTTGAGTCCAGTAACAATATTGGTCTATAGCATTGTGGATTGTCTTTGTCCCCGTCTTAAAGATAGGAAAAATGACAGCAGTAGACCAAGAAGACAATGTCCCCACCCGGGTGCCGCATTCAATACCTGTGTTAATAGTGGAGCCTAGACTTCAATATTAGGTTTAAACAAGTATGGCGGGATACTATCGGGGTCTGGGGGCCTTGTTACTCACCAATGTAAGAATATCCTTTCTAACTTTCTCTAAGGTTCCAACCACTGGGTCACAAACTGTGGCTGAGTTAGCAGAACTTTTATTGCCCCCACATACCCCTGAATGCCCCACCCATTGGTGCTCTGAAATGTGATGGTATACAGGTGAATCTGCACCAACCACAAAGCAAGGCCTATTTATCACTCTCCAAAAAAAAGAGCTGTTCCTCATCTCACAAGCTTGATAAAGCTCCCCCCAGGCCAATTCCTGTAAATTATGTTTACATGTAGCATGAGCCACTCTATAGGCCCAACTGCAATCACTAAAAGTGCTAGGTATATTACTAAAATGGATAATAACCAATATAGTGATGTGGAGACAAAAATTAATCCATTAAACGTGTGATATACCCTACCTTTGAATGTTGGGTAGACTACAGGATCCTTAGAGTTCACCAATTTCTCCATAGTGAATGCCAAATTATGACCATCCATGAAATCACTGAGCTTGTAGCCTTAATGTGAGTGGTCAAAATGTAGCCCTTCTCTCAGCAGACAGCTACTATTTGGTCTTGTGGGAGTTACATACGTGCCAATTAAAATCACCCAAAATAACTGTGAAACCTTGCCCGTCACCCTTAGCTGGGATGGAATGCAAAAGGTGATCCAATTGCTAGGCACCACCGGGCTCAGAACTATCATATTTACTATTATAAAATTAAATAAAACCACTGAGAGGGAGCCAGGAAATGCTAGCTGAAACCCCTGGATTGAGGGCACATCGTTTAGTCCCTAATAATACATAGGATCTATACATTTAGACAACATAAACTAAGCGATTGGTGTTTAGATTAATTCCAGACACACCCAAAGGATACAGGCTTTAGACCAGCTAGCTCACGACAACCCTTGATCCTTCAGGGATCGCAAACAACAGTACAGTACTTTTCGCTCAGTCACTTTGTGCTCACTGGGTCTCAGAGAGATGCACAGAATAAACAATGGGGAAGTTTTCAATAAGCACTTATTGTACCAGCGTATTTCTAGTATAATACATGTTTGTTGCAAAAATCATCAGACAGAAACAGATGTATAAGATTACAAGCACCAACATAAAAGGTAGAATTCTACCATGGTGCTAAAACAGTGAATAAATGCAGGAAAATAGATGCATGGCAGTAATCAAGCATACTCCTAAGATGCTAACCCTATTTAAGTGTACCTGTAAAGTACGTGGGTGTAAAGCTGAGAATCCCCTAGGAAAGAGCCAACCTCATTACCTGACGGGAGAGAGCGAAGGACCCCGCCTTGGTCTCGAGTTGGACACCATACAGGGGATATCTGACCACTGCGTGCTGGAGTTTCTGCTTGCAGGAATCTCAGCATCTTGAGTCAGCATGGAAGCTTCTCCTCCGGTTAACCAGTGGTGAAGATGTGGTTCTTTTATACCCAAAAAGGTACCCTGAGCGGTTCTACCTAGATGTGTAATAGTACTGTGGGCCTGTCATCCAAGGATGATGATAGCGGTGACTTTTGTACTGAGTTATTACACAGAATATATTCATCTTGCTGTGTATGTCCTGGCAGGGGATTAAGATAAAATACTAGGAATCCTCTTGCATAATAAATGAGGCTAGTTTTTGGAAAAAACACAACATTTATACAGCATATAACTAGGTAAATGTCAGCGCCAGAGCCGTTATGCAAAGCAGGGTAGGACAATGTAGGTAAAAGGTCACACAACTAACTAGGCCTAGATCGGGGTACATTGGGGTTCTGGAGATCTGATAACAAACATTATCAAGTCCCCCTTCAACCTACCTTCCCTTGAAGGTATGACTGGTTCAAAGTAGGTTGTGTATCCCTCAAGGTACAAACTATTTTCAATTTTCCAGGTTTCTTGAAGACATATAATATGGAAAAAGGTTACAAATTGGACCCATCTTGAATCATGAAACTTGGAGAAGAGAGCTGCGATGTTCCAGGACAACAACGTGTGACCTTTTTGGGACAGAGTAGGGGTTGCTGTGGGGGCCCGACCAAAAGGTTCCCGGGCCAGGTATCAGGGTCACAAGAAACCAGTCAATAACAAGACTCCATCCCAGGCAGTGGGGAAAGTCTATCAGACAGTGGAAATAATCTATTGCATATACAATAAACTGCTGTCAAAAACAAAAAAGAACATTCAACTATCACTACAATAAGGTCAAGATTGATCAAACTTTCATGCTGGGACTGGGACGCTCAAGGGCAGCCATGCGCTTTACAAATCCCTATTTCATTTCATTATTTCATTTAATTTCATGCAACACAGTAGGACACCTTTTTGTGCTGGGAGAATGCAGGAATACACCATATCTACCAATATATGTTGCATTCCTGTCCTCACCTTGTGCTGTCGCACAATGTGCTGCCTTATGCCAACACAGGAAGCTTGCGCCATGGGGCAAGGATGTCTGCGATGTAGGTAGGACTGTTTATGTGCAGTAAAGGACATCTTCCTTCACACAATACTCAGAGGCTTTTTCCTCCATTATGTGTGCAGAATGGCTCTGGTGGGAAGGTATACCAGTTTAACTCATTCCCAGAACAACCACTCCTTTTTTTGGCTATTTGGGGTTGTTTGCGCTTAGACCTCCATAACAGTTTTTCCACATAAGGTATCCACACCACATCTGCGTCCTTTTGTCTCCAACATAATGAGATTTCTCAAGGCCACAAGCATTTGTGAAGTTCCTTGATTGGGACTGAGAAAATAGCCAAAATATTGCTCAATTTGGGGGTTTGTGGCTAAAATTGGAATAGAAGTGCTCTGCAAAAAAAGTCTCTTGTTCTAATAAAAACATCAAAAAAAGCTCTGCTGTGCTAAAGTCACGATCTTCCCAGCTTTCAGGAACATGATGCTGAATGAAAACATTTTTTTACCATTGTTTTGCAATTTTTCAAAATAGCCCATTTTTCACAAGAATATGCTTTTAACTTGCTTCTAGCTTGCGATATAAACTGGTATGAAACCCATGGATGATCCTGGAAAGATATAGGTTTTTGAAAGTAGACAACATTTGGAATTCAGCTTGGGGTCAATTGTGTAGTGCCCTCAGAATATTCTCAAAGAAACTGTTAAAACAAAATAGAAAAATTGACAAAAATAGGAAAAACAGCATTTGTGACAATATTTTCATTTGTAACTTCTTGTCACAATGGGCTTTTTATAAAATAAATATACAATTAAATCCGCTAGACCCTTGCAGTCACAGGTATATATAGGGTTTGTATATTCTCCAAGAACCTGTGGTACCCAGAGCCAACAACTGAGGTGCATCTTACAATGCTTTTTTTCATTGTGTACTGACTATACAGCAATTCATATCATAAAATATAAAGAGTGAAAAATGGGTATGATGGAAACCTATATATTTCTGAAATGTACACTGGATACTGAGTTTAGGAGCAGTAGTCATTTGCACTTCTCTGAATTTGTGAGTACCCATACTAGTATATAAGTCAGAGGGTAATTTTCAAAATGAATTTTTTCTTACACACTGGCTTACATTTGCAAGGCACAAATGTAGAGAAATCCATTTGGTAATAACACATGTTCTACTATTCCATGTTACCACATTTCTACTGATATAAAATGTTACCTCACTTGTGTGGATAGGCCTAGTGCCCGCAACAAGAAAGGGCCCAGAATTCAACATGCAAATATCACACTCTTCCACTGAAACTTGATCCTTCTTGTGCAACGTGGGTAGCTGCAGAATTTGGGACCTAGCTCAGCTGCCCCTAAAGGGAAAACTAGCAAACCTGCACTTTTCTAACACTATACACCCAGGAAAAAGCAGTGTGGGGTGACTTCTGTGGTTCTCAGCAGGGTTTTCTAACCCCAACGCTTTTGCGAACCTAAAAACTTTGACTAAAATCATGTTTTCCTCTTATTTCTGCAATGGAAATCTCTGGACTCTGCATGGAGCCACAAATTTCCTACCATCTATCATTCCCCCAAGTCTTCTGATAAAAAGGTTACCTCACTTGCTTGAGTAAGCCTAGTGCCTGCAAGGGAATATAGCCCAAAACACACCATGGGCACAGCACATATTTTCCTGGAAAAGTAACACTTTTTACAGTGCTGGTAGCTGTGGAATTTGAGCCCTAGCTCAGCAAGCTCCTCGGGAAACCTAGAAAACCTGCACTTTTTTACAAACTAGACAACCTGAGAAATCCAGGGTGTGGTGACTAACTTTGCTTTCACCAGGTTTTCTTACTCAGAAGCCCTTACAAACCTCAAACATTGACTAAGAAAACACCCCAGACCAATGTTTGAATCTCCATCTAATCATTAATAAAGTCACAGTGGACCGGTCTGAATCTATACATCCAGCATTTATGGACTTGATGTCCACATTTGATAGGTGAACTGAGTGAAACTTTTGGACCTTGCTCACTGAGTTGGGGGGGGTTGATCCTAGTATTGTTGAACATTTAGCCGATCTCCACTCAAGGCTTCAGCCTCTGTGCGTTCTTCTAAGGGTGCAGTGCATACTCGCTCATTCTTGACGAGCTGTGAGGTTTGTCAGGGGTGCAGACTTGCCCCTTTTCTGTTGACCTTTATGTGAAGGGGCTGGAGTCTGCGCTTTTATCAGTTTTGGCTGACTGCCCAAAGGTTGGACAGATTTCTCTATGTTTTATTATATGCAGATTATGCTGTCCTTATGGCTTGGGCCGCACATGTGTTTGATTAGCTTCTGACCAGTCATATGTCTTTTATGGGGTACCTTGACTTGTCGGTTAACTTTTTAAAGTCATATGTAAGGATAGTGGGCCCCAAAACATCAGGTAGCAAAGCTTTTAAGGTATCCTATTGTATCCTGAGCAAAGTCAAGGCGTTCCCTTACTTGGGTGTTTTATTTGATGGTAATAATTGTTGGAAATCTTTGGTTGAGGCAAAAAGATCAGACTCTGCAAAAACAATGGGGACGGTTTCTAGTTTTGAACATAAGCTTGGCTCTAGGGCACCAAGGGATCTCCTAGAGATCTATCAGACCAAGTGTATTGCACAGCTTTATTATTTCAGTAATGTCTGGGGGTAGTTAAGTTGGATCGGACCCAAAAGATGGAGAATTATTTTTTACGCAAGTTGGTTCAGGTCTCTCAGTCTGTACCCTAGCCTTTTAAATACATGCAGAGCTTGGGCTTGAACAAGTTTCAGACCTGATATATTTAAGCCCGCTCCTCTGCTGGATTAAGATCTGGAGCATGGCGGAACTGAAGCTAAACCGGTTGATACTTAAGGACTGTTTGGCCCTGGATTGGGTAAATAACATACCGTGGATAGCTTATATTAAGGCAGCCTTTTCTTCCAAAGGTAGGTCTAATATTTTTGTGACCCTCTCTCTCTCTCCATCTGCAAGCTGGGGATTGTTAAAAGATTATTTAGGAATGCTATCATTTGAGAGAGTAGACTTAGAACTTCCGAAGCCATCAGTTCAAGGTCACATGCTCTTAAAAACTGTGCAGGAATGGAGCTGTATCTGGTCATGATTTGGTGACAGCATAACAGGTTATTATTGGCCAGGATTAGATCAATCAATTGCACCATTTCTTGGCAACTCCATGTGGGGGAGTACGGCCTGAGGCAAAGAACCAGTGCAGCCGCGACATTTGTCCCCAGCGGGTATACTATATTTTAAAATGTTTTTTTCTTATTACAGCTGGCCGAGGAAGTTTTTTTTAATTCCCTTGATGAAATCTTTGAATTTGAAACAAGGTAGGCCTACCCTGATGTATCTCTAGATGCTTCCCACTGAGTATGGGATTTTGATTAAATGTTTTAATGTTCACAGTTTTATGAGTACATTTACTGTTTGTTTTTATTAACCATGAATTTGATATTACTGTCTTTGTTCTGTATTCTTTTATGGTGATTTTATTTACTGCATATACATCCATACAGATTGACTAAAACACATTTTCTCACAGTTCTGTGATGGAAAGCTCGAGAATCTGCAGGGAGCTACAAAATTCCTACCACCCGGTATTACCCCAAGTTTAACTGTAAAATGATACCTCCCTTGTGTGGGCTGCTGTATTTGGGCCTGGGTGAGGCTGCCATCCAGGGAAACCTAACAAACCCAGACATTTCTGAAAACTAGACGCACATGTCCAGGGTTATGGGCCTCATGGGAACAGTCCAGCCGGAACTGCCAAGCCAGGACTTCCCTGAACAGGAAACAAGCATTCTGGGACCGGTTTCTGGGTAACACCCTTCATCAGCCAGGCTAGCTTGAATCCAGTAGCAAAGTGAGCAAGGGACCCACATCTGGACATACCCTGCCAACATAGGGCAAACAAACCAAACACAAGGAGATGATGGACAGAGGTACAGGGTCAAGACTGATTTGCATATAGCTGTGTCTGAACTGGGGTGGCAAAGTGAGCAAAAGAACGATGATGAATTCAACCCAGATCTGTGACTGGGGGTGAGTGTCTGAAATGTTTTATCACTCCCTCCATCATCCCCTTGTGTTTGCTTTGTTCGCCCTAAGTTGGCATGGTATGCCCAGACGTGGGTCCCTTGCTCACTTTGCCACTGGATTCAAGCTAGCCTGGCTGATGGGGGCTGTTAGCCCGAAACCAGTCCCAGGATGCTTGTTTCTAGTCCAGTTCGGGCTGGACTGTTCCCATGAGGCACAGGATCAAGAATGGTTTGCATATAGCTGTGGCTGAACTTGGGTGGTGAAATGAGCTAAAGAACGATAATGGATTCAACCCAGATATGTGACTAGGGGTGAGTGTCTGAAAAGTTTCAGCACATCGTCCATCATCTCCTTTTGTTTTCTTTGAAAGTTAAAAGAAAACACCTCCTGTATGCCCCCTTTGGGGGCAGAGAGACTTGCATATAATTTGGAGGACTGGGGGCTAGCCCTGTGACTGGGTAGGCCACCCCAACTGTTTTTGAAAATAAAAAGTATTCCACGTGTCCAGTGATCATTCCTGGGGGCAGGTTACATTCATGCCTGGGAAAAGACTGTAGGAAATCACCTTCTATATGCCCAGAGGAGGGGCAGAAAGTCTGCTGAAGGTGATTTGGGGGTGAGGGCTAGTCTCAATGCCTGGGCACGCTGTCCCACCTGTTTTTCCAAATAAAAACAACCCCTGGTTTCTAGTTGTCTATCAGCCCCTGTGGGCAGATCGACGGTAATAACCCAGGGCAGATTGGAGGTAATAACCTTCAATCTTCCTCCAGGAGAGATAGAAAGACTTTGGTAGATGGGAGAGTGGGTAGCCTTATTCCATTGCCGAGGGGCTGCTCCCCCCATAAAAACAGTCCCTGGTGTCTGGTGGCAGGATGCCTGCTTGGGAATCGCTCTCCTGTGTCGATTACTAAGCAGGGATCCACTGTGGAAGGATACCATTGGAAGGAAGATTCTCCCCTTTTCAATGATACCTCCTCCATCTGAATCAATGGATTGAGATCCTGAGACCTTGAACATCGATGAAATAAAGTGAAATTAGCCAATTGACTCATTTCACTTCCCTTTCAATAGAATGACATCAGGGCTTAATGCAGGTTGATTGACATTACAACTAAACAAAAAAAAGCCTCAAGCTTCTGGGAAAGCTCTTTCACAGCTGCCAAAAAGTAAACTTAAAAGAGGAACTCCCTCTGGTGCGAGCACAAGATGTAGTTCCTGCCGCAGGTGCTAGGCTTTGTGGGAGCTCCAGGACAGCTCCACCACATCCTTAGCATGGAACCAGTTAAAGAAATTGTTGATCAACATCATAACAAATATAATACAAATAATGAAATTATTCACTCTCCTCTGTCTCCAATAATTATACACAAGCTACAATATATCAACAAAGTTAACATTATAAAATGAACAGAATTGTGAAGAAGAAATCATTTATGATTGATCTTGGAATTTAGGTATCAAAATAAATATTGCAGAAGAAAACATAACTAACTCTATCTTACAGGATGAATGAATGAGACTCCCTCTCCCATTTTCGTATAGGTCCCACTCAGATGAACAGTGCATAGAAATCCTACTATTTGCCCCTCATTTTTTGACATTTCTATGGACACTATTTAGCTATATGTATAGGCTCCTTTTGTTAGAACACCTATCCATCACCGACTTCCATTCAGTTATGTTAAATTCCTGGGTTAGGCCCATGTAGCAAAGTAGCTAATTTCTTAAGTTTTCCTGTTTTTCAGCATTGACCTTTTGCACATATTTGCGTGCACAACAATGTTGGCTTTGTTTCCCCAAAAACTAAACTTGTTTTCACATGTAGCGATGCACAACATTATCACAATGCCCTGAACATCATATACAGGGTCTCTTCTGCGACTATGTATAAATGTCATCTCTTTCTTCTTCTAGGGGGCGACAGGTCTATCTACATATCCATAACATCACTAATCTATGCGCACATAGCTAGGCTGCTTTCTTTTAAAAAAGATGTGCATCCTGATAGATTAGTAGAGGAGGTACTTCAGCTGACTCAGAGGGTCCTTGCATGCTGAGACTTCGCCACGCAGCGGTCTGACATCTGATAAGGGGTGTTCAGTTCATGACCAAGATGGGGTCCTTCATTCTCTCCCAGCAGGTAATGGGGTCTGATGGTCCCTTGGGGAATTCTCTAGGTACACTTAGAGTAGGGTTCACATAGTAGGAGTACAGTCAATTACTGCCTTGATTTCTATGCCGGCAGATATACACTGCTTTAGAACCATGGCAGAACTATATCCTCTATTTCAGCTTTTGGTGCTTGGAATCACTTTTGTCTGCTTCGGTCTATTAATCATTGCAGCACACATGTTTTATACAAGAATAATATTGGTTCAATAAACATATTGAAAAAGTCCCACAGTGTATTCTTTCAATAATTCTCTGGGAACAAGTTAGAACTGTCATGTAGTTACTATATTACCCACACAGGACCTGGGCATTTGGATAATATATACTGTGGGATTGGTGGCAGACTGTAAGCCTTTGTGTTTTAGCTAGCTCACAGTGCCACTAGAATCTCCTCTTATCAGGGAGAAAATAGTTTTTGGCAACCTCAGAACATGACAACTCTGATACCTCAAGATCATGGAAACAATGTACTACTTTTCGCTCAGTCACTCGTGCTCACTTAGTTTGTCTCAGAGATACACAGAAAAAACAATCTGGGTGTTTCATTAAGTATTTATTGAACAGTTGTTATTTTCGTGTAAAATATATGAGCTGCAACAACCATTAGACAGTAGCAGAGATATATGATTAGCAGTACTGTGAATATAAATGAATAGCACAGCTCTACCATCTTGCAATAAGCATGAAAAAATACATGAATATAAAATGCTGGATAAAAGTGTGCGTCCCCCTATGATGTCTATCTAGATGTACCTAAGTGTATCTAGCATTTGAGTAGGTGTGGAGTCAAGAATCCCTCTAGTTTTAGTCGAACCCCATTACCTGAATTGTGAGAATGTAGGAGCCCTTCTTGGTCTCAAGTTGGACACCCCGCGAGGGATGTTCAGATCACTGTCCGCTGGAGCGTCTGCATGCAGGAGCCTCAGCGTCTCTGGTCAGTGTGTCGGCCTGGAAGTCTCGGTTCCCTCTGCCTAACACTAGCAAAATGTGCTGTATTCATGCAGAAAGTATCTAGGGCTCCTTTGTCCCTTGTCTCATGTATTAGCCATTATTGGATTTGAGGATGACGTATGGGATGAACCTTGTACGTAGATATGGTGGGGTAGGTGGTGTAGCCCCTGCCTGGTTTTCAAGTACCTTATAAATATTCATTCATACTGTGTGAGTCTATTGATGAAGTTATAGGACTCTTTTGTTTAGGAGAAACCCTCCTTCTGCACCCAGGACAAGAACTAGGTAAAGGTTCAATCCTAAAGGCTCGATACCTTGTAGTAATTCTTTGCTACTGCTGAGCTGCCCTTGCGTGAAGCAATGACAGCCATCATTATCTCGCCATCTACAGAAGACGTGCATACAGCCTCCTTCGCGGCTTCATCAGCCAATGAATTCCCTTCAACGTGAACGCCATCACGTTGACGACTCAGTGTATGGATCACATGAGCACTTGGTAGTTCGTTCTTCATCTCAACTATCTGTTCCCATAGCATTTTATGCTTAATTGTGCCACCTTTTGCATCTTTAAACCTGTTTTGTTCCCAATGATACAAATATTCATTGAATGACTGAACACATTAAAAGGAGTCACACACAATTAGTGTGGGGAGTGAGTGATCCGTATTTACAAGTGCCAGTATCAGTGCTTTTCATTCTGCCAACTGCACAATGCAGTCTCCCAGAGATTGCATATTTGTGCAACTCGATGGAACTTTCCATCCTGCATGCGACCTTTAATGATAGCACAGGTTGCGCTGTATTGTTGCTTACTCCCTATGGCTGATTGAGCAGATCTGTCAGTGTAAATAATGTATTCATATTGATCTAGAGGCAAAATATCATTTGGTAGACGATATTCTTGTCCGTATTGCAGAAATGCTTGTATTTCTAGACTTGGATCAAATCTGTATTCAACGTCCGTTGCAGTAAGAGAATTAGCCAACTACATCTCAGATGTAAGGCTTTTGCGTTTTGAATGCTAGCCTTTCTAACAGCCTCCAAGGCCTCTAAGGCTGGTACTGGGGTTACAAAAATTATGCGTTTCTCCTGAGCTAGGGACAGTTCTCTTGCTACAGCGGTCTGAACAGCTGTCAGGATTCTTTCTGTTGAAGTAAAATACATTTTGGCGTTTGTGTACAGGTGTGATTTGTATGCGATTGGTACTGTTTCGGTTTCAATGAAGGTTAAGTAACTGTACCCCATCTACCCGCTATGATTCGGATCACTAGATTGGATACGTTTACTCGTATCTGTAGGTGTTTGGAAGCAATCATGTCTTCTTGTAGTGAACGTAGGATGTTTGTGTGTTCCTGTGTCCAATGTCTAACTGAAAAGTCAGGGTTTATTAAGTCGTAGAAAGGTTTAACTCTTTCTGATTAATCTAAAATTTATGTTCTGCCAAACTTTAGGAAGCCCAGTATTGATTATACATTTTTTTTTTTTTGTAAATTTTTTATTTTGCATTGAACAAGAAGGGCAAGAAAACACAATATACCGCACCGGGGTGTCACACATGGTCCCACACAGTGGGAAATAAAGCAAATTAAGATGGTGGCAGTGCTACAATGCTAAAAGAAAGATCAGGCAATGAGTCCGTACATACGTAGAAAAGGAAAAGCCGTATACATTGCCCCTCAGGAGCTAAGTCTTTGCGAAATCAAATTGTCCCTTCAAGCAGGTCTACTAATAATCCAAGAAGCACAAAAATGCACTATCCGCTGAAAGTAGTTGCCCCGGTTGCAGCACTGAAAAGAAAGAAAAATACAACTCCCCAGTCCCCCCCCCTCTTCCCCCCTGTGACGGCGACACTCACACACCACATTCATTCAGCAGGCACACTAAAGCTGAAAGAGATGTAAGGTTCTCAATGATGCTGGGCAAACCGCTGAAGGCAGGCCAGTAGATAGAAAGGTTACCAAGGGGCCCCATACGTGCTTAAAGTTTTTGTAATTACCGAGGAAGATGTCCGCCATTCTTTCCAGGCTCAGAAGCCTCCAGAGCCTCGCGTGCCAAAGGGAGATCGCCGGTGCCTCCTTCCGTTTCCAAGCCGCCGCCAGCGTAAGCTTGGCTGCTCCCAAGCACAGCCATAGGATCTTCTTATCCGCGCGCGTCTGGTGCTCAAGACCGGGGCCCCGTAGGCCCAGGAGCACAAAGGCCAAAGAATTCTCAATAGGGTATCGCAGAATATCCTTGATATGGGAAAGAATTTCATCCCAGAATGGTCTGATGATTGGGCAGTCCCACCAAATGTGGCGGAAGTCCCCCAGAAGGCCACAACCCCTCCAGCACCTATCTGAGGTAGCCGGGTAGATACGATGGAGCCGGGCCGGAACCATATACCACTGCATGAGAGTCTTTAAATGAGCCTCCCTTAAGTGGATCGAGTGATTGAATTGGGTCAAATCTCTCCACAGCGCTGACCATTCGCCATCGGCGATATCCCTCCCCACCATCTCCTCCCACTGCTCCATATAGCGCGGCCTAGGTGACAATTCATATTGAAGCAGCAGTTGATATAGGAAGGAGATGGCTCCCTTCATGGTGTACGTCCTTAGCAGAAAAGCCTCAAATTTTGAAGGAGGCCTCGTGGCTGCCTCCCGCACTCCCGGTGACGTGGCCCAATGTAGTAATTGGACATGCCTGTATCTATCAGTTTGCGGCACCTGGTAATCCCGCATGCAATTAGCAAAGGTCAAAGGATCAGAGCTGTGAAACAGGTGGAGCAGCGCCCTGCAACCACCCTCTCTCCACGCGTCAAAGGGCCCCTCGTCAAGCGCCGGCGGGAAGGCCGGGTTGAAATGCAATGGTGTGAACGGGGATGGGAAGGTCGTCCACCTCTCATCGCCAACCAAAGTGTCCCATACCTTCAGCGTAGTACCCGTGGGAGTACTGAGGTACGCATTCACGGGCGATCTTTCTTCGGCTTCCAGGCTAAATCCCAGATGGACCGACCCGCCACGCTTCGGTCCATATGCAGCCAATGTTTCTCAGAGAGCTGCTGCGACCATTCCACCATGACCCTCAGTTGGGCAGCCTTATAATAGAGGCGCAGGTCCGGAAGACCAACACCGCCCTCCGATCGCAGCCGGCGCAGGACTGCGAATGACAGACGCGCTCGGCCCCCTTGCCAGACAAATTTCAAGACCAACGTTTTGAGTTGCCGAAAGAAAGAGTTATCCAGCGGAATAGGCAAAGCCTGGAATAGATACAAGTATTTGGGGAGAAGGACCATTTTAATCGCGTGCACCCTACCTAACCAGGACAGGAATTTAGGCTTCCATCTCTCCAATTCCGCCCGCGTCTTCGCCAGTAGGGGCGGGAAGTTGGCCGCGAATAACTTACCCACCGTAGGAGTCAGGTGAACTCCCAGATAGAGAATCGAACCCGAGGCCCAAGCCAATGGCGTCAACGCCCGCACCCGAGCAACATCGGCCTGCGACAAGGTCAAATTCAAAATGTAAGACTTGCCATAATTTACCTTAAAGCCAGCCACCCCCTCAAATTCAAGCAAAATATCCCTAACACAAGGTAGAGAACCAGCCGGCTCAGCCACCGAAAGCAGGACATCGTCCGCGAAGAGAGAAATTTTGTGTTGCTCTCCCGTGAACGGTATGCCCTTCACACCTTTGTGTTCCCTCACCGCCATCGCCAGGGGCTCAATGCTGAGCGCGAATAACAAGGGGGAGAGGGGACACCCCTGCCTGGTGCCCCGCGAGTGTGGGAAGAAGGCCATTCACTGCCACCCTCGAACGTGGGCTGCAGAAGTTCGCCTGTACCATAGTAATGAATCTATCAGAGAAGCCAAATGCTCGCAACGTATTAAACAGAAAGCCCCAATCCACGCGATAGAAGGCCTTCTCCGCATCCAGACCCACCCAGCTTTTGTCGATAAGATGAACTACTCTACGGGTATTGTCGTGAGTCTGGCGACCTTTAATAAAGCCAGACTGGTCCGGGTGTATGATCACCGGCAGCAGATCCTGGAGACGGCCAGCCAGAATCGCCGAATAAAGCTTCGCGTCTATGTTAAGCAAGGCTATGGGACGAAACGAAGCACAATGCTCCGGGTCCTTCCCTGGTTTCGGCAAAACCGTAATCACCGCCTCCGCCAGTGTCCCCGCGTTCATTCCCGATGTCGCCATATCATTAAAGAGGGTAACCAGAAAATCACACAACTCAGTAGCGTATGTCTTGTAGAAGACCGCTGTGTAACCATCCGGACCTGGGGCCTTGTGTAATTTCAAATTTTTGATGGCGGAAAGAACCTCCTCCCTCGAGATTGGTGCCTCTAACAAGTCGTTCCACTCCCTAGAGACTCGTGGTAACGGCAAACGTTGTAGGAATTCCCGCTGTGACTCAGCATCCAGGGCGTCGCCCGTGTACAATTCGGCGTAAAAGCGTCCAAAAATGTCCGCCTTCGCCCCATCGCGATGGTGTAACACTCCCGCGGTATCTCTGATCCCCCCTATGTATTCCCGCTTCCTCCTATCCCGCAATTGTCGCGCTAAGTGTCTGCCAATCTTGTTGCCGCAAGAGTACGATTGACGCCCCAATCGCAGGAGAGTAAGCTCGGCCCTATTGGCATAGTGTGCCTTCAATTTGCCCTGTACTGCCGTCAACGGGCGGAGGGTCACTCTCGAGGGGTTAAGTTTATGAGCCCGCTCGAGCTCGACCACCTCAGCCTCCAAAGCCTCACGTTCCTTCCTCCGCAATGCGTTAATCTGCGAGTTGAGTCCCAGGCATGTGCCCCTGATCGTAGCTTTAAAGGCGTCCCACGTGGTCGCCAGTGAGGTGTCCGACGGAGGATTGAGGTCAAAGAATTCTCGAATAGCAAGGCGCAATGCCTGATTAGATACCTCGTCCCTGACCACCGACGCTGGAAAATACCACTTCCGACACGAAACGTCAGGCGGCGACCATCGAAGATTAAGCACCGAGAGACTGTGGTCCGACACCGAGATTGGAAGAATGGCGGCATCCAACACGTTCCCGCGTAAGGACTGACTAAGGAAGATGTAATCTAAACGGGAATAGGAGTGATGCACGTGTGAGAAGAATGTATAGTCCTTCGTGGTAGGGTGGAAAAAACGCCAGCCATCAACTAGTCCCAGCTCTCCCACCCCCTTGCTGTGTTGAACCAGAAAACACCCCCGTACCCGCCCTATGTCCCCCTGAGCTGTCCAGATCCCTGTCCGACACCAAATTGAAGTCCCCCAACAGGAATAAGTGCCCTTCTGCAAAGTCTCCCACCTTCACCAGTAGATCCTGCAAATACTTATTCTGACCAGCATTGGGTAAATACACCACCACGAAGGTGCACAATCGTCCTTTGACCATTAGCCAACGGCCCTCCTTATCGTGACGGACCTCCACAGGCTGAAAGTGCAGTGCAGCTCTGAAGAGGAGTGCCACTCCCCTGTGTTTCTTAGCAGCGGAAGACCTATAAATAATGGGATAGGCCCTATGGCGGAGCCGCATCTCATCTTTCCGCGCTAAGTGGGTTTCTTGCAGCCCAACAACATCAAGGTGGTGGTCCATTACATACTTCAAAACCTTCTGCCGCTTCTGTGGCAAATTCATGCCCTTAATATTCCACGTCCCTATGCTAATCGGCATAACAAAGATGAATCCAGTAAACTGCTCTCAGCACGCCAAGTGTCCCCCTCCCCACAACTAGGCCAGCCCACACACAAGAGATGACCAGCATTCGCCAATCTACCATCGCAATGACATCCACAACGCTATTGTACTCGCACACCCGCAGCCACACATCGAACATCCCCCCATTCCAACCGTCACGGGTCCCCCCCCAACACCCCGAACTCCCCAACTCCCACCCCCGCCCCAATCGAAACACAACCAAAAACAAGAGCAGAAGCAAAAATATAAATGCAAAAACAGTACTCATCATGTCCAGAAGGCCGAAGTCCGTAAGAGGCCTTCCTTCCAGGAAGCAGGCCGGAGGGACTAGTACACTATCCCCCATGGCCACAGTTGAGGGTGTCTCCTCCAAGAGTACTTTCATACCCCCCAACCAGAAGGCCCGAACCCCTCCGGCGCCGATCCATCAAGATAAGGAGGTCACACCGCTCCGGAGCTTTGCTGCGTGTCAGCCAGTGTGGCCGATGCCACCGACGCCACAGCGTTGCCCCGCTCCTGCAGGCTGGTAGAGAGGTCCGGCCGCCGTCGATCAGGTGAAGCACCCACCCTATGCCAGGAAGATGAACGGTGGTGCCTCCGAGACGGAGAAGTAGTTGTGGCCTGTGAGGGCGGCACATCCTCCAGGCCCAGAAGTTCCTTTGCGGCTTTAAGGGTGCGGATTTGCGCGAGACGATTCTGCCACCGAAAGATGATCCGAAACGGATGTCCCCAGGAATAAGCGATGCCCCGTTCTCTCAGGAATGCAGTCACCGGGCGGAACTCCCTTCGTTTCTGCAGGGTGGAGGCCGCCAGATCCTGGTACAGTTGGGGGCGGTGGTCCCGGAATTGCATCGATGTGAGTGTTCTGGCCTTGCGGAGGATCCGCTCTTTAACCTGGAAATCATGGACGCACACAAGGATATCAGGGGGGGCCCCCTCCGCGCCTGGGCAGCCCCACTCTATGCACTCTGTCCATCTGGATTTCCTTTGTATCCTCCTCATCCAATATTTGGAGGAATAACTCCTGGACATAGCCACGCAGGTCCCCTGCCTCACCATCCCATGGCACCGCCCGTATACGAATGTTATTCCTGCGGGAACGGTTTTCCAAATCCTCTGTGTGCGTCTGTAAGTCCAGGTTCTGCTCGGTGAGGCGAATGATATCCTGCTGCAGCAAGTGCACGTCGTTGGCCACACTTAGATCATGGTCTTCCAGGGTCGCCACCCTCTCGCCCAAGCCGTCTACATCTCTCCGCACCTCCCGCAGATCGGAGGCCAATTGCGCCCGGAGCTCGGAGATATCCTCCTTAATGGAGGCAAAGAGTTCAGTCATAAAGGCTTTTGTCGCCAGCGCTTCATCATCCGACTGCTTCGACGACCCACTAGCTGCAGGGGACGCCGGCTGCTGGGAGGGTTTCAGGGCGTTATCCTTTCCCGGGCCCCTTTTGCGTTGCGCATTAGACATGGTCGCCCACAGCGTCCCGACCAAGCGCCACGTGGCCAAACAAGATGGCGGGCTTTGTCGCTCGGCCCAGGCTAGAGCGGGTGCCTGCGAAATCGAGTGCCAGGCCTCACACTATAGCCTGCAGTCCCCCTGAAACTGCCGATATGTCGGGCTCCAAATGTCCAGCAGTACGAGCCGTGGGCTTCACAGGTGCACAGGCGAGCATAAGTCCAATGGCGGCCACGCACAAGTGCTGTCGTTGTCCCCCAAACCTCTTCCGATCCACACGTGGCCCAGGCCTCGCTGGGATCTGCTGGTCCGGTGCCGCTCACCGCCTCCGGGCACGGGCAGGGAAATCGCTACCGCCCAGGACCACCGCCCCTGGCGTTCAGAAGTCTCGTGCCACCCCTCGGCGACCGCTGTGGGGCTCTTTCCGCCGAGCCCCGCAATTCTGCAGCACCTCACAGGCCAGGGGGCTCCAAGCCACGTCCGCAGCTAGACCTTCCTCCCCGATGATACAACGCGTCCCTCCACCTTCCGCTAGCTTCGGGGTCTCCAGGCGGGTCCTCAGGGGCTCCGCCCTCCTTCCACACCGGACGCTGAGATCAAGAAAGGCCGGGGCTGCACAGGCCGCGGAGGTCGATCGATCTCGAGGGCGATCTCGGGGCTTCACCGCTCCAGCGACAGCACCAAAGCAGACCGCCTCGTCAGGTAGACTTCCCCACCACTTTTGAAGCGGGACCGCTCCCTCAGGACCGTGCTATTAGAAGCTTTGCCGGATCAGCGCCGGAGCGGCTCAGAAAGGCGTCCTACTCCGCCGCCATCTTGGCCACGCCCCGATTATACATTTTTTAATGATTTTGGTGGTTGAAGCAGCACACACTTTTCTAAAAAGTTAGCTGCCAGGCTTTTTCCTTCACATGAAAACTCATATCCCAAAAACAGGACATCGAGGTGGGCTATTTTTGATTTCTTAAAATTAAATTAATAGCCCTCAGAGGCGAATCCCAAAATAATGGTGCTCACCCTGGTCAAGTGTCTTTTTAAGTTATTGTTCGTCAGATAAATATTATCCACATAGGACAATGCTTCCTCATCAAAATTTTGGAGTAACATGGCTGCTCTTGCTGAGAATACAAACGGGCTGTTCTAATACCCCTGGGGGAGGCGACAAAATTGTCTCTGGGATCCCAATTCAGAGAATGCGGTCAAATATCTGCTTTCAGGCACTATGGCCCACATGCATCAAGCATTTCTGGAGTCGCAAACGGTGCGATTCCTTAAAATCGGCCGTTTGCGACTCCAAAAATGCATTTTGGAATGCATCAATCATTTTTGGAAATCGCTACATTTGAGCGATTTCCAAAAATGCGATTGCTTTTAGGAAATCGCAAATGTGCGATTTCCTAAAAGCAATGCATGAATACATTTTCAAAAGAGAAATCGCATTTTGCGGGACAGATTTACCGAGTAGTTGAACTACTCGGTAAATTTGCAAAAACTGTAAATAATGCAGAAAATGCATTTTTAAAACGTTCATGTTACGGACACACATGTCCTTAGGACATGTGTGTGTGCAACATGATGCGAAAAATACATTTCAGGGGTGCATGGGGGGGTCCTTTGGACCCCCCCCCTGCACCCATGAAATGTTCTAAGTGCCACTCGCAATTTGCTACTGGCTTCAAATTGACTACATTGATTCCTATGGGCCTCTAGGCCCATAGGAATCAATGTAATGCGATTCCTTAATTGCACTTCGCAATTAAGGAATCGCAATTTTCGAAAATGAAGAAATCCTAAAAACTTTTAGGATTTCTTGATGCATAGCATTTTGCATTTCTCAAATAGCGATTCCTTAATTTTCGCTATTTGAGAAATGCAAAATCCTACATTGATGCATGTGGGCCTTTATTTTGGCAGAAAAATCCATTTGAGATATCAAATGTGGTTTTGTGTTTCTTTCGCACAATTCTGTTCATTAATGCAGCACTGTGTGCATTTTAGACAACAAATGTCTTTGTGCAAGTGTTTAAATGTCTGTAATCCAAAACTAGACAATATGTATTGTCAGGTTTCATGACAGGAAACAATGGAGTGTTCATTGGTGGAGTGCATGTTTCAATCACCCCTTGGTATTGAAGTTGATCTAAGATCTCCCTTACCTGATTTTTAGCTTCTTGCTTTATTGGGTATTGCCTCTGTGCATTTGGTGAAACATTTAATGGGATCGCTTGGTAGGTTGAATCTTCATCCCAGTCGGCATGATTTTCTTACAATGCTGGAGCTAGGGCAACCGCTAACTCCTGCGCATATGCATGTTTAAGATGTATGGGAACAGGGTCAGAGAAAATGGAAAAACTATATCTTCCACCCTAGGGCACTCCATAATGAATGCTGGTGGCCAATCTTGTTTGGCTAAAAGGATGTCGTAACCAGATGATAGGTTTGTCCAAAAAAGACCTTTACCTTTCCTGGGCTTGTCCCCCTCCATTTGGAGTGTATCTCATGTAACATATGCGAGACGCTCACCCTTGTATCTGGTGTTTCCACTGTGATGTAATAGTTCAAGTCCGCTGTCACCAAAAATGTCATCAGGTTCTGGTGAGCTATTGCTACTTCTGCCACACTGTTTAGCATCGTCAGAGACCATTCCCCGTTTAGAAGCTGCGTCCCCAGAATTCTGGGCATGTCTGATCTTCAGGCCTGCAACTTTCATTTTTTTCCCTAAGGTTTTGATTTTGGCTTGTCTTCTTTTTTAGAAGTGTAGTCTTGAGCGTGTTGCTTATCTCTGGACTTTGTATGCTCCTCTGTGTGTTCTGACCGTCCTTCTCTCTCAGAGTTTTTTGTTGAGCCCTGACAGGAACGAGAGAAAAGTGTATCAGTATCCTGATACCTGTCAGGTTTCCTAATATTATCCCTATTCCTAAGGTTGTACCTCTTTTCAGAGGGCTCCCATGGAGGAGATCGACCTCGGGACTCAGATCTCTTTTCTCTAAATTGTTATTGTTTTTTATTATCCCACCTCTTTTCAGGAGAACCAGGTGTCTGCTTGGAAGTGTCCTTTTCAGGACTGGCCATCAGTTGTGGTTTTAAAGCTTTCCCACCCAAACTGTCTCTGCCTAATTCTGCATATGCAGTTTCAATTATGTTGGGTAGTTTGTGTTGTTCTTCTAACGGACTGAACTCCCTTAGGCATTGGCAGATTGCCATTGACGCTGCTTCCCCTTTAATATTAGCTAGTATTATGGCTGATACCTGGTCATAGTTATTTAATAACTTCATCCCCAAGTTCAGAGCAGGCTCTGCTCCGTACTCATTCTGTATTTGTCTCAATACATCTGGTCCAACTGCTAATGAAGGAATACCGTATGTTCTGGTATATATGGCAGCAAAGGCTGTACCCCAAGAGGTACAATCCTCTACTTGTGGTGTTATCTCCATGGGGAAGCAGATTGTTAGCATTCTGTGTTTTTCAAAGGTGTAGTATTCGGAAATACTGCCTCAAGCTGATTTATTTTCTGAGCTACCCAGAATGGCATTTGTTCACGTTTCGTAGGCATTTTGCCCATTACTGTGTGTAATGTTTGTGGTGTGATTTTAGTTGCTATATCCTGAGAATGAGTTCCATTTGTTGCAACTGTTGTGGTTTGAAAGTACTCATGACGAATTGCGTCAAGTTTCTGTATATTTCAATTAAATCTTTGTGTTGTAAGAGTAAGTCGGGCTGTGGCATTGTTTCAATGTCAGGATGTGGTGTGTAGGCCGCTAATATTGGCCATGTTACCCCGTCTCCTCCGAGTGGGCCTAATCTTACTCTGTTTCTTATATGGGATAGGGTGCCTTTAAAGCAGTATAGGTATTCCTGGTATGTAAATGGAACCTCCATGTCCTCACAAGGACCATATTCCACTAGTGCATCTCCCTCTGTGTAATAGTGAAGAATGTGTGTTCTTGCATCTGCTTCTGGGAATGTAACCCACAAATAGAATACCTCTGTTTTGTTTGATTTGTGTGCCTCAATCACAAAAACTACTAAGCCACCCCTAGGTGTTAAACCACTTTCCAATAGTTTCAGGGTGATCTTATGCCTGAATTTTGGTACAATTTTATTTGAATCTCCCTCCTCATCTGAGAGGGGGAGTGGTTGCTCTATTGGGTCTGAGACTGGTGTAGTCATTGTGTGCAGAACAAAAACTACCTTTCCAAGGAAACGATGATAATCTTTTGAACAATTTTAAGAACACTATGTCCATGTCCTTCAAGCTTGGTTAATCAGCAGCCAATAAATAGGATATTTTGCCTACTCTGTTGTGGCAGAATTTTGTGCCCACCCACTCCACAAGCCTCTGGCGTTTTGTGAGCTGGGATCTCTGAGAAATAGCACGACTGAACTATTCAGATTCTACTGTTAAATAAGTACCCAACCGATGTTGGTGGTGCCATGTTGTGTAGTTCCTATATTACCCATACAGGACCTGTGCCATTGGATAACATAAACTGTGGGATTGGTGGCAGACTAACTATGAGCACCCTCACCAAGAATGTTAGACTTTCGGTTTTAGCTAGCTCGCAGTGCCACTCGAATCTCCTCTTATCGGGGAGAGAATAGTTTTTTTCAACCTCAGAACATGAAGTTATGTTATGTTGTTATGTTAAAAACATTTATACCGCGCACGGTCACCAAAAAGGTTTCATGGCGCTCAGGATACCTCAGGATCATGGAAACAATATACTACTTTTTGCTCAGTCACTCGTGCTCGCTTAATTTGTCTCAGAGATACACAGAATAAACAGTCTGGGTGTTTCAATAAATACTTATTGAACACTTGTTATTCTTGTATAAAATATATGAGCTGCAACAACCATTAGACAGTAGAAGAGATAGATAATTAGCAGTACCGTGATTATAAATGGATAGTACAACTCTCCCATCTTGCAATAAGCATGAAGAAATACATGAATATAAAATGCAGGATAAAAGTGAGCGTACTCCTACAATGCCTATCTAGCTGTACCTAAGTGTAGCATGTGAGTTAGTGTGGAGCCAAGAATCCCTCTAGGTTTTAGTCGAATCCCATTACTGGAATTGTGAGAATGTAGGAGCCCTTCTTGGTCTTGAGTTGGACACCCCACAATGGATGTTCAGACCACTTTCAGCAGGAGCGTCTGCATGCTGGAGCCTCAGTGTCTCTGGTCAGTGTGTCGGCCTGGAAGTCTTGGTTCCCTCTGCCCAACCCTAGCAAGTTGTGGTATATTTATGCAGATGGTATCTAGGGCTTCTTTGTCCCTTGTCTCATGTATTAGCCTTTGTTGGATTTGAGGATGAGGATGGCGTATGGGATGAATCTTGTACATACATATGGTGGGGTAGGTGGCACAGCCGCTGCCTGGTTTCCAAGAACCTCATGAATATCCAATTCATACTGTGTGAGCCTATTGGTGAAGTTATAGGACTCTATTGTTTAGGAGAAACCTTCCTTCCGCACCCAGGACTAGAACTAGGTAAATGTTCAATCCTAAAGGATGTGCAGTATGAGAGGGATAGTGTAGGTGATGGTGTATGTTATTACCAGGACCTATATTAGGTTACCTATATGAAACATAACAGAACAAGTGACTCAGCAAAAGGTTATGCACTGTTTTCACGATCCCTGAGGGGTCAGAGTTGTCAAGTTCAGTGGTTGCCAGATACCATTCGCTCCCTGGCAAGGTCATGGGGGCTTATGGTGGCACTGTGAGCTAGCAGGCCATTAGGCCAACATATTCTGTGGGGTGTCTGGAATCAGTTTTTGGCACCAAGTCCTTAGTTTATTTTGTCCAAATAATGTGCAGATCCTACAAATTAGTAGGAACTGCAGGACATGGAGCATGGGGTCCCTGGGGCAGAAACCAACCTTGTCAGGGGGCCTCCTGGCCCCCTCCTGTTTTACTACAAATAATGGGTCAGGCCCTGGGGATGGGGTCTCCAGGGCCCGAAAGCATCAAGGGAGGGGGCCCACACAGCCCCCCTCCCTAGAATTATAATAAATACAGAAACCGGCAACTCACTGAGGCCCGCCCCCTTTCTTCACTACTCTGCAAACACGCCTCCTGGTGCGTTCTTGGTTGAAGGATGAAGCACTCTTCATTGCTGAGGGTTCTTAGGGGCCAACTAGCCCACCTGTTACCTCCAGTAAACCCCACACAGCTGGATTGCTGAGAGGTGGTTGGGTTCATGCCCCTTTCCCCTTTTTCTACTACTCTGCAAATGCACCTCTCAGTGCACTTCCAGTGGGGGGATAAGTTCCCCTTGACTGTTTAGGGCCTCTGAAGTAAAGTAGACTTCATCCACAAGCAGCAGTGTGCTAGGAGATGTCATCAGTGATGTTATGAGTGATGTCACTGACCATGTCATGAGTGATGTAATATGTGATATCATCAGCAGTGCATTGCGGGCGCGCGAGTTATAGTTAGCTGAACTAACTATAACGGGGGAATTTCAATGGTTTTGTATGAGAGAAATGTCCAGCTAACTATAACATGGGTGAAACCTATGGTTTTTTCAGTGAATTTCTAAGGTTTTTTAAATGCTTATTCGTAACTATAACGTGGCTGAAACCTATGGTTTTTTCAGTGAATTTCCAAGGTTTTTTAAATGCTAATTCCTAACTAAAACGTGCGTGAAACCTATGTTTTTTTCAGTGAATATATATATGCACTGGAAAACTAAACAGCCACTTCCTTTACAAAGAAATGGATAGTTTGCATCTCTGCAACCTCTCTAATTTTTCACCTTAGCCATCTTCCACTCAATCAACACAACAACCACAAATACACACACCTACTTGCTACCATTCTTGCCTAACCTTATCAATTATTCTTCTTTAATTAAAATTCAAAGTGCAGGCCCTTTATTCAGCCTTCCTTCTTGTTAACTACTACCCGTGAATAGCAGTGGGTAATTTGCACACTTCTGTCCATTCTTGCGTCTTTTCTACCACACATTGCAGCAGGTTTACAAGCCCCTTGCGCTACTTTTGCATCATTTTTCCCACAACCTTGTAAATCTGACCAACAGTGTGTACTTTATGCACTAGCTTTCTTCCTTAGTTGTTGTACTTGTTTCTCTTGCTCCCACTGCGGAATCCAACACAATCTACACATCATCCACACATCTAATTGCTGCATTCCTTAGCTGTGATTATTAATATTCTTCTATTTTGTATTCATATTCAAAGTGCAAGCCCTTTATCGAGCCTTTTTGTTGTAGCTACTATTCCAGGAATTCTGCTCATACACAAAACTGTGCATAAAGACTTAGGACCTCAGTGAATTACGATGTACCAAAACCCACCTTACTACACAAACCCCCTACCAAACTAGCAATCAGTCAGTCATTGGTTCTTCACCCTAGAGCAAAAACACCAATGACTAGTCAACCCAGAACATGCGACTTAGATTACATGAAGTAAAGTGGATAACAAAAACACTCTTTCAATATACTCTTACACCAGTCAAAAACAAGATGTAAATAAAGACAAGTGCAACTTTGAAATGTTTATTTCTAACGCCATAATCTCATGCACAGTACCTTGGAAAATACAACCAAACATATTATCAGAAACAAGGTTGTCAGCATTGTTACTATTCTATGAAATACAAACGGAAAAAGCATCCTATAATGCTAAAGGTAAACAAATTTAAAATATAACTACATTTCACCCTCCCTACCTAGCAGATTAGTTTATAACTACAGAAAGTCTCATAGGATGACATGGGCACACCAATACCTCTGGTACTCAGCAGTAATGGATCACATTCTTTGCTCCACAAACTGTCAAGATACCAATGTTCTCCAATTGTGTGTAACTTTGACTCCACAATGGATTATGAAACGGGCAAGTATCAGAGGTGCCCACAGCTCCATATGTATTATGGCTGGAACATGCAAGGATCATTCTGAATAACAGACACAGTATTCAAGATAACCTTGATGTTCCATGCTCTCACTATACACACAGAACTAGCGAGGCAGTTTACAAATCTAGCATACCAAATTATTCTCATATAAAGCAAAATACTCAGCTTTCTCTAAACAATATCACAAGTACGTGTCGTGTGCAAAACAGAGCAGGAAAGCAAAAATAGCGTGTAAGCTTCTAATAAACCTATGCTAACTTAACAGGGTGTGAGTGCAAGGCTCAGCCCCACGGCACCCTTCCTTGATCGAAGCAAGTGATATAAATGTGAGCGAATTAGGAACGCAGAGTCCAAGCCTAAAAAGCAGAGTCAAGTTCACATTTCCCCAAATAAGTTATTCGCTCTTTGATAGAAAACAGTAACTAAATAATAAAGAATACGTAGAAAAATCAAAGAGTCTTAATCCAACCAGCTTGTAAGCACAGTATGTAGCAACAGCCTCCAAGAAGAAGTCATTGTTCTCATCTGAAAACATTTCAATAGTGAGAATGAACAAACATGTTCCTCAACAACCGGAACCTCTATCACCATCGGAGGAAAGCTCGGGTCATCTTCAATGTAACTGTGTGCCAAGAACTCAAGCGCCACTGCAAAAACATTCCAACGTCCCATTATTGCATGTGTCGCTGCTAAGGCCATAATCCCGCTGCCAGAACAGAGCAAGTCATGAACCACTAAGGGGCTCATCAACTGGTCATAATCCGCGTTGGGAGACACAAATCCAGGGCCCAGTCGAAATCGCAGCTCAGGCAATGGAACACAGGTTGAACGCATGTGAAAAAGGAAAATCAAAACGATAATCCAGAAGGTGCACTCAACGTTGCAAGAGGCAGCGCTCCATAGTAACTAAGCATTCGGTTGCGGAGCAGCAACAGCCGGGGCATATTATCGTCTGCTGCGGGATGTGCATCCATATTTAGTTACACCCCTTTCCCTTTGTCCAGGGTCGCGCTGGGACTAGGGCTGGAGTGCCCCAGAACCGGTTTGACCGGATTATGCAAGGGGAAGCCTTGTGCTCCCCAGGCAGTGTCTAGTTTCTTTCAAACCTCCCTGCTTTAATCCACTATCTCCTGTCTGGGGAGGTGTAGCACCTCCTCGTGACAGGAAACCCTTTGTCCAGGCCCCCCCTGCCAAGTTTCGGTATGAAGTAGGAGGTCAGACTAGTGTCTGTGGCAGAAGCGTCCATTTCGTGATGCTGAGGCTCTTTTAAAATCAACCGCGTTTTAGCAAAGTAACATGTCTTTCTCCCTCAAGAAGGGTGGGATGCTACCCCCGTCGCCAGGACTGGCGAGGGGGTAGTATTCCAAAGCATATGACACCTTACACGACATGTTTTGATAAAGCCAAACCAAAGTTAGCACATAACCGCAATGGATTATAATGCACTTAAGGGTATATGGTATGGCAATATCACGGAACAGCTAAGGGAGTTGGTCCCAACAGCTGCAGACAGGCTCAGCTCATGCACGAGCACCATCTCACATTAAACCAAGCACTCTGCCTCCAGGATTGTTAAGACCTGCCATAGGAGTGACCTATAGGTACATATGTGTCCAGTTTTAAGTGTAGATATAGATATACTATATCTAAGCAAGGGGTGATTACACGACCTTGCCCCAACTGAGTGATCAGCCAGTTGTGTCAATTTGGATAGCCAGCCAGGGGTGGCAAAAGATATGCTGCAGCCCCTGGTAGGCCTTGGATGCACCTATGCCCTGGGCACCTATAGTGCACTGTACAGGGGCTGATAAGGTGACCCAAGCCAATTAGATTATGCACCTAGGGTACATGGAGTCCATTTTAAAGAGAGAGCAGATAGCCTGGGGCCCTGAATAGCAGGGAACCAGGCCAACTAAGTCGATAACCAGCTAAATACAAGGCAAAAAATCTGGGGTACCCACAGTCAGGTATCCACCTTCCTACACCACCCCCCCCCCGCCCCCCAAACGAAAGGAGATAAGGCTATCCTTGACCAGGTAAGCCTATGTTGCCTGAGTGGCCATATAAGGAAGTACCTGCCACTAGCTTGGTTACCACCTGTCTCATGGTCCACTAAGCAATCCCTCCCCCTAGGGGTATCAGAGGGTCTCCACCAAAGGGAATCTCTACCTGTGGTGTGTTTTTGCAAAGTTAAAGGCTGGGGTTGAGATGAAGTACTGAAGTGAGGCTCCACTAATGTAGGGCTCAGCTTCCTCCAATCATCTTCCACCATGTGTGCCTTTCTTTCCTTGACTGAGTTGCACTGTGCTCTCAGGGTCAACCTCTGCCTACCTAAAGCTAGAGGCTGGGTCCCTTTTGTTGGCTTACTGGAGGGACAGTCCAGGTTTGGGCCCTTTGGGTCCCAGGTTTGGCTGTGCCCAACAGAATCCATCTGTGGGAGGTCCCTAACTAATTTTACGGGGGATCCCTCAGGAGTTTTTAAAGTTTTCACCTGGCTAGGGCTGCTAGCTTCGGTGCCCCTAATCTGCTGATGGGGGTGCTTTATTTGACAGGGGGCCCTTTGGGGCTCACTGTCCTTCTTGTCCTCTGCAGCCCTGGGCTGACTAAGGCAAGGTAGAGAGGGGCAGGTTACCTGCTCCAGACTGGGTCCCACCTGAGAAGGGTCCACTGACATCAGAGGATCTGTCTGGCTAGGCCAAACCACCTCTGGGGCAGTTCCTTCATCAGGGGTAAGATCAGTTCCCTGACGAGGCTGATCCTTTCCTAAAGTCTGGTGGGAGGGAGATTTCTCTTCCTCCTCAATGCTCTCTGTTTGTGTGGAGTGATCCATTGTTTCAGGCTTCACAACACATGAATCAGTTTGAGTTTGGGCTGCGGCCAACACAGCCCCGCCAACCTTTTCAGGAAGGGACTCAGTTTGGGTATGGGCTGTTACCATCTCAGCCCTGCTAATCTTTTAAGGAAGGGAGTTAGCTAAAGATGGGGCTGAGAGTTGCTCAGCCCTACCAACCTTTTCAGGAAGGACATCTTGGATTGGGACTATAGCCATCACAGCCCCACTAACCTCTTATGGACATTTACCATTCTAGAATGGATTTGCTGTTCAACCTCAGCCCAGGCTGAGATTTCCAAATCATTACCAAGTAGGCAATCCACAGGCAAGTTTGCTGATACTGCCACTCTCTTTGGGCCAGTGACACCTTCCCAGCTAAGATTGACTACTGCCATGGGATGATTGGGTTCTATTCCATCAATGTTTGTCACCTGGTATGTGGCACCAGGTAAAAGTTGCCTTGAGGGGACTAGACATTCAGCCACCATGGTGATGCTAGCCCCGGTGTCTCTAAAGGCCTCAACTTTCAAGCCATTGATGAGGGGCTCCTGTCTGTACTTGCTCAAAGTGTTTGGGCAAGCAGTGAAGTTGGCAAACCCCATGCCAGTTTCATAGACAAGAGTATCTGAGGTAGGGGACCTGGTTAGGCCAGAATCCACCTGAGCTCCAAAGGTAAACCCACCCAAATTCCGGGGAGTGCTCTCACCACCTGGGGGATTACTTCTAACAGTAATAGGAGGTGATGGAGTGTTACCTGGAGGGATATTCTCCTTTTTGCAGGCCTTAGGGCAACTGGGGTCAGTTTTCCAATGGCCAGGCTTTTTACAGTTATGGCAATAAGGCTTTTTCTCTGTAGTGGAAGTGTTGTGGGGCCCACCCTTTTCCTTTGAATTTTGGGGCCCTGGGGAAGTCTTTTCTTTAGATTTATCCCCACCTTTTCTTGAGGCTTGGTAGACTCCTTCTTCTGGTCATTACCCTGATTTCTAGGCCTAATCCTGGTTCTGACCCATTTATCTGCCCTCTTACCCAATTCTTGTGGAGAGGTCAGATCTGAGTCCACCAGGTACTGGTGTAAAAGCTGGTTCTGGCAATTACTTAGGATCTGCTCCCTCATAATCAAATTATACAATCCTGTATAGTCATGTACTTTGCTGCCATGTAGCCAACCTTCCAGAGCCTTAGTAGCACAATCTACAAAATCAGTCCAGTCCTGAGTCTGTGTCTTCTGGGTATCTCTGATATTCAACCTGTACTGTTCAGTGGTTAAGCCAAACCCATCTATTAGAGCACTCTTCAGGACAGTGTAATTTTTAGCATCCTCAGGTCTAACCGTGAGGAGTTTATCTCTCCCCTTTCTCAGAAAAGGAGTACCATAGGATTGCTGCCCACTGTTCTTCAGTAACCTGCTGTACCATGCAGGCTCTCTCCAGAGCAGTCATCCATTTGTGGATGTCATTCCCTTCCTTGTAGGGGGGCACAATCTTTGTCAGGTTTCTAGTATCATAGGACCTGTCTTTCTCTCTAGGAATTATGTTGCTGCCACCAATGGAATCTAACCCACACAATTTTTGTTCCCTTGCTAAAGCAAGTTTAGCTTGGGCCAGGGCTAACTCTTCCCTCTCTATCTGGAGTTGTACAGCTCTCATCCTGGCCTGATGCTCTTTTCTCTGGGGGGAACTCATTCCCCTTTGAGAGTCTCTTGAGGCAATAGAAATGTGAGAATCCCTTGAGGGAGATCTCACTCTTCTATTGCCTGGAACAATTCTGTTATGTACTCTAGGGAGGTGCTGGCCCTCTCCATTTCCATGTAGGGACAAGTTGGCTTGGCTAAGCACACCAACTGGTACCTGGGTATCCCCTTGATCCTGATCTGACACTTCATCATTTGACTCAGGGTTCACCACCTCATTCTCAATCTCTGGGGGGGTGTTCTCAGTATCTAGGGGGTTCATTCTTTATCCTGACCCTAAGGGAGCTACACTAGCTTTCTCAAGATCATACTTCTCCAGGAAGGCTATCAGGATGGGAATGGTAGGGTTGTGACCCTTTTTCAGCTCCCTTGAAGTGCAAAAGGCACTCAAGTCTCTATGGCTGAGGTTGTCTTAGCTGGAGGGTGCCTTGGTAAGGTCAACTCCCACAGGTAGAGAGCTAGAAGCTTCACCTGTGCCAGACATGACTGCTAGTGAGATGTAAGTGATGCACTTACCTACACTAAGTGGTTTCCTACTGTACCTTGCTAGTGAGTTGTAGGCAGGGTGTGCTAAGCCCTTTGATCTATAACTACTAAGTTCAGTAGAACTTGAATATGCTAAGCTTTGTTTATATGTACCTAAGGTACTTAATGTAATCTTTAAATTTGATAAAAAGATTGCAATGGTAAAACAACAGCAAGCTCAAATCCGCACCGCTGCGCACCAATGTGAGAAGTTGGCCTGATATATGATGTCTCCAATTCTGGGGGCACCTTGTATCAGTCCAAACAATCCCTTATGGTGATGGTTGTAAGTCAACCTTATAGACAAGCTATCCTAAGGGTAGCATGGACTAAGCAGCCTTAAAGGCTTAACTCAAGAGGGCATGTGAAGCCAGCTGTTTTACCAATCACAATCCTGTAATATCAAATAAAAGGACACCATACAAGTTATATATTATAAAAATATATGTATTTATTCTCAGAATAATCCTCTATACTCTTTATGAGTCTAGAAGCACAAGCGTTTAAACAAAAGCACAGTTAAACATATAAAAGTTGCACAATTATGAATGAGGCCCAGGAGCCACTCAAACCATATATTAAAATAGTGGTATAAGTATCACTAATCGAACAGTGGTAAGGCCTGAGGCCTTGGGAATCGCTGGGGCTATTCGGGACTAGCAGTGGTGAAGTCGGGAAAAGCCCGCGGGAACCGGGTGCAGCGCTTAAAGCACACGCATGCACCAATGCAAAGTCAATAGTGCATAAAAGTTACAAAGTTACTGTTAAAGGAGCCTTCCGACTGGACTAGGATTACCAAATTTTAGACGTAGACACTAGAGATGTGTACCAGTGTAGGAACACCGGCGTTCATGAGTTACCTCACCCACAGGAAGCGGGTGCATAGCTGCCAAAGTGTGTCGGGTTTCGTTACGCAGTCTGATGGTGCCTGGAGATGAAGATGCTGCAGGCGTCCAGGAGGGAAGTGTCCGGTTGGATCCATGGGTGGATCGAAGCTGATGGGTACCTGAAAGCAGAGGGGACAGAGTCTGGGTCACTCAGCAGTGACCAAGGTGGAACCAGGAAGGAACCAGGCAATGTCGGGCGCAATCAGGCGGTTGTTGAGAAGTTTGTCTCCGCTGCCACATGGACTCTGGGGCACCGAGGATGTCCAGGAGTGGATCACGCGCTGTCCCACAAAGGCTCTCGCTGTTGGCGGTGTCGGCTTCCACATTGGAGCAAACAAACCTTGGCATGCGCAACCCTCACAGGATTCAAAGATCGCTTCTTGCTCGGACCAGGAAGGTCAAAGCGGGTGCTCCTTTTCAGGGGAGCGAGGGCCAGTCCAGAGCAACTGGACTGGCAGAGCAAATTCAAAGATTTGTCGGTACTGGGGCCACTATCCAACGGGCAAGTGACCATACCAAAGCATTGAGCAGCAAAATGTAGAAGGGCCCCACGCAGCACTCGGAGAGTGTGGAGGGGGTAGCTTTGGAGCAAAAGCTGCTCAGGGCTGGGGCTTCTCAAACCCTGTTGCACATCCTGGAGGAGGCCTCGGGAGCTGCACGGTCAACACTTTGTGGTTTTTCCAAGACGGCCGGCCCCATGCTTCAGGTCGCCTCCACAGGTCTCAGATTCGCTGGGACTGTGGATCGGGCTGTTGGAACGCGTGAAAGCTGAGTCTTGTTGGTCTCTGTTGCTCGAGATCTGGCGGGAACTGCAACAAAGCAAACAGTGAGGCGCTGGATTGTGCCTGTTTGCACAGGGTGGTCACTCCTTGACCACAAGGGAGATTCTTCAGTCTTCTACGTTGAGTAGGATGTCAAAGGGTCCAGAGTTTAGTTTCATAAGTTTCAGTCAGGATAATCTGATGTGCGTTGGCATGCTCCCACTCTTATACCAAATCTGTGGGCTGGATTACCTGCAAGGTCCCTCTTATGGGTGGGACCCAGGAAGGGGGTGGTTATACCCCTTTCCCTTTGTCAAGGGTCATGCTGGGACTGGGGCTGGAGTGCCCCAGAACCGGTTTGACCGGATTATGCAAGGGGAAGCCTTGTGCTCCCCAGGCAGTGTCTAGTTTCTTTCAAACCTCCCTGCTACAATCCACTATCTCCTGTATGGGGAGGTGTAGCACCTCCTCGTGACAGGAAACCCTTTGTCCAGGCCTCCCCTGCCAAGTTTCGGTCAGCAGTAGGAGGTCAGACTTGTGTCTGTGGCAGAAGCGTCCATTTCGTGATGCTGAGGCTTTTTTAAAATCAACCGCGTTTTAGCAAAGTAACATGTCTTTCTCCCTCTAGAAGGGTGGGATGCTACCCCCGTCGCCAGGACTGGCGAGGGGGTAGTATTCCAAAATGTATGACACCTTACACAACATGTTTTGATAAAGCCAAACCAAAGTTAGCACACAACCACGATGGATTATAACGCACTTAAGAGTATATGGTATGGCAATATCCCGGAACAGCTAAGGGAGTTGGTCCCGACAGCTGCAGACAGGCTCAACTCATGCTCGAGCACCATCTCACATAAAACCAAGCACTCTGCCTCCAGAATTGTTAAGGCCTGCCATAGGAGTGACTTATAGGTACATATGTGTCCAGTTTTAAGTGTAGATATAGGTATACTATATCTAAGCAAGGGGTGATTACACGACCTTGCCCCAGTTGAGTGATCAGCCAGTTGTGTCAATTTGGATAGCCAGCCAGGGGTGGCAAAAGATATGCTGCAGCTTCTGGTAGGCCTTGGATGCACCTATGCCCTGGGCACCTATAGTGCACTGTACAGGGGCTGATAAGGTGACCTAAGTCAATTAGTTTATGCACCTAGGGTACATGGAGTCCATTTTAAAGAGAGAGCAGATATCCTGGGGCCCTGAATAGCAGGGAACCAGGCCAACTAAGTCGAAAACCAGCTAAACACAAGGCAAAAAATCTGGGGTAACCATAGTCAGGTATCCACCTTCGTACAGATAACAGTAAACATCTGTTATTCAGCGCCAGGATACCTTCTGGTAATCGTGTGCTTTCCAAATACACCTGTTATGTTTCTTTAAGATATGATGCCACTAGCAAAAGGTACAGATATATCCAAAAATGCTTTCAGTAATATGATGAGACCTACAGCAGAGATATGCAAAGTGTTGCTGATGTATATTTGGTTAGCCCAACTCCCTGAGTAGTAGTAGAATGGTGAAGCTGCAACTCTAAAGTGAGGTTCAAGAAATGTTGGCAGAGGGATTAGTGATTAGGCTACTTTGTCTAAGTGTGTGGGAAGGAACACTTGTAGTACACCGCATATATTTAGGTGTCTGCATTAAATGTGAAGTGTAGTCTGTCATGTTTTAAGATCTACATGATCTTTTGACTGAGGTATGCTTCTACTTGCTTTTGTATTGTCATACGTGTTATGCATCTGAAGATGCTAGACCTATAAAACACAGGTGTATGTCTAATAGTATGTTTCTTTTATATGTGATGCCACTAGCAAAAGGTACAGACACATCATTCATGCTTTCAGGAATATGATGAGACTTACACGAGAGACTTGCAAAGGGTTACTGCTTTCTATTTAGTAGACCCAAGACCCTGAGTAGTCGCAGAATAGTGAAGCTACAGCACAAAAGTGATGTTTAAGACATGTTGGCAGAGGGATTAGTAATTAGGCAATTTTGTATGGGTCTATGGGAAGGTACACATGAAGTGTGCCGCATAACTCTAGGTGTCTGTATGAAAGGTGAAGTGCAGTCTGTCATGTTTTAAGGTCTGCATGATTTTGACACTGAGGAATCTCTCTACCTGCACATGTATTCTCACACGTGTTATGCATCTGTAGATGCTAGATGTATCAACCACAGGTATACATCTATTTGTATGTTTCTTTTATATATGATGCCATTAGCAAAAGGGGCATAAACATGCATGCATGCTTTCAGGAATATGATGAGACTTAAAACAGAGATATGCAAAGAGCTGCTGCTTTATATTTGGTACACTTATCACCCAGAGTATTCACAGAATAGTGAAGCAGCAGCACAAAAGTGTGGTTTAAGACATGTTCACAGAGAAAATAGTGATTCGGCTACTTTGTATGTTTCTGCGGAAAGGTGCACCTGAAGAATGCTGCATAAATCTAGGTGTCTATACAGTATGAGTTTGTGGAAAGGAAAACTTGAAGTGTGCCGCATAAATGTAGGTGTCTGTATGAAATGTGAAGTGTGGTCTGTCAAATTGTAAGGTCTGTATGATTTTGTGACTGAGGTATGTCTCTACTTGTACATGTATTCTCATACGTGTTATGCATCTGAAATAGTTAGATGTATAAAACACAGGTATACGTCTATTTGTATGTTTCTTTTATGTATGATGCTTCCAGTAAAAATGGAGAGATGTATGCATGCATATTTTGAGACCTTGACCTCAGGGCCAAGGCCAGCACTCTCCTCAGCAGCTCCACCACTCCGCCACCAGGTCTGAGCCCATCCCCTTGCAGGGTTTAATCCAGCTACCCGGGACTGTGAGCCCGGGCCCGCCTGCCGCCTCTGCCTCTCGCTAACCCTCAGCGCTCCCCCTTCTGTTGGGGACTGTTTGCTTTTCTGATTACTGTATTTTTTTTCGTGTATTGCTGCATTCTTTTCTGATTCTGATTACTGTATTTTTTTGCTGCATTCGTTTTGTTCCCCTCATTCCTGCTGCCTTGTACTCTTATTGTGTGTATTTTTCGCCCGTTCTGGCCCTGCCCCCGACCCAGACACTCCTGCCTCCCTGCCTCCGCTCCTACCCCTCCCCTTCTTATGGCGACCCCTGCGCGGTCGCGCCGCAAGCGCACCAAAGGCAGGCCTATGGCAAGCCCGTCTGCGCCCATCTGCGCTGGTCCGCACCTGGACCGCACCCAGCGCCAGACCCCCTGGCCCCCGCCAACACCACGATGCCTGACACCGCTACAATGCCACCACCCTCCACGTACTCAACACCAGATGATCACACACCTGCTTCCTGGCTGCCCCAAAACGCACACAAGGACCCTTTTCCTGCCGGAACTGCAGCTTCATCAGCATCCGTTCTGCAAATCCACCCACCGGGAAAGAACGCAACCACCTCAGATGCATTCTCCTCAACACCCGCTCTGCCCGCAAACATGCTGTTGAACTCTGAGACCTACTCGACTCCACCTCCCCAGACGTCGCCTTTCTGACGGAGACCTGGCTGAACCCTTCATCGGCACCCGACATCGCCATAGCCATCCCGGGGACCGCACCAACGGAGTAGGAGGAGGAATCACCATTGTCCACAGGAACACCCTCAGAATCTCGACCAACACTGGCTACACCCTCCGCACCACCGAACACCTGCACTCCCAGATCCACACCAATCCCAACATTACCCTCAGAGGAATCCTCATTTACAGACCCCCTGGACCCCGACCACTGCTCAGCGGCTCCATCGCCGACCTCATCAGTACACACGCCCTCCCCTCCACAGACTACATCCTTCTCGGGTACCTGAACTTCCACCTCGAGAACAACAACGGCACCAACTCCACCACCCTGATCGCCAACCTCGCCAACCTCGGACTCAAACACCTCATCACAACACCCACCCACTCTGCCGGCCACACGCTTGACCCCATCTTCTCCGCAAGCTCCCACGTCTCCTTCAACCACACCACCGAACTCCACTGGACCGACCATCGCTGCATCTATTTCACCTTCCAAAAAGCCACCATGCACCACCACACCCAACAGATCCCCCGCCGCTGCTGGACCAAAGTCATTGAAGACCAGCTAACCACTGCCCTTGCCCGGAGCCCACCCATGGACCTCACAGACCCCGACACCGCTGCCCACAACCTCAGACAGTGGATCAATGACTGCGTCAAAACCCTATCCCCGAGTCAAGAAACCCCCCAACAGAAACACCAGCAAAGAGCTCTTCAACATCGTGAAGGAACACTCCAACCCCAGCTCCAACACCAACGAGATCCCACCTTCGCAAGACCTGTGTGACTCCCTTGCCACCTGCTTTCATCGCAAGATCACAGACATCCACGACAGCTTCAATGTCACGACCACCCTGACAGCCACAGAGACCTCCAGCCCCACGCCACCATTAACACCGATCTCCTGCTCTCCTGGACCAACATAAACGACGTCAACACCATCAAAATCATGAACACCATCTACTCCGGTTCTCCATCAGACCCATGCCCACACCACATCTTCAACATAGCCAGCACCACCATTGCACCCCATCTCCGGAAAGTCATCAACATCTCCTTCGAGACAGGGACCTTCCCGAAGTGCTGGAAGAACGCCGAGATCAAAGCCTTACTCAAAAAACCCAAGGCTGATCCCAAGGACCTCAAAAACTTACGGCCCATCTCCCTGATCCCATTCTCAGCAAAGGTCATCGAATAGACCATCAACAGACAACTGACCCACTACCTCGAGGAGAACAGCATCCTGGACCCATCCCAGTCATGATTCCGAAGCAACCACAGCACCGAACCCGCCCTCATTGCTGCCACCGATTACATCGGGGCCCTGCTGGACAATGGAGAAACCACTGCCCTCATCCTCCTGGACCTGTCAGCCGCCTTCAACACTGTCTGCCACCGCACCCTACGCACATTCCTCCACGATGCTGAGATCCTAGTCAAGGCCCTGGACTGGACCACCTCCTTCCTCTCCGGCAGAACCCAGAGCATCTGCCTCCCCCCTTTCCGCTCTGAAGCCACCGAGATCATCTGCGGCGTACCTGAGGGCTCATCCCTCAGCCCGACATTGTTCAACATCTACATGGCACCACTCGCCCATGTCACCCGACTGCACAACCTCAACATCATCTCCTACGCCAACGACACCCAGCTGATCCTCTCCCTCAACACGGACCCCCTCACTGCCAAAACCAACCTCCATGAAAGAAAGAAAACTGTTCCAGAGTGGATGTAGAACAGCCGACTGAAGCTAAACTTGGACAAGACAGAAGTCCTGATGCTCGGCACCACCCCCTCGACCTTGGACGACTCCTGGTGGCCGACTGCACTGGGAACAACTCCAACACCCACCAACCACACACGCACGCAGCCTGGGGATCATCCTCGACCCTGCTCTCTCCATGACAAAGCAAGTCAACACCGTCTCGTCCTCCTGCATCAACACCCTCCGCATGCTCCGCAAGATCTGCAGGTGGATCCCCACCAAAACAAGAAGAACGGTCAGCCAGGTCCTCGTCAGCAGCAGGTTGGACTACTGAAACACCCTCTAAGCAGGAGCCTCGACAAAACATCTGAAACGACTTCATCGCATTCAAAACGCCTCTGCACGCCTGATCCTCGACATCCCTCACTGCAGCCACATCACACCCCACCTGAGAGACCTGCACTGGCTGCCCGTCAACAAGAGGATCACTTTCAAGCTCCTCACCCACGTGCACAAGGCACTCTACAACAACGGACCACCATACCGCAACTGATGACTCAGCTTCTACACCCCCAACCGCCAGCTCCGCTCTGCCGACCTCGCCCTCGCCACCGTCCCCTGCATCCAAAGAGCGACCTCCAGCAGCAAATTGTTCTCCCACCTCTCCGCCAAGACCTGGAGCACCCTCCCCATCCTCCTACGGCAGAGTCAGGACCTGCTGACCTTCAGAAGACTCCTCAACTCCTTGCTGTTTGACCAGCGCCTTGAGACCCTCACAGGTGAGTAGTGCGCTTTACAATGTTCTGATTGATTGATTGTTTGATTGAATATGATGACACTTACAACAGTAAGATTGCTGTTTTGAATTTCTGGAGTTCTCTTGTTTTTTTTGCACTTCTCTTCTCTATTTCTGCATCCTTCTTGTGTGTTTCTGCACCTCTGTTACCCTAAGGCCTAAGCCAACTGCTCTTTGTCTATCGCATGCTTGTCTTACTGCTTCCCCAATTGCTTGCTCTTACTTCTGCTTTGCTCTGCCTGCTTGCATCACTGTTCCCTGCTTCTGTGCAGTGTGGACTTTCGCTCTTGTGCGGTATGAGAAACGACTAATATGCTGTCTTCCCAATAACAGTGGCATACACACTTATTATGAGGGAAATGTGTATGCAGTTGTAATTTGGCCATTTTTGCAGTGACACACACTTCCTTTGGGGGAGGGTGCACTGCAGGGTTTAATTTCTTTGTTGGTGTGCACCTACAAAGGTTTTTGTTTTCAAATTTAGTTGCAGTTATTCAACAGTGGCAAACACACTTATATTATTAAAGTGTGCCGGCACATACAGCAGGTTGTGTTCCTTCACACACACTTTCTTTGAGGCCGCTTGCACTGCAGTTGTGTGCAGTGATGCTCACACTTTCTTCTTCGATGTGCATCTGCCAATTGGTATCTCGACAAGTTTAGTTGCAGTTATATAACAGTGGCACACACACTTATGATATTTAAGCATTCCTGCACACACAGCTTGCTGTGGTTATTTCAGTGACATGCACATTTTCAAGGTAGTGTGCATTGTTGTAATTGCAGTTAAGCTCTTCGTGCAGTTGTGTTTGCTTGCTATTTTGCATATCATTAATTTCAGTTTCTGCATATAAAATTCACCGGGTGCGGTCAGTGAATAGTGACAGTAGACACTTATTTATGTTTGTAACTGTTTACATATTAGCAAGCGGTTTTCTCAGGTTTTACAATTTGTAAAACCATTGCAGTTGTCACAGGTAAGTGCTTTTGATTGCTTACTGAGAGGTAAAACTCCTATACTCTTAAGAGGGCTCAATTGTGCGCTCTGAGTCTTTGTGATTTATTCTGATTTACAGTCATGAGAAACATTACAGAATCACCACTCTTTATGACTAACCAGGGTGGCCACCCATGAAGTGGCAGAACTGTAAAAAAGTATTTGATAGATATGAAAAAGTGTATGGTAGGTCTCTAAGTGCTGAGAGGAAACATCTCTCCTTCTTTATTGTTTAGGGGCAGAGAATTCAGACTTTTTGATCATCTCCTGGAGGTCCCTGAGGATGTATCCAATGAATTAAATGAGTACAGGCCATGTATACAAAAAATTAATAGGCATTTTCTGCCAAAAGTGAGCAGCCTTTTAGAGAGGTATCACTTTACCAGGAGAGTGTAGAAGGAGGGGGAATTCATGGAAGCTTATGGGACTGAATTAAGGAGACCAGCTTCCTTGTGTAAATTTGCAGGGTTAGCAGACAAACGCATACATGACCAGATCATGTTGGGATGTTACACTGAGAAGGGAAGGGAGGAGTTATGATTGAGATGAACCTACACTGGAGGAAGTTCTTCTCATTGCTAAAAATATTGAGCATTCCATTATATATGTGTTGAAGTGATCAAGAAGAAAAAAGAGAAAGAAGAGAGTGTGCATGCTGTGAAAAGAAACCCAGAAAAAGTTAGTGTTCAAAATTAGCATTTTAGCGTGAAAAATAAAACAACTGCATAAACATTTAAAAATTGCGTGCACAAAGTGTAATAAAAACTGAATTTTTCTGTGGTATATAAGATGAAAGAATCAAACTCAGTGTCAGGAAAGTTGTGTTGTATGACGATCAGGAGAGTGATGGTACTGATTTTAAGTGTGGTGAGATTGCTTTGCAGGTAGATGACCTGGACAAGATTAGAGACAGCCCTATGTACTTCATCTTAGTTGAAGGGGAGGAAACTAAAGTGTTGGTTGACTCAGAGGCAAAAATCACCATTATCTCTAATAAGTTCTTCCACAGTCAAATGGAGAAACAGGTCATTCTTATTAGGACAAACATTAAGCCATGTGTTTCTGGGGGTGAGCACACAACCTTATAAGGCTACTTTGTGGGTTTTATTGAGAATAAACAACATTTGGTGTCAGGGAAAATATGTATGTTTAAAAAACAACAAGGCACAGCATTATAAGTTGGGTACATCAAGGAGACTTAGGTGTGATGTCAGATCCCAGAAATCCACCTATTTGTCTTAAGGAAAAGGTGAGTTTATGTAGTTTTGAGACTCTGTCTGAAGACAAAAGTTTGGAAAATATTGAAAGGGAATTTTCTAAAGCCTTCAGAAAGGAGCTAGGGTGTCTGTAATATGAGAACCATAAAATATGCTTGGTTGGACGTGGCTAGCCAAAAGGGCTGTGATCCATGGGGGCTCTGATACCACCCATCGATAAAGGAAGGAAAACGAACACCCAAGGTAAAACCCACCATCAGAAACTACTTCAACTCACCCAGCAGTCCTTGCCGGTATACATTTAGAGCACTTGGCGGTGAAGGTGTGCCCCAATGGTAGTGGATGGCCAGGGGTCTGTTGAGGTGCAGGCCTGGTGGAGGGAGCCTCTAGTGGCTCTGGCTGGCCTGGCGGTTTCTCGTAAGCATGGCAGCATGGGATTGGAGCGCCACAGGAGATGTCAGGAGGCTGTCAGCTACCCAGCTCACCGAGGACACCTGAGCAGACTCCTGACCCCAGAAAAGTGATGGTGAGTGGGAAGCAAAGAACGGAAGCCACACTGGCCTGCTGTCAGCTGCCCAAAGAGGTATGCTTTGAAGCCCAATGAGGCGTAATTTGAAGTAGAGTGCAAGCCCCTTTGTCCCGGGGGACATCAACTTTGAGAATGGCCTGCAGTGGTGCGAGGGGAGACACAGGAGACATTACTGGCACAGGGATATAATGCCACTGGGAGTTTGCGGCCTGCCTGACCCCAAGATGGCAGCCTCCCAATGTAATATGAAAGTTACCAGACGGTTATCTGGGTAACCTGATGCACTGCACAAGTCACTCAAAAGAGTGTACAGTATCAGAAACACTTATAAATACATAATCAATAACATTCAATGGCAGGACACAATTAAACAATCATTTGTCCACTTATAAAAAATAACAAGTAACATGTGGTCTTCCAACGTTGATTTGATGCTTTTTTTATTGAAAGTTCATGGAGATTGTTATAAGTTTCACAAAATCCAGATTATAGGTATTCCATAGTGACATCACAACCCAGTCAACTGATCTGGGTTTAATCCATCACCATTCTTTAGCTCACTCAGCCACCCCAGTTCAGACATGGCCATATGCAAATCAGTCTGACCCTGTGCCTCATGGGAACAGTCCAGCCCGAACTGCCAAGCCATGTCTTCCCTGGACCAAAAACAAGCATCCTGGGACCTGTTTCGGATTCATAATCCTCATCAGCCAGGCTATCTTGAATCCAGTGGCCAAGTGAGCAAGGGACTCACGTCTGTGCATACCCTGCCAACTTAGGGCGAACAAAGCGATACAAAAGGGATGATGGACGGAGCGTTTGAGCAAATCAAAAACTCACCACCAGTCAACTGATCTGGGTTTAATCCATCACCATGCTTTAGCTCCCTCAGCCACCCCAGTTCAGACATGGACATATGCAAATCATTCTGACCCTGTGCCTCATGGGACCAGTCCAGCCCGAACTGCCAAGCCATGTCTTCCCTGGACTGGAAACAAGCATCCTGGGCCCAGTTTCGGATTCATAATCCTCATCCGCCAGGCTATCTTGAATCCAGTGGCCAAGTGAGCAAGGGACTCACGTCTGAGCATACCCTGCCAACTTAGGGCGAACAAAGCGATACAAAAGGAATGATGGACGGAGCATTTGAGCAAATCAAACACTCACCCCCAGCCAACTGATCTGGGTTTAATCCATCACCATTCTTTAGCTCACTCAGCCACCCAAGTTCCGACATGGCCATATGCAAATCAGTCTGACCCTGTGCCTCATGGGAACAGTCCAGCCCGAACTGCCAAGCCATGTCTTCCCTGGACTGGAAACAAGCATCCTGGGACCGGTTTCAGATTCATAATCCTCATTCGCCAGGCTATCTTGAATCCAGTGGCCAAGTGAGCAAGGGACTCACGTCTGAGCATACCCTGCCAACTTAGGGCGAACAAAGCGATACAAAAGGGAAGATGGACGGAGCGTTTGAGCAAATCAAACACTCACCCCCAGTCAACTGATCTGGGTTTAATCCATCACCATGCTTTAGCTCCCTCAGCCCCCCCAGTTCAGACATGGACATATGCAAATCATTCTGACCCTGTGCCTCATGGGACCAGTCCAGCCCGAACTGCCAAGCCATGTCTTCCCTGGACTGGAAACAATCATCCTGGGACCAGTTTCGGATTCATAGTCCTCATCCGCCAGGCTATCTTGAATCCAGTGGCCAAGTGAGCAAGGGACTCACGTCTGAGCATACCCTGCCAACTTAGGGCGAACAAAGCCATACAAAAGGGGATGATGGACGGAGCGTTTGGGCAAATCAAACACTCACCCAGGCATAATGTGGCACAACCACTCTCTAGGGCTTCGTGAAGCCGACTATAAGATACTTTATCACTAGTATCTATATCCTACTGAACTGGAAAAGATATTTCCGAACATATCAGACTTATGCTGGAGGGGTTGTGGGCTACTAGGCGATTTTTGTCATATCTCGAGGGACTGCCCGATAATCCTCCCCTTCTTGGACGAAATTTTAGCCAAATCAAAGATATGTTAGGATGCCCTATCCCAGACACCCCTGAATTCCTGGGCTTAGGGCATAACTGTTGTAAATATGAAACAAAAACAGACCAAGCTATAATGTGTCTTTGCCTGGAAGCCACAAAGACAGCAATTGCTGCAGCTTGGAAATGGTATGCATGTCTATGACAAGCAGGTCTAATGGAAAAAATGAGTGACATTTTCAGAGATTACTTTAAAATCTTTGAATATGCCTTGGGCCCCCTGATCCTTTACCGCTCTAGAGGCCTTCCACGAGTGGCCTGCCCATCGTAGATGAGAGCGCTATATCTCTTATAGTTCAAAACAGCAAGATCTTTCCCACTAGAGTACTGATGGCAAGATTCATACATACCCTCACGTCACCCGAGCCTCCTACTAGGCCTTCTTCTTCTTTTCAGTTGTAGGTTATTTCCTGTATTTTTTTCTTTTTCTTTTTCTCTTCTAGTTCAGAAGGAAGTGATATTAGAGGTGGGAAGGGCACAATTTGCTCGGTGTTGGGACAATGTTTCCTTATTAACTGGCATGTGATTGTGGTCATAAATATGTTCTCTAGATGGGCGGAAATATGCTTGACTAGTGAGATTGAAACTAAACATGTGACCAAGTTCTTGAGAGAAATCATGACTAGAGGGGGTTATTCTGTTACATTATTCACAGACAATGGCGCCCAAATGTCCAAAGCAATAGAGGAATTTCTGTAGAGTAGAGGGATAAAGCACAAGAGGTGTGTGTTATACCACCATTCTGAGAAAAATAGAACGGTGGAAAGGTTGAATGAAGTGCATCAGGCAAACATGTTGTTAGCTAAATTGAATTTGTTACATTAGAAGTAAGATATGGAGAATAACATTGAAATGTACAGGTTCATGCCCCACAGCACTACAGGGAAAACTTAATTTGAGCTATTTCAAGTGAGGCATCCCAACACCAAAGTTGAACCTTCATGGTTAAACTATTAGGACTTTCAGTTGTGCAACACTAGTAGAGGAGAAGAGTGGTGAGAAAGGGAAGCATAGACAGATTTAAACATGAAAAGAAACTTTGATGTGAGAAAAGCAGTTAAAAAACTTTTAGCATCAAATCGCAAAGGGAAAGTGCCCAGAGTCCTAAAACCAACAGAAACAGGGTCAAAAACAGGAAGCTAAAAAGCAAAAAGTCTGGGGGTAAACATGCTGAAAAAGCCAAGTCTATCACAACCCCCTCCCAGCCTAAAGCCAGGTTAGACTAATTAATCCCTTGATGGACTTCTCTGCTTGGTGGCAGCATCTTCTTGGGCTTTCCCAAGCCCGAAGCGGAGCAGAGGGAGACTTCTCCGTATCCCGCTAACAGGGCATGGTGCTGCAAGAGGAGCCCTGCGGGAAGCAGAAGATATCTTGTATCTTCTGCTGCACCGAGCTCAGGGGTCAGAGTAAGGACAAAGCCTTCGCTCCGTATCAGCCTCGCACTGAGATCTTGACTGTCAGTCCACCGGCTTCCTTTCTTTTGTGCCCTGCCGAGGAGGGTAGAGGAGCCCAGGGATGGTGGGGTGGTGCCACGAGTTTTTGGCAACCCTTAGCCATTGAGTGGTAGGCAGGAGACCCGGTGAGGACTCCCTACTGACATAGGCATTGCAGGGGAGAGCCCCCGAGAAGGCCCCTTTGTGTTGTGTGAGAAACAGGCTGCACTGTTGTTTTCCGTTCCCGTGGGGCTATTTTTAGATCCCACAGCTGCCACCAATGTTAGAAATGGGGGGTCTCAGGTTAGCAATGGGTTGCACCTTTGTCCAGATAGGGACTCTTCCTATTAGTCAGTATAAGGGGGATACACTACAGAAATAACCTCTGCTCACCCCCTTAGTAGCTTGGCACGAGTAGTCTGGCTTATCTCAGAGTCAGTGTGTAAAGAATTTACACATAATCCACAGTAATACAGTGAAAACACTACAAAAGGACACTACATCAGTTTTAGAAAACATAACCAGTATTTATTTATGCAAACAACACCAAAATGGTAGAAAATCCACCATAAAGTAATCCAAAATATGCACTTTGCAAAAAAAAGACTTAAAAATTCAGTTCCTTGAGGTCGGTAGCTCTGTCTGGGGCTACCTCGGTGCTGAAAACAACAGAATCCAACAGTTCTGGCTGATCGCGTCGGTGCAGACCTGCATTATTGTCAGCAGACGAGTAAACAGTACCTTTGGGTCGGGCCAATGAAGTTTGTGTGGGCCGGTGATGGCAACTGTTGCGGTTGCCAGGTAAAGCATAGTGGTGCAGCATGAGGTGCCCTCAAGTCACGGTGCAGGCATCGGCTCGGTGATGGTCATCCAGCTGCATCATTGAGTTTAGGGCTGCCGTGCAGAGTGAGGCGGTGCTCGGGCAGTGCTGATTGGTCACGGTGCAAGCAACAGTGCTGGGTGAGGGGAGCTGGCGTTGGTCAGCCCAGACTGCAGTGTGGGACGGGGCTGTGCATCATGTGACTTACGAGCGGTGCCCCCGAACCCAATTGCGGTCACAGGTGTCAAGGTTAGGGGTCAGCGACGTCGTCGGTAAAACCAGGGCAGCAGAGTAAAGCAAGGCGGTACAGAGTTCAGTGCCACAGCTTGCGATGCAAGCAGCAGCTCATTGGTGGTGGCGATCACCATCGTCAGTGAAACCAGGTTTAGTTGTGAAGTGCGGTGGTGTCCTCTGTGGTGCCTTTAGGACACGGAACCTGCAGTGGGGACTGGGACAGTGTTGGCTGCTTTCCCTTTTGTTGGCGAAAAGAAGGAGTCAGGTCCTGAGCGGGACTGAGGGGGGCTGGACCGTAATATAATGAGGAAAAAATAGAAGATGCCCACACCTCATAGAATGAACAATGATTCAAAGAAGCACGTGTAACTCAATGACACATGTGAAGGTACATTTATTTATACCTACTACTCGTAATTTTTATATTTTCAGCAAATTATTTTTTACAAAAAGCAAAAAAAGGGATAACCCACACAATCAACACAGTGATTATACAAATACACACAATTATACACAATTATAAACAACAATAATTCATCAAAAACGTAAGTACACAGAAAAAGATATAGACACATTTAGTGATTCATGGTTAAACATAAATGCCTGTTTTAAGACCACCAAAGCGAAGTGAAAGGGCAAGAGCTTGCACAATGTTCATTAGCATGGGCACATTTAATGTGTTACTGTGCTCTTGCAAAGTGCCAAAAACAAGTTTAGATCTCAAAAAATGTTTACTAATGATACTCATTCATACATCACACTGGAAATATCTTCAATTCACTTGGTCAAATGTGACCTATCAATTCACATTGCTTCCCTTTGGTCTTTTTTCAGCACCTTAGTGTTTCACCAAGCTATTGAAGTCAGTCATGTCCTATTTAAGATCCCAGGGAATACGAACCACCATTTATCTGGACAATATCTTGCCCATGTCTCAGGGCAAAACAAAAGCATTGAGTCATGTACAGACCACTAGTTCATTTCTAGAACATTTAGGATTTGCCATCCATGAAAAAAATGTATTCTGCAACCTTCCCAGTCATTCGAATTCCTAGGCTGCACAGTAAATACTATTTGTTGTACACTTAATCTTTCAGATTAGTGTTATTAATAAGAAAGTAACTCTCACATTTTCTAACTCTATCTCAAATATCCCTTTGACATCTTGCCAGATATGTAGAACGTATTTCCTCATCAATTCAAGCAATGTTTCTAAGACAGTTCAATTATAGAGTACTACAAAGGTTAAAGATAAAACATTTGAACAAAGGGTCACGTTACTCAGATCTAATTCCACTGGATTTAGAAACCAAAGAAGAGGTTCCTTGGTAGCTGTATCATTTAAATGATTGGAATAAAGAAATATTTTCCACTCCATTCCAGATCTTCTTCAGCTAGTTGCAGAGAATATCTACCAGGAAGAAAGTGGTCAGCAAAAAAGTCGGTTTTACATATAAATTGTCTGGAACTTCTAGCAGTGCTGTGCTGCCCACCTTATTTACAAAAAATTACATAAGATGTTCAGTCCTTCTTGAACAGACAATTTCACTGCAGTCAAAGTTATAAATCATCTGGGAGGCATCCGATCGAAAACCCTACTCTCTTTAGCCACGCAATTCTGGGAATTTTGACTGTCTTACCATATCTCTGTCAGGCATGCCTTTCCTATAGAGGCACCACAAGGAGAAATATCTCTATTTCTCTTCATTTTTTCCTATATCTGAGTGTTCCTGCATTCTACTCAGGGCAGTCTGTGTCCTACCTACTGCTTTCCAGCCCTCCCGCCGCCGCATTTTCAACTACCGCGACCGCCGAGAGGAGGACTACGTCTCCCAGGGTGCCTAGCGGCAGAAGCCGCACACGTCATCTCCCGCGCCCGGAGGCGCTTTAAATTGTGCTTACTCCCCGTGGAGTGGGTGTTCCTGCATTCTACTCGGGGGAGTCTGTGTCCTACTTGGCTCCATTAACAGACGCTGATCACCTACCTGATTTCCTGCTTTCCAGCCTTCCGCCGCCGCATTTTCAACTACTGCGGCCGCCAAGAGGAGGACTACGCCTCCCAGGGTGCCTTGCGGCAGAAGCCGCACACGTCATCTCCCGTGCCCAGAGACGCTTTAAATTGTGCTTACTCTCCGTGGAGCGGGTGTTCCTGCATTCTACTCGGGGCAGTCTGTGTTATACCTGGCTCCATTAACAGACACTGGTCGCCTACCTGATTTCCCGCTTTCCAGCCCTCCCGCCGCCGCATTTTCAACTACCGCGGCCGCCAAGAGGAGGACTACGCCTGCCAGGATGCCTAGCGGCAGAAGCCGCACACGTCATCTCCCGCTCCCAGAGGCGCTTTAAATTGTGCTTACTCCCCGCATCGCAGGAACGCGCGCGAGACCCGCCGGGCTGACCCGGGCAAAGGGCGAGCAGTCTACTGCCGTCCAAGGCAGGACAAGACTGGGTTGGGCCATCCCCCTAACTTACACCTTTAAGCTGGTAAGAACACATAGGGGGATTTGGGTCGAACTTTATCGTGTGACCCAGGGTGTATCCTGACCTAAACGAGCCAACACCATCTACTTACATATTGACTGAAATGGCCCACCATCCTGGGAAGGGGAGGAAGACAGCAACTAGCATAACGGGGGGTAGTATCACAGGGACTCTTGATAATTTTATCACAAGAGCAGCTGTTGTGCTAGAGCGAGAAATAGCCCTCACAGAGAAGCGGCTATCTTTGGAACTTATAGGCTCTAAGGGATTCTCTTTGGGTGATATAAGGAATGCTGTCACACCAGATCAGGCTGACAGCCAAAGACTCAGTGCGATTAGCTCAAGATCTCTAGGTAAAGGTCTAGATGGGTGTATTCCCATAACTTCTGTGAATACTTCATCTTGTAATAGCCTATCTTCTGAGGATTTTCACCCTATTGTTTTAACTACCAAGAATGATCAGGCTGTTGATAAACCTGAAAATACAGCTATATGCCCTAAACAAATGGGTAAAAGAAAGAGGGGAGGGGGCCGCCAATTAGGTAGAAAACCAAAAGTACCAAAAAATAACAAATAAATTGGTAAAGCCTATTTCCACTAAAGTAATTGTAACATCTAATACCCCCGCCACATGTTTGCCTGTACCAACAAAACCTACATCCAGCATTAGTCTCCAGCCTCTAACTTATACTACAACAGCACCTAGTGACGCAGTATGCACTATATCCCAAGTGGAACAGTTGCTCAAATCATTCATGCTTCTACTTATTGAGAGACTAAAGTAATAAATGACAAAATGGATAACCTTCATAAGGCAACTGCAGAGAACACCCACATGTTGGCGAACCTAGCACCTAGTCTGCAACACGGGGGCACCTCTATAGACTTAAGCAAACAGGCCAAAATTCCTCCATCCACCACTTGCTTGACTCTAACTAGTGTAGCTGATGAACTAAGGACACTAAAAAACAAGGAGGATGTGATGAAGGGAGCCCTAGGTAAAAAAAAGTTGTTGGAGAGGAAAATAGCATAAACTGTAGACAGAATACCCCTTTATCAACTTTACCATCAATACAGGCTGAGGGGGTAAGATACCCGGTTGAGTCTACTAATAATGTGGCAATTCTCCCTGATATTGATTTGCCCCCCCCCCCCAATCCTCACCTTTGGTGCTAGTGTTAGGAAATGTACCACCCCTCACTGAGGGAGTTAAGGAGGAGTATATCCAGTTAAAAAATAAGGTTGTTCACTGGCTGTCATGTAACACTTCAGAAGGCAATATGGTAGGGCATAGCGTCATAATGGCCCGACGGGTGTCTTGGCTGGGCAGGACAAGAAAATCTAAACACGGTGATTGTATTGTGATCAACTTTAATAGCCCAGCGCCAGTAGAAAGGATACTGAGGGAAGTTGTGTACAGTGGGGGGTCCAGGGGCCCGGGCATTGAGATTTAACCACTAGGTTTTTTCTATGGGGCATCGATTCGAGCACGATTTGACACATGGAATGGGTGGCAACACGTCTGGATACCTTATTATAGAACACAACAGGGCTTGGGCCGATTACGGATGAGGCCACCAGGTGAACCCAACTGGGGCGGTCAGGGGATTCCCTCTTTTTTTGAAGGGCCAAATAGATTCGCAGCACTCTCTGGTCTTAACGTCTGTGACTGACTGTGTGGTAATAATGTAGTTTCCACTACTTATAACAGAAGATATAGCCCGCTTCAAAATCAGAGTTTAGCTCAGATAGTGAATATAAAACGAGGTGATCAGCTAGAAAAGGCCACAATGGAAGCCCAAAATGTGCCTAATTTAGTATTGGAGAAAGCCTCCTTGTTTTTTAATAATTCCTTAAATTGTGATATAAATAGAAACACCTGTGCAAATTTGGCAAGCAGGGTAATATACAAGCCAGCTCTGAAGCAGATGATTGCAAGGTTGTGAAGGTTGAAGCATGTGCGGATGCTGCTGCTAAAAGGGAAACATCTATGCCCCCTATTGATAATGTTTGTTCCCCACCAGATAGCCCACCATTATCTCGAGGACCCTTAAGGATAGTTTCCTGGAATATCTGTGGCCTGGAGAGTAAAGTCTCTAATATTGTTTGGGGGGAGTTCATACAGAATTTTGATATATTATGCATCCAGGAAACCTGGCTTATAAACGAAAAACATCTGGATGGTTATAAGACCTTTCATATACCAGCGGTGCGCTCCATGCATGGTAGACACAAAGGGGGTATTTGTGTATATGTATCAAATCTGCTGAGGATCCAGAGAGTCAAAATGATGAAGTGTTCCCCTTATTACCAAATGGTATCTATTTATTTACTCTCGGGTACAGAGTTGCTGATGGTAAACTTCTATAATAACATTAAAAACGCTGATTTTATAGAAGTGATAAAAAACTTTCAGGAAGATTTAAATTATCTAAACTCAGTAAAAGGAAGAGATGTAATTTTGGTATAGGGAGGGGATTTCAATATAAGTGTATGTAACTTGAAAGTATGCAGATCACGGGAAAATGACTGGGAAGAAAGTGGTGGTATGAACCATCTTGTACATGCAGACAGAGGGGCAAAAATAAATGACATTATGGCCACATTTGATCTTGGTTTTGCAAATATGATGTGCTCCCCGAAGGTTAAATTTAGCTCGACCTTTATATCAAGGGGTTTCCAATCTGTTATTGATTTCATCATCCTACCTACTGGTTACTCCAACTGGGTGGAAACATTTGTGATTCATCCAAATGGCCTTAGTGACCATTTGCCCCTTAGACTGTATCTAAATCTACCTGATTGTAATAATTCCGCCACCATTGAGTCCCTGGCATGGACGCAAGAAATAGTATTGGCACGCCAAAATGGCTTTGCACTAAAGTGGGGTAAAATGGACCCAATGAAAACTAATGCTGATATTATATCTAAGGCTCTGTCACCTATCCTGGTTTGCCTGGACAAGGAATCCACTAATGATGAAATCTTGGATGCCTTTGGGCATGTCACCGCCGTCATTCAAGATTCTCTCACCAAACCAAACATTAAGAAACGTAACAAGAGTAATGGATGGTTTGATTTCCAATGTACAAAAGCCTACACTCACCTTAAAGTTGCACTTAGTGCTAAACCTAGGGACTATGAATTAATTAGAGTTTGTAGAAAGACCTATAATTTAGCCCGGATACTTCGGAAACAAGAAATAAAAGAACTGGCTTGACAAACCTGCTGAAGGCCTCGCAATGTAGAGACTCTAAACTGTTTGGCAGGCAGTAAACGCTCCCTACTTTACCAAAAAAGATATCGAGAGAATAGAAGTCGCCATAGATGAAAGCACGCGGATAGACTTCTTTTCAAACATATACAAATAAGATGGTGGGGAATCGGGGATGCCCCACACAAGAACAGGAACACTTCCCGATAGCAATAGAAATTATATATAAGGAAGTCTTACTTGCAATAAACAACAGCAAAGGAAGCAAAGCCTCAGGCCCAGATGGAATCCCACACAATATTTTTAAGATGACCACCGAACTTTGGGCCCCAATTTGCACACGTGTCCTAGTGGCCTGTTGTGCTAAAGGCATTTTTTAAAACCTGGTCCGAATCGGTAATAATACCTATTTATAAAAAAGGGGACAGAGAGAGTCCAGCAAATTACAGGCCTGTATCTCTTCTGGATTCTCTCATGAAGATCGCAGGTAGGGTGGTCCTAAATAAATTACCAATTTGGGCAAATGATAACAACATTCTGAGCCTGGTTCAGTAAGGCTTTAGGGAGGGGATGGGCACTGTGGAGCAGGTCCTTAACTTTGTGATGCTACAAGGGAAATACACCCAGGCAAAAAGAGGATGTCTATATGCCATATTTGTCGACCTCACAGCCGCTTTCGACTGTGTGGATCATGTTAAGCTGTGGCAAATATTGGAAGAAATTAGGGTGGAACCTGCTATAGTGCACTTTCTTCGACAGCTGTACTCAGGTGCAACTGCGAAGGTGAGACATGGGCTGAAGGGAGAATGTACTTGGCCTTTCCGCATAGAGAAGGGTGTTAGACAGGGCTGGGTTTTGGCTCTATTCCTCTTCTCCATATATACAAACGCTTTGGAGGGGGAATTGGAGGCCAGCACAGTTGATTCCCCAAGGTATGGAAAAAAGCAGGCTGTCTCCCTTCTCTATGCGGATGGCGCAGTGCTAATGGTCAGAACTAGGATAGGTGCCCAGAAGGCACTCTCTAAATACATAGAGTTCATGGAAACAAGGGGTTTAAAAATTAATGCCAAAAAATCTTTTGTGATGATGTGTGGGAAAGGACGGGCCAAATGTAAGGCTATGGAGGTGGATGGGGTCTCAATTGAACACACTAAAACCTTTTCTTACTTGGGGGTGCTACTAGATGGCTCTGGCTCGTGGGGTCCCGCGGTTAAGAGTAGGACTCTACTGTTCAAACGTTCTATTGCGGCATTAATGAATTTTGCTAAAAAAATAAGGGAAAAGACCTCCTGAAATTCTTTTAAAAATATACATGGCACAATGTAGAAGCATTGCACTTTACGGGGCAGGTGTTTGGTGCTTTCAGAATGTAGCGTCCATCCAAATAGCAGAAAACTGCTTTTTAAGATATTTGTTAGTGCTTCCTCGGGGCACCTCAGTTTTTAACTCTCATGCAGAACTAGGTATGGATTTTATTTCTGACCTTATAAAATTACAACCAATCTTACTCTGGCAGAGAGTATGGGCTTCAGAAGCGTTGGGCCTTAACCAGGAAATTATTAAGGATGTTATGGCCCTGGATAACGCAAAACATATTCCATGGCTAAAGTACGTTAAGAAAACGTTAATTGATCTGCAAAGGTCGGAACTATATAATAAGCTGGAATTAATTAATTAGTGGGTTATCTAGAAAAGAATTAAAAAGTTTGTGTATGAACCATTCTGAGATGTTAAGATGTTCGTGTGATCTTACCAAAACAACAGTAATTCAACATCAAATGTCCCTGGCCTGCTATGCGAACCAACCCTATTTATCTATTTCTACTATGGGCTTAGACCCTTTTAACTTGACTAGGTTTAGGTTTGATTTATTTCATCGCCTGGTAACTTTTCCATCAAAAAACGATTGGTCTAGGAATTTGGAACTATGCCCATGCGATAATTTATCATTGCAATCTATATTTCATGTGATTCTATTCTGTATTTACTATGAGAATGAACACAGAAGATGGATTAAACAATACTTGAGACAGGGTTTCTGGCAGCATTGCCGACCAGCATATTTAAGCTTACAGCATTTGGAAAATGGAAAATATATTATGATCATGACTGGTTTTTTAAAAAGTATCCTGAGGAAACGGAATTTTATGATCTGTTAATTTTTTTTTTTAAAGTAAATGCTTTAGATTGACAAATGTACCATTTTAATACTATTATTTATTATGAAATGGTGTACATATACTCGAATCGAGTAAGGCAATTCTGATTCTGATTCTGAGTGTGCTATATTCTGCAGTATACATAGAAAGAAGAAAAAGCCTCTATGAACTTTTTTTTGTGCAGGAAGGTGCTCTTGGATAAACTGTGTCCTGCCTCCACACCAATGACTACATACCCCCTGGAGTTAGTCTGGAGCCAGGAGAGGGAAGATAGGATATCTGTGGACTTCAAAGGGAAACCTCTAGAAGCTTCTCCCCCACCTTAAAGGCTCACACGATATTAATACTGGACTTCACACACCATCTTTTCAATATACTTCTGGACATGTGAATACTCTGCAAGTACGAAGGAGTGCCAGATATGTAGAACTTATTTACTCATCAATTCAAGCAGTGTGTCTAGGTCAGTTCTTGGAAAGTTCCATCAAAGAGTGCTGCAAAGGTTAAATATAAAATATTTGAACAAAGGGTCACGTTACTCAGATCTGATTCCACTGGATTTAGAAACCATAGAAGAGGCTCTTTGTTGGCTAGATCATTTAAAAGCTTGGAATAGATGAATTATTTTCCACTCCATACCAGACCTTCTCTCTTAGAATAAGATTCATGTACATGTGATTGGGGAGCTAGTTGCAGAGACTATCCAATCGGAAGAAAATGGTCAGCAAAAGAGTCGGTTTTACATATAAATTGTCTGGAACTTCTAGCAGTGCTGTGCTGCCCACCTTTTTTTTTTTTTACAAAAAATCGCATAAGATGCTTAGTCCTTCTTGAATGGACAATTTCACTGCAGTCAAATATATAAATCATCTGGTAGGAATCTGACCAAATATCCTACCCTCTTTAGCCAAGCAATTCTGGGAATTTTGCCTGCCTCCCCATATCTCTGTTGGGCATGCCTATCCTATAGAGCCACAACAAGGAGAAATCCAAGATGTCCTTGGATAATCTGTGTCCTGCCTCCACACCAACGGCTGCATACCCCCTGGAGTTAGTCTGGAGCCAGGAGACGGAAGATAGGATGCCTGTGGACTTCAAAGGGAAACTACTAGATGCTTCTCCCCCACTTCATAGGCTCCCACAGTATTAATACTGGACTTCAAACTACTTCTCTTCAGTAAACTTCTGGAGCTGTGGAAACTCTACAAGGAAGAAGGACTGCTTGTGCTGCTGAAGGACTGACACTTTTTGGGACGGCACTCTGATGGACTACTGCCTTGCTGCGCTGCTGCTTTGCTGTGCTGACCTGCTGTCTGCTGCACTTCTGCCTGGGAGAGAAGGACTAGACCTACATCTCTTGAACCCAGAATCCCAGAGCGACTCCAAGGACTAGTTTTTTTGTGTGTTTTACTGAGTTTTATATAGAGAGAACTTGACCCAAAGATATCAGGTATCAGATCACTTTACATAGCGCCAGTTGCATTACCTGAGGGCACATTCATTTCTGTTAGGCACAGGGAGATTACGTGATTTGCCCAGAATCACAGGATGTTCAGGGTCATTGCCAAGACTCGAAGCCGGTTCCCCAGATTCTAGGTCAACCGTCCTAGCTGTTAGGACAACTCCTCTCCCCACTAGTTGGCTGACCTGACTAGAGGCTCAGGGACAGAAGGTCAGAACTAATTGCACCTGCACCTGGATATGCAATTGGTGAGTCTACCCTTCCAACTGTTGCCACCCCAGTCCTGGTCTCGTGGAGGTGGGTGTAAGGTGCTGTACCAGCCTCTGTGGATCCAGCAGAACAGACGTATCCCACTGCTGTGAGGCTCAACATCGAGAAGAATGTACGCATCTCTGCTGCTGCTTGGATTGGAGCTGTCACAAAGACCTGTATTGCCGTTGCAGTCAGCATTGCATTTGGAACCGCCGTTGCGCTACTCTTCCTCAGCACAGGCCCTCGCACCTCCCATCGATGGAACCCTCAATGATGATGTCAGACTCCCCATTGAAGCCTTACAGTTCTGCGGAACCGACTCATTGCCCCAACTGCTTGAGGCATTCCTGACTCCAGGTTTCGCATTACAAGCCCCTGTTGACAGTTTTTTCAGCAATGACGCATCAAGACCTCGCACTGCAGCCTCACTGCATCTCAAAACTGATGTATCACTTCGGCTGTGTGACGCACCTTAAAAGCAGATCCTTGAAACGCTTTGCAACCCAGGTTTGGAGGTACTTTGTTCAGCAGGACTAACTGGGTTCCTGCAGCCGGCCCACACTCTATCTTGGTCTGCTTGAACCTGTGACTTTGTACCTGTCTGGCGCAACAGGATATCCACAGATGGCGCTTTACACCTTTTGGCTCTATTTTTACTGACATTTTTAAAAATGAATACCTCCTGTTCTACTAATTGAAATGTTATTGTTTTGTTCTTGTTATATTTATTAAACACTACTTTATGTGTTGTTTAACTCTGTTGTGGGCTCCTTTTGTTGTGTAGTTTTACTGTCTGAAAGTGTTGCACATATACTTTGCACATTGCTCTTTAGTTGTGCTTGACTGCTCTGTGCCAAGGGGTTGAGCACAGTTTAATGTAAGGTTTGCTTGTGACTTCTCTCAGAGAAGAATTGTGGTTGATGTTTAAAAAGGGTTTCACCCCCCTTAACCAATAACCCAATTTTTTAGGATTAACTGCTCAAGTCACGGTTAGTAAAGACCTTCATCCCTTTAGCTGCTTTGACACACCCAGCATGACTTCTGCTGTTCTAATGTTTACCTCATAGTGCGCTATCTCTGTAAGAAAGCTTGATATTTCGGTGATTAAATTAGTTAGAGAGTCACAGGAGGCAAACATGTGGATGATATCTGCCACTGGGAGTGCACAACGGGGGCAAGTTGTGCCTTTCCCAGTGCCCAATTTAGCTATTTTAGATGGGGTATAATACAATGAAAAATAGGTCTTATAGTATTGTGCTTGAAGCCTAATGGACATGAGGCATGAAAGTGACATTTCATATGAATATGCCAAACTTCAGCTAGATAATCCAAGTTTGGCCTGCCATGCCACTATATGTTTATTCATGTCATCTGGTAACAATGCATCCATAGCCCCATAAATCTCACATATATTTAGGGGCATTTCCCTATGTATGTTTCCTATGAATGAACACAATTGAAATTTGATCCGGCCACCCCCTTTCTTCAATAGAAAATCTCTCTCTTGGAGAAATAAAAAAAAATCCCTATTAGGAATATTGAATTCTAACTTTAATTCGTCAAATGATTTAAATCCATTAGTCGAAAAAAAACAGCCAAGCTGAGTAATCCCCAGATCGTTCCATTTCTTTATACAGTTATCGTGAAATATCTCCGGGAGATCTGAGTTCTGATTCACGGGAGTGTAGTAGGAATAGCGGCCTAGTCCTAATAGCATTTTAACATTCCTCCAGACTTTGCTAACATTATTGATAGTCTTAAATTTTACTTTTTTAAAATACCCGTCATTAACATGTCGCCATAGACATCCAGCGGCCCCTTCTCCCAGAATAAGTTCTAGTGGTGTTGGTATATTGTCGCTTCCTGGGTTACCAGTTATAAGACTCAAGCTATACCTTAATACTGTGGCCCAGTAGTATAACTTGCAAGTTGGGAAAAACCCAACCTCCACGTTCTCTTGGGTTAGTGAGCCACCTCAATGCCCTGCGCGGTCGATTATATCCCAAAACAAACCTAGTAAACAGTGTATCTATATTTTTAAATACCTGTGGAGAAAATTCTAAACAAACAGCTTGAAAAAACACAGAAACTTAGGTAAAAACAGCATCTTAACTACATTAGTTCGACCATCAATAGTTAGGTGTGGATTGTTCAATCTGGTCAGTTCTTTCTTGGTACGTTGTATAAGCGGATCTATATTAATGCTGACAATAAGCTCTGTAAAAGCACAGATGCTAACCCCCAGATATGTCGCCTTTTCAGTTACTCTAGAGTCGCTCATCATGATCTTACTATTCAACACAATCTGTGTTTTACTAGTATTCAGTTTGTACCCAGAGGCTTTACCAAAGAGTAGCGCTTCGGCTTCTATCACACTTATTGCATTTATAGGGTCCCCCGTGACAATGGCGATGTCATCAGCATATCCTAAACATTTTGTATCCATATCACACACTCGGATAGGAGGGATTAGTACATTATTTTCCAGCCTCTGAATAAATGTATCTATATATATAGCGAATAAGAGGGGTGAATAAGGGCACCCTTGTCTTGTCCCCCTAGTAATAATGTAATTTTCTGACAGAATCCCATTGATCAAGACACTGGCCCCGGGGTTTACATACAACTGTTGAATTGCAGTTATACATTTCTCACCAATACCACAGTTTGCCATTGCCTTCCACAGGAACTTCCAGGAGACCATATCAAACGCCTTCTCCGCATCTAGCAAGATGAGCGCCATAGGGTCTCCTGTAGTTCCTGTGTAGTCAAAGAGAGAGATAACTCTTTGTACATGGTCAATAGTAGACCTTCCTGGCACAAACTCATGTTGCCTCTGACTATTTTATGAATCATAGGTGCCAGCCGTGCTGCTAATAGCTTGGAATAGATTTTGGAATCCCCATTTATCAGGGTAATTGGTCAATAGGATCCCATTTCCTGTTGATTTTTATTTTTCTTAGGAAAAACTATAATTTTAGCCAATGACCATGACCTCGGTGGGTTCCCCCCTTGCCCGATGGATTGAAAAAGTTCTAAAACAATCCCCCTAATTTTTGGCGCAAACTTTAAATAAAACTCTGTTGGTATTCCATCCAAACCCGTCGCCTTACCATTAGGCATAGAGTTCACTGATAGTAAAATTTCTTCCCACTGTATGGGGCTATCTAGTATATCCCGATCATCTGTATCCAAATGATCTATGGTCGTTAGACACAAATATAAATCGGGTTTGCGGCCCACATTATCAGTTTCATAATATAAGATCTGATAGAATTTCTGAAAAGCTGTTCTAATATCTGAAGATTCTACCCTAAGGCCGACTGCAGGATCGATGATTTCTTTTATTAAAGTACTTGATGATTCTTACCGGGTTCTGACAGCGAATTGGTGACCTACCCTTTCGCTTAACTCATACGTTTTCTGTTTCTGGGAGTTTGCCCTACCAATCGCCTTTTCAATTAAAATTTCCGAGATATAGTTCTTTGCGATTGCTACCCTACTTACTACAGAATCTACTTCCCTACCTTCATGTACTGCTTTAATCAGATCCTCCTCAGCATTACATAAATTCTGTTCAAGAGTTGTCATTTTTAACCTCCTTTCTTTATTAAGCTGAAGAGAAAAGCGCATAGTTTCGCCCCTAATGCAGGCCTTCAGGGTATCCCACACTACATCCACTGTTGCAGACCCTATATTTTCAGACAGGAAAACCGGAATCCATGTTCTCATATGTTAACAATATCCTTCATTATACAAAACTGCCTTTTCAAACGTCCATGTGTTTAGTGAAGGTTTATCTGCGCCACACGTAAGGCTAAGCACTAATGGATTATGATCCGGGAGGATTCTTGGCAATTTTTTTATTTGACACCCTGATTTTAGTACATTAGACATAAACATATAATCCAGCCTTACGTGCCTTGAGTTCGGGTGGAAAAAATAGGTATACCCGGGATCCCCTGGATGTTTCGCTGTCCACCCATCTACTAAACCATGTAACCCACACATATCTTTTAGTGCTAGAAAAACTTTATGTTTCCTCCTACGAAATTTTAACTCTGGGCCCATAGACCAGCTGCTAGGTAAGTGAATATTTAGATCCCTGCACACTATCAATGGGAGGGACCAATGCACAAGTTCGTCAGAAACAGTGATCAGCACGTCTGGATCATCACTAATGTTTCCACAAATGGTGCAGAGTGTTAGTTTATTCTTCCCGTTATTATATCCACACCCCGCTATAACATATAGTCCAGATTTGTCTGCAACTGATCTTGAAAACTGCAACCCTGCCCCTTTTGCTAGGATCGCCACCCCCTTGGTACGTGATCCTTGTGTTGTGGTGGAGATAAGCCGGTATCCGAGTGTTTGAAGTAGATGCTTTTGTACCCCCTCGATATGTGTTTCTTGCAAGTAAATAATATTGGCAGATGAGAGCTTGAGTCCCTCTGCCACTTTCTGTCTTTTCTTTACATCGTTGAGGCCACATATATTCATTGAAAGTATTTTTAGTTTAGCCATACCAATTGTTTATTATTACACAATGATTGTTTTATAAGTTGAGTTCTAAAAAGGAACTGCCACCCAATAATTTATTTCCATATGTTTCTCTGCGAGTATCTCAAACCCCCAATAAACACTTTTGGACCTGGTCTCCCCCCCCCCCCTCCTTCCCCCCCTTACCTCCCCTTGAGGCATCCTGGGTCCTGGAGTATCCAGGTGTGGGCGTCCGTTTGGTCAGTACGCCTACGTGCACTCCCAGCCCCGCATGGGTATTATAGTTACATAGGGAGAAAGTCTATGAAAACGAGAGTCTTACTCCAGTTATTAATAGTCATGTATTATATCATATTTGGTTTGAGATTGGTATTATTCTCCCCATATTTTTCACAAGAACATTCTTTATATAGTACTTATGGTCCGATCCGCATCATAGCGAAAGATTTCTTTCTTGAACATTATCAATATTATTTTTTTGCGGTCTATGAGATTTCTTTGAGGTAATTTTCAGCTTGTATTTCACTAGTGAAGCTGCGGGTTGATCCCCTAAAAACTATTTTCAGTCGGTTCTGTAGAAATACTTTCGCACCAATCCGCTCGAAGGGAGTAAATAGCTGCCTCAACCTCCACCTCCTCTCAACGGTTGCATGGGCAAAGTCTGGTCTAACAAAGAATATGGTGCCATTATATTCTCTCTTGCTTGTAGGACGAGCTATGTCATAGATAGTGTCCCTAAGTAAGAAACACCAACATTGCCCTTGGAAATTTAGATTGGTTTTGTGTTGTATCATTTTCAGTTTCACAGTATTATCTTGCTTCTCTTGGTATTGGAGCCCAACAGGCATAACAAATCAATGCACACCATCCCTATTCATCCTCTTGAAGTAGCACGATTCTAAGTTAACCAGGACTGGAAGCCAAACAAGGTCTGTCTTTCTTTGAGGGTCAAATATGCCATTTTGATGTTAGTTTGTAGTTCATCTTTCAGCACATTTAAAAGCTTCTTGAAAGCTCTCAGTTCAGCTCCAACTTGTCTTGTCTCTCACAGTAGACCCCAGGGACTTAGGGAGAGTAGCCATGCAAGGAATTGATGTTGATTACTGACATAATTAACATTCTAGGGTGTCGATGTTACTTTTCTGTCAAGTATTTTGGATTTGAAGTACTGTGTAAGCAATGAACGGGTGTGCAGAAAAATCCAAGCTGGGCTTCAAGAATTCACACTTGACCCACCCACTTACTTGTAATCTTCCTTATTCCAAGTCCAAGTTTTCCTCGTCACAGTCCTCACTGCTAGATTTTACTCCACCACTCCTGAAGTTTACAGTCCTGCCTAAATAAAGCTACAAGTGTAACTGCACTCTATTTCCTCCTTGGAACTATATTAATTGGCAGAGAGTGATTTCCTTCCTGAATATAGCCAAGTCAAATGTAAACTGTAATAATTTGCTGTTTGATTTCGCTCTCCGAAAGGGAGGACAGGAGGGAAACTGAAGACTTTGATGAGGAAGACCTGGCGTGGAGTAAAAAAGATGACCTTAGGTAACTGTGTCATTACTGTGCCTGAGTCAATACACAAGACGTTAATACAAGAGCAGATAGAAATGAAGAGAGGATGCAGAAAATAATAATGTGACATTCTGTGAATTTAATTAACATGGATTTATATAGTAACTAACTTTATTGATTCCAGCACCTTCATACAAAAAGTGCAAAGAAGTATTACTCACCACTTGAAGTCTATAATGATCCATAAACCTATGTGCTGCTGCACCAATTTATTTATTAGAAGTTTCTTAAGAAAAAGCCCATGAAGAAGGTACTCTATGAGTTGATCTACCCTGAGTAGTTCAGGAAGAGTCTTGCCCTCTGTTTAGTAAGCACAGGTTATAGTTTGCTTCAGTCACCTGCTCAATGTGGAAGTAGAGGTTTGATTAAATCCTTGACAAACCAAATAATCTGCTTTCATAATTAAATGCTGTTTTATCCACATAGATGGAAATAGCTCAATCCACATCAAAAGAATGTAAACCTTCCTCTTCCGCAGAACCAGGGGATGGATAAAAGAACAGACGTAATCAATTCTTGTGAAATACAGAAAGCGCATGCTACCTCAGGCAGAAATGATGGATCATGCCTTAGAACCAGTTTGTTTCCAAAACAACCTAAAAACGGATCAGTGCACAAAAACACACTGAATTACTCAATCTTATTCCAGAACATATTGGCACCATAAAGACGTTCTTGAAAGATAGAAAATTTAAATCTACCATCTCCAGATGCTCAAAAGGAACAAACTGTAGAGATTTCAAAAATGGTGTTACTTGGTCTCGATGTGGAAACCCAATGGAGAGGGATGTACAGGGAAGATCCAATAGAGAGTGAATGATCATAATGGGAAACGTGTTGTGGGGAGGCAAAACAGGGAACTACTAATAAAACCCAAGAATGGTCTTCCTTTATTTTCTGAATTAATAGTGGGATTAAGGGATTCTATGATATCCCTAAGGCCATAACGTAGATACAGTGTTTTATGCCTAGGCCTTTTCAGAATGGGTTAAGCACTAAAAGTGGGGAAGCAAAGCATTCTCTTTGACACAAAAGATCTATACAAGGAACTCCGAACATCAATGTTATCACTTCGAGTAATGCTTATAAACACACCAGGAAGTTGATGTTGTAAATTAACGGCTCAGCTGATCTGCGCAGGCGTTCTCCTTCTCGTGAAGGTAAACTGCACTTAATAAAATTATTTTCTGCCCATCAACTAATCTCCGGTGCCAAGAGGTATAAATTGAAGGATCCTGCTCGTCCTTGATGACTGAGAAAAGATCTGGTTACCATGTTATCTGTTCAGACCTAAACTACAAGTCCCCTCAGATCCGGTGCAAAATGGTTTAGCACTAATCATTCTGTTTTTAGCTTTTTCCAATTCAAGGATCTGTCTTGCTCCTAGTTGTCCCACTTGCCCGAACCCAGGGTCATCCCCCAACATGCACCACTTGAATCTGTGGCATAGGGGAAGGGGTCCAGATGAGGAGATGAGGGATTTATATGTTCTCACTTGACCACAATGTGAGATACAGAGCATTAGCAATGCACACAAAGGATTGCTATTAGCTTTGTACTGTTGAAGTCACTGAGACTAATAGCATTGAAAGCTCATGGACATTAATAAAACATTAATTTTGAGCCTTTTGTTTTTAATATTGCTTTGCTTTGTGGCAATCTCCATGATAAAAGTGAATTAGAGCACTTTTGAAGGAAGATGGTCAGCATTGTTAACTTGTATCCTGTCGGCTTGGAGGTATTTAGGGCCTAATTAAGATGTTGGTGGGAAACTCTCTGAATTTCCGACCGTGATGGTAGGTTTAAAGTCCAACCGCTGTGTAATTGTATTGTATTGTAATTGAATTATATAGAGCTTACTACCCCTGATGAGGCATCAACACTCTTTTTTGGCGAGTAGCACCCTACTCCGGAATTATGATGATGGCAGTTGAAGTTTAAACCAGCCGAGGAATCTGACACGGGAAATGAGATACCAGAACCAATAAAATGTTGAGTTTACTCTAAATCAATCTTCTCTTACTACTTGGCTGTTGAAATATGTGAATGCAAATGCTCCCTACTTCTCCTGAGGCTCTGGCTAAGGTTCTGACAGTGACCCTCTTTGAAAACACATTCATCATCGTCCAGGCCCTAGTATGCTTAATATTCACAGAACCCTACAACCAGTACAGCTACTTGTCCTGTTGCTCAAATACTGTACCTTCTTTGCTGTTGGGATCTGAGGAGTAATGCATTCCTGCTGAAATCGAAGAAGTGGATGTGATAGTTGAGAAGAAGCACAGTCCTATAATGCTGTTCCCTCTTGTACCACACATTGTGAAGAACTCTAAGAATGCTGCCTTCAAATAAGGGGGGAAAGGTTTGACCCATACGATACCCAGTTTGAATGGTCTAAAGAATGGCTACATATTAGCACCCTGTTGTAATTACCTAAAACGTATGTTGGTACATTCCAACCACCCCTTTTGTTCTGCCCCAGTTGTGCTGACCCCTTTGTGTGCTGTCAACGTTCCAAGGCGCACTCCTGCAGTACATGGCTGGCGGGGTTATGGAGGTCGTGATTTACATGCTTGCTGAATAAAGAACTTCAAGCTACATGGCGTGATTGTTATATACAATACTGGCGACGATCGTTGGGAGGAGGCCAACGCATGACATCCCCTCCATGTGTTACCCAGGACCAGTGGAAAGAAGAGAGGAAGGAAACGTAAACGGAACGTAATGTGAGGAGAGCTACATGAAGCAAAAGTGCGTAGCTAAACGAAGTGCATCGGAAAGTAAACTGAAGAAAAGAAAACAAGAAGTGAGGAAGGAAAAGTAACAAAACGGAAAACGAAGTGAGCTACAGGTAGAAGATGTATGTAGAGAACCGAAGTGAGCCTGCAAGTGAACTGTAATGAAATATTCAGGACAAGTGGTAACGAGCTTACGTATTTAGGGAGAAGTGCATGGAAACTGGCAAGCTGAAGGTGGGAACAGCTGCTAGGAAACTTCTCTTCCGTGACATGAGCTGTGGGTGAGGAAAAGGAAAGGAGCACCCGCAGCGTGACGGTGCCAGCTGAGGCGAGGTGTTACGGATTAACCAGTGTAAATGAGCAGTGAATAAGAGGATAAGTGAAGGAACAGTAGAGGCGTTCACGGCGTGAAGTGCCAACTGAGGCGGCTGCAAAACTAACCTGCGGGCATATATGAGAAGAGAATTAATGAAAAAAAAAAGTGAAAAACAGAGATGTACTCACCGCGTGTCGTTGCCAGCTGAGGTGAAGAGCGACGGAATGTTACGAAATGAGCGGAACCATGGTGGTGACCGGGGCATCTGAAGAAGGAGACTAGGCATCGCAATCTGAGGAGGGAGGAATCAGGCAACCAGGGGCGTGAGGTATCATCAAGCTGTCAGGATCAATCTACGGCGGGTTGGTGAAAGAGTGAGGAGAGGGAAATCCTGTCAGGAACTTTGCCTTGTGAGCCGAAGCAAGTTGAAGCTGGTAGGAGGACGGCAAGGCGGCACTTCATGCGACGGCGGTGGTTAGTGAAAAGAAAAACGAGGAGGTAATCCCGTGAGGAAGGGAGCCTTCATGAGAGATGAGGAAGCGGTGGCAGGAAGGAGGTGATGAACTGAGGTATCCTGGACATTAAGAGGAAAACATTTTTGTGCGTGTGAAGAGAACTCATAGGAAGGAACGTCTCAGATGAGAGTGAGGTAACGTGTGCAACTGCGTACGTCAAGTGAGAAACACGACGGAGAAGTAAAGATTCAGGCAGCGGCAGATTCGTCAAAGAACACTGTGAACCGCATCGGAAGATTCCTCATAATAACCATTAAGAAGCCAACAAGCTATGGAGGAATGTATTAACTGAACTGCCCCTATTTTCACCAAGGAGTCTTCGCGGGAAAGGAGGAAGCTGTGGCCAGTTTGGATGGACAGAGTGAGGCATCTTGTCGTGGAAGAAGTGAGGCAATTTGGCGCGTGAAGAGTTTTTGAGGTAGGAACGTTCTTGAAAGAGTGGGGGTAGCCGTGTGCAACTGCGTGAGTCTATAGAGACGCATTGGAGAGTGAAGAGAGTTGTCTGTGACAGATGTGTTAAGAGACCCTGTGGACCGCATCTGCAGATTCCTCACAGTAATCGATTTAAGGAGCAGGGCGAGTTGAGGAGGAATTTATTAACGGAGCTGTTACACCTCCACCTAGGTGGTTCCGAGAGGTGGGGGCACCGTAGTTCAAGTTTAAAACGGAATGTAAAAGTTACCTTTGAAAGTGGAGAACAATTTGGAGAACTAGGAGGTGGAAGGAACACTAGTGGAATTCAAGGTGAACCAGATGGGTGGAAGTGTGAGAGAAGAGCTCATATCCGGGATGGAGCTAAGAGGAAATTACACCTGTGAATGAGAAGGTAACCGAGGAGTAAAGAGAAGTATACTGTCTTAGCAAGGCACATGAGCTAACGGTGTCAGAGGCTGAGTGAAGTATCGGGGAGCGATAATAAGCAGATGAATCCCTGAATGACAAGAGCTGGTGCGTGAAAGTGCATAACGTGAAGCAGTGAACGCAGTTCAGAGGCTGCCCGTCGAGTAAGGGGCTCTGAGATCAGCTGTGAGGAGGATAAAAGAAAAGCTGCATCCGTGAAAAGGCAGGAGGAGTGTGTAGCAGCGCAGTAAGTGAGGCGGAGAATGGAGTTTCTGAAGAAGTTTGTTGAGCAAGGAACCCGGAGGCCAGTGGTGTGAAGGGAAACCGGGTGCTCACGAGTGGAGAAGAGGAGAAAAAGGGAAGACGCACCTGACGTGGAAAGCTACAGTAAGAGAAACGGCTGCGGCTGCCGAGGTGACGAGTGAGGCGGCGGATGTGCTGCGGTGAGGGAATCTTGAGAGGAAGTGGAGGACGGTTCCACGGAGTGAGTTGGACAGTGACGTGCGGCATAGAGGAGAAAGAGAGAGCAGCATGTGAGGAGGAGACTTTTCTGTCAGTGGTAGATTCGAGGGAAGGAGGACTAGTGCGTGGTCGGCGGATTCAGCAGTGCATGTCCTGGAAGACAGTGGCAGTGGCGACGGAGGGAAGCTGACTGAATACAGAATGGCGGATTCAATGTAATACAGGCTATGCAAGAGTGATGAGGAAAATAAACTGTAAAGTTGTAAAGACAGACGTTAAAATAGGAAAAGTGGTATGAGAAATAACCAAGAGTGTATTAGAAGAATATACAAGTGAATAAGATTTTAATTGCAAAGAAATGGAATTTTGAGTGACCTAGAGGGAAATTGTGAGAAGTTCCAGTTAAAGCAACGCATATGTTAAAGAAAATGTGGCAGTGTGACATTAGGTAGTATGCGGAGAAGTGAAACTTAGCCAGTTGAGGAAACAGTTAAGTTAGACTAAGATAGCGTAGGAGTAACTTTGTGAAATTTAAGAAAGTGTATTGCACCTTGACTTAGAAAAGGGTAAAGGGTAAAGGGCATGCGGAGAAAAGGTGATATAAGGAAAAAAGATTGTGCAAGGAGAATTCATTTGGGGGAGAAGGAAATCCTCAAAGAAGACCAAGAAAAGTATTTAAGGCAGGAAGAAATAAAACCCGCAGAGAACTCAGAGGGAGTTGTGCCCATACTAAAAAAATCTGAGGGGGGCACTAACAATAAGGGACTAGTCTGTGAGGAATGGAAGCGTAAACTAATGAGTGTTCTTCCTCTGGGCCAGTTGGACACAGAAGGATATATTGTCACGAGTATGGTTAGAAACATTAAGAGAACAGGGATCACCCCTAGCCTAGAGGTAGTGGAGGATATAATGGCCTTTGATTCAAGCTCCATAACCGAACTAGGAGAGCAGGAGGAAGAATTCAAGGGGGAAATAAACAAACTCATCTCCGAGAGAAGAAATTGGTACAGAGAGCGTGAAACAGTACCACCGGAGATCAGGAGTGGAAATTTTGATTTAATGGTAAATAAAGTAGTAATACACTACGGGTGGCCAATGGAGGAAACCAGGGTAGGGAAGTATTCCAGACAGTGCAGGTTTTGTACAAAGAGAGAAATGACTGCAGAGATTGAGGAAGTTTGCATATTGGCAGTCGAGGTATCAATCACACTAGAGGAGGAATCAGTAAAGGACATGGTAGGACCCCGGGAGGCTACGGGAGGGGTTGCTAGTGTCAATGAGTCCCTGGAGGGCTACCACTTCAGTGGAGCGGAAAGGAGAACTGTAGGAAAGGAGTCTATTATCCAAGGAACAGTTTTGTCAAGAAAAGACATGGATAGAAAGAGTCTCTCAAACCTTGAGGTTGGGAAATGGGTTCCTGATGGTCTAATCGCATATGAGTGAGGAAAATAGTTGGGGGCATTACAACATAGTCCAACTTTATACTGAATTAGGGTGAATGGAATATTCGAAGGAGTAAATCTAATATGAAGAGACTTTACAAATGGTTAGTAACCCCATGGTTAATGTGAGAAAAAACTCTTAAGAAAACTTTATGGTTGCACCTAATCATGCCATCCTATATGGCGTGGTCATCTGCATGTAACCAGTAAGGGCTAGAGGACCAGACATTACAGGGAAACGTTAAGGCCATAAGGAATACAGGAGGATAGGCATTACAACAGGAAGTAGCAGGAGGAATAAGTAATGTCAGAACTTTATCCCACATGTACTCTGACTGGCGTCTGGGTGGGGACAGGGAAGAGTGCAGACAATTTGTGGTTTGATTACTCATATTCTTGTCGTTGGGGATGTTCAAATGTTGTCTAGGAAACTAAAAGGATACATCTCTACAGTTACCCTTGAGCTGTTCTGTTATAGGGTAGGAGATGTGTTGTAATTACCTAAAATATAAGTTGGTACATTCCAACCACCCCTTTTGTTCTGCCCCAGTTGTGCTGACCCCTTTGTGTGCTGTCAACGTTTCAAGACGCACTCCTGCAGTACATGACTGGCGGGGTTATGGATGTCGTGATTTACATGCTTGCTGAATAAAGAACTTCAAGCTACATGGCGTGATTGTTATTTACAATACACCCCTCTTATTTTCTCTTTTCCTAAGGCGACTTACCAGGGAGTTTTATAAAGATAAATAATTTCGTTCCAAAGGTAGCTTCCGTAAACATACTTATGCTAATGTATGCCGATGATGTGCTCCTTTTCGACCTCACTCTGGTCGATTTACATCGTAGCATAGACACTCTTGGTTGGTACTCAAAAGCAATCTTCTTAAAAGTAAACATTTCTAAAATGAAAGTTGTCCCATTCAGGAGAAGACAACATTATCACCACTTCGACTGGAAATTAGATGAGATACCAGTAGGGGTGGCGAAACCATACACCTATTTAGGGCGAGTGTTTACACAATCCCTCAAAATTTCTTCCCTCTTTCAGCATACAGATCATAGGGCTAGATGTAGGTAAATTAGATTTACCAATTCATAAATACCGAGTTTTACCGATTCGGTATTCATGAATCGGTAAATCTAATGTAGGTAATCATTCGGTATCAAATACCGAATCTGTAGAATTCGGTATTTACCGATTCGGTAATTACCGAATTGGTATTTGCCATTGATTCCTATGGGCCTTGAAGCCCATAGGAATCAATGGCAAATACCGATTCGGTAATTACCGAATCGGTAAAAATACTGAATTGCCAAGGGGGACAGGGTGTCCCTTTGACACCCTGTAGCACCCCTGTTCCTGGCTCCCAGAGAATGCTCAAGTGATTCTGGTATTTTACTAACCTCTGCTGGTCGTTTTCTATCAAGACAGTTCAATGGAGCCAGTCGAACAGAAAACAATGTCCCTAAGCGGAAGCAGACAAGTCCTAGGGCTGATATCCAGAGCCCACAAAGTACATACACATATAAGTAATACGTTTATACAAGAGGTCTTGAATGCTTGACCTAAAAATTAAACTTTTAAGGCCGGAACAAATATATACACTTTTCACAGAAACCTTAAGATAGCCTTAGAATACTTCCAATGTACCGAAAGTGGCCTACAGTCCTGGTCTTCAGAGCATTTGGAGCTATTTTTAAAAAATATGACTCTTCAATTAAGCTTTGATCTTGATATGACACATTGCTCTCAACTATCCCACTACAAGTCTTTGGCATCTACTATCAAGTTTAAGACTCACCAAAAGTACGTGAGATATACCCACAAAAATAGTATTCGGTGATGCATTATTATGCTTCGCCTGGCAATTGTACCGCTAAAGGCATATACAAAGAGTTGGAGTGACACAGGTGAAAGCATAGTAGTCTGTGATAAATGTAATAGAGGCGGGAGACCTCCGCCTGATACTGCAAGATTCCAGCCACCAGCATCCTTTGTGGCTGAGTGCCGCAAATGTCATTGCAGCCCAGGCCAGGCGGTGCTTAAGAGGTCCTGGGGTCTCCCGCAGCACGGAAGACCGCTGCCTGATACCAGGGGACTCAGGCCACCAGCATCCTTTGTGGCCAAGTGCCGCCAACATCATTGCAGCCCACGTTAGGAGGCGCTTAAGAGGTCCCGGGGTCTCCCGCAGCGAGGGCCATGCCTGAGTGAAGCCCAGGCCAAGGGTGGACCCGTCTGCAGAATTCAGAGGTCGGAGAAAGTTAGGCTGGACAACCCCTCTGACATTTGGTCATCCGGACATCCGCACACTTCCCCGGGAGTACATTATCTGATACTGTTTTTTTTCCATTTATATGTGCATAGTGAAGTCTTGAAACTGAGGACTTGAACCTGTGGCTTAAGATCCTTGAGGCTATCTGACATTGGTGCATGCTCTAAAGACTAATTGCTAGCTTGCTCTTTTTCTTAATTGTTGCCTCTGGGACCAAAATGGGTAAGAGGAAAGCCTGTGATGGAGGTATGGGTGATGGGCACAAGAAGATGGCAAAGAAGGGTAAAAGGAAAGGTCAATGCATGACTCAAGAAGCGGTGGGTGGGGTACTGTATAGAATAGATAATCTACTAATTGAACGCAGTGATCTCCTCAATACCACCCTCACTGACACTACATCAACTAGTAGTTAAATGCAAGTTGTGGGAAGGAAGAACTCCAGAAGGCGCATTTCAGAAACGTTAAAAAAAATAGCCAGTAGGGTTCCATTCCCCGGATCCTAAGGTGCCCTCCCTGTGAGCCCTGCTGCTGAAGGAGTCCCATCTTCTACCTCCCAAGATACCCTAGTTGTCTTTTCTTGCAGCAATAGATTTACGAGCCTGATAGAGCACTCAGAGCCAATGACTAGCCCCCTAAAGTATACAGAGCCAGGAACATAGGGGGGTGCAGCGAGTAACACGAACTGCATCGCACAGGAGCAAGTTGTAACAGGAAGGGTTAATAATATTGGCAAAGATAAATGCACCAGCACTGGGCAAACCAGTAGGTCCCCTGCATATTCCTCACAAAGATCTATGTCCATGCAAATTCATGCCCTTGAAGCTTCTGTTTTAAATCCAACCAATTCCTAAGCAAGGTTCACTCAGTTGTTCAGCAGGTTAAATCCTAGCTGAGAGATCTTCTAATAAGCAGCTCCTCTACATTACAGGACATGGGTTAAGTTAGACAGCCTAATTTCTATACCAATGCTCAGGACCCTTATCGTACAAGCAATTCAGTCATGAATCCATCAATAAGTAGCACTAGCATGGGTAATATTCAATCTGATCAGGAGTCTAAATACGTGATCACAAATTGGAAACCAACGTATCTTTCATTGGTATCTCCTCCTACTACCCTGGGTTATACTGGGCCTGCTGGACTGCGGGTGTCACATCGGGACCCTAGTACATCAGGCACGAGCAACATTGTGTGCATGACAAAAGTCCTGAAATGGTTGGCTAACTCGCATAGTGAAGACGAGGGTTCCATCCGAAATAAGTGTACTCAATAGATTTGTCATGTAAGGGGCTGTCGGTCCCTAATAAGGGATGATATTCTTAGAGCCAAGCAACATAAATCCTCTGAAGACCCCTTGTATTATATTGCCCCGACACTCCCACACCACCACCTGGTTGAAAACCTTGTAAATTTTGCTATTCAAACTCAAAAATTCTCTAGTTCCAAAATCGGGTTTAAATTCAACCCCCCTGAACCAGCTATACACTCGAGTAGGTCACCACTCAGGGAGATAGATTGAAGGTATCCTCTACTCGCTGGCATTCCTGACAAACATGCTAGTTTACCATCTGCCAGTAAGTTTGCTACTCCTGCTGTGCTAGTTTCACCAATCCTAGTACCAAGTAAAATAACTACAACAGTACCTCTGGATGAGGGAAGGTTGGAAATTGCAGGAAAATCAGCCTCATTGTGTAACAAGCAAACTGAGTCCTACTGCACATCATCTAGACTAGACTTAATGTAATGGAATATAGCTGGCTTAAGGCCTAGGGGTGTATCTCCGGAATGGTACATCTTTATTGAACAGCACAACATTTGCCTTTTTCAGGAAACATGGCTACTAGACCCTCTCCATCATCTAGGGTATGTAAACTATCACATTCCGGCCACATGTGGGGGCAAAGGTTGCCCATCAGGCGGGTTACAATTTGGGTTGGGAAGGCTATGAGCTACAAGATTCAGGAGCTCCCGACCCAGTGCAACAACATTCTTGCCATTCACCTGCTAACGGGACCCCGGAGAAACATCGACATTTACAATATTTATGTAAGGGGGTTTAGTGGTGGGAAGAGATCAGAAATGGTCCTTGATGACTTTTTAGATCAACTGTCTTGTGACTCTTTAGTGATAGTTGAAGGGGACTTTAACTCGACCTTTGGGCCTCTTGGTAGTGAGGATCAGGATCTCACGAGGGTGGAAGACGCCCAGTGTGGAATTCCAAGCCACGAATTAGCACCTGTCAAACGGTGGACTGATGTGGCACTCCAAATCAAAGCCATCTGCCTAGAAAAAGGCCTATGGCAGCTAACGGAAGAACTTCTTCTGATAGACACAGGGGGCCCGATTCACAGAACTAACTTAAGACAAAATCCTAAATTTACTACCATTTTGGTATACACAGAAGGCACTTACTCATTCTGGTATTCACAGAAGACACTTACTCATTTCGGTATTCGCAGAAGTTAGGAGTCCAAACTTTAGGACTCCTAAATGGCTTCTGTGAATACCGAAAGTCTTAAAGTTAGGATTTTTCTCAGTTTAGAAGTAGTAAAGTTAGGACTTCTAACTTTAGGACTCCAAAACTGAGAAACTGAGAAAAATCCTAACTTTAAGACTTTCGGTATTCACAGAAGGCATTTAGGAGTCCTAAAGTTAGGACTCCTAACTTCTGTGAATACCGAAATGAGTAAGTGCCTTCTGTGAATACCAAAATGAGTAAGTGCCTTCTGTGAATACCAAAATGGTAGTAAGTTTAGGATTTTGTCTTAAGTTAGTTCTGTGAATCGGGCCCAGGGTGAATAATACTTTTAACAATGGACGTAACGCGAGTCGTATTGACTATCTGGTAATTAATCTAAAGTTATGGCATGCCCTTCTGGACATGGTGGTGCGGGATTGGTGCTAGACAAGGTCCAAGACTGGATAGAGGAACAGGAAATGATTACTTCGCGACAGGCGGGCTTTTGGGATCACATTAGCAAGATTGACCAGGTGTTTCGGTTTAGGTTAATATACTGGCAGACCGTGGTCTTAGACAAGGGCAGCATGTATACTGCCTTTGTCGACCTTAAGTCATCATTTGGCCTGGTCTCGCGTACCAAACTCAGGGTAGTGTTGTAGGAGCTGGGGATGGCTCCCGAATTACTTTCCCTTATAGCTCACCTCCATGAGGACAATTTCGCACAAATACGCTGTGGCATGCAAAGAAATGTTACTAACACCTTTCTTGTAGAGAAGGGAGTGCACTAAGGCTGTGTCTTGGCCCCTACACTATTTTATCTTTTTATTAATGGGATGGCTACATTTTTAACAACTGTCACCACTGATGCTCCAGTTCTTGCAAGCACCACAATCTACATTTTAATGTTTGCTGATGACATGCTAATTATTTCTAAAACCCCTAGTGGTCTACAGTGAGCTTTACTTCTCTTTGAAAAGGTTTGCACTCTATGGGGCTTGGAAATTAATTTAGCAAAAACCAAGTTTATGACCTTCAACCAACATTGAACAATTAAAGGAGGCATAGTCTTGGACAGGCGGTCACTGGCAAGTTAGTGCATTTACCTACCTGGGGTTATCCTGCAAAAAGACATGAGTAGGGATTGCCAGATTGATACTGCGACTCTGAAACATCAACAGCTATCAGGTGTCCTACACACTAAGGGGCCGATTAGGATGGCGGACGGACTTGCGTCCGTCCGCCACCCTTGAGGAGGAGGGAACGTCCGCAGGGGCTGCGGCGTTCCCTCCGTCCTGATTAGGATGTGACCGCCAGGGTGGCGGTCACATCCTCTATATTTAACATTGCGGCGGGTGCAGCTTCAAGCTGCACCCGCCGCAATGTTAAAAAAGCATGTGTTACATTTACATGCACAAAGCGGCAGGGACCGCACGGTGCCTGCCGCTTTGTGCACGCAAATGCAGGGGGGTACCATAGGTACCCCCCATGTGCACCCCCCACCCCCCATTCACCCAGGGGGCCCGCAACGGGCCCCCAAAGTGAATGTCCGTATGCTTTTCCATGGCGGAAAAGCCGCCGTGGAAAAGCAGTTTTACACAAACATCATAATATGGCGGACGGTGTCTCATAGACACCGCCTGCCATGTTATAGCTTTTCCGCCGCGGTCGGAAGCCGACCGCGGCGGAAAAGCGGCGGACGGAATTCCAGACCCACCAGCCATCCTAATTTGGCGGTGGGTCTTTGGTGACTCCGCAGAGGATTTTCCGCCTCCTCCGGGCCGGAGGTGGCTTCCGCCGGCCCGGAGGAGGCGGAAAATCCTCCATCCTAATCGGCCCCTAAGTGTAATGCCTCCCTGACCAAGCCAGTCAGCCCGGTACTTCAAATTTATAATATGGAAGTAGTGAGCTCGGTGTTATATGGGGCTGAACTCTGGGGTTTGAGAATTTGTCCCAGTAAAACATCGCTGAAAATAGGTTTCTTCAAAACATCACCACTCTCCCCCAAAGTACCCCGGTACTATCAATGTTACAAGACCTAGGTAGGAAAGCATTGGCTGATCTTGCCAGGCTATGCCCCATCCTGTACTGGGATAGTATCTAATGTGTACCAGAACTCTCAACATATGCTGCAGGTCTTTGGGACATAATTAAGGCAAATTGCTTCCACAAGATCAGTTGGTTACGAGAGGTAAGAGCTTCCCTACTAATTATTGGCATGTGGGAAAACCCAACGACCTCCCAATTTCCATTTAAAGAGACTATAAAGAAAAGATACTGGGAACTGGTGTACCATAACAAACATAGAAAAAGTGATAGTTCAACGCTAACAGGGGATTTTTTAGCTGTTAAACCATGGCCAAGCTTGAAGCAGTATTGGGACATCATATCCAGACCTTTTGACCGGAAGTTGTACTTTCGACTTTGAGTGGAAGCTTTGCCTCTAAGAACATATACAGTAAAATGGGTTAAATAAGGTATCAGCAAATGCCGTTCTTGTTCTAATGAAGTGTTGGTAGAGGCCAGGAATCGTTTCTTAAAACCCATATATTTGAGGTATAATCTTTCTACTACCAACAACCTGAATGTCTTATTGAAATCTCCGCCTAAACAAATTTGTATGTTTTTTATATGTATAAATTCATGAAATCTTTTTACCTATATTTTTAAAGGATTTTTTACTTAACCCCTTTGCCGCGCGGCAAATTCCGCCGTGGTACGAGGGGCAGAGCTGGGCTCGGCACTCGGGTACCCAGGACGGCTCCCACCCATCATGAGTCACAGTAGGGGTGTGCTCATGACGGCCGGGAGCCGTCCGAACTCTGCCCACTGAATAATTCTCCAGCACAGGCGGGGAATTAACCGCACGTGGGAGGAGCGGCAACGTTCGGACAGCTCCAGGCCTTCATGAGCACACGCCTACTGTGACTCATGACGGCCGGGAACCGTCCTGAGCAGGGATGTGGCTGATTTGTTTAGAATTGAAATTTTATATAAAATACATGGTACATGTATTTACTTCAAATTGTTGATCTCTGAAGCCGTCTAAGTCAATAAAAATTAATAATATAAGGAACTAGCGACTCTGAAAGCATGGTGAAGATGCATTAGTATGAATGTAAAGGGAGACAGACTACATTTAACTGACGGGGTCAGTAAGGTTGTAGTCTGCATAGCATTCTCAGAACCCTCACACAGATCATTCTCACAATACTGACTGCACTCTCACACCTCTCAAACTAGCAGTCATACATCTCTAACAATACTCACACTCCTCATTCAGATACTCAATCATATACTACCAACAGCTTGAGTGCAAGAACACCTTGATGAGTGATTGCAAGGATGGAACCATCCACACGCTTTCAAATTTTTTTAACTTTTACTTTGGCAGATAGCTAAAGCTGTCTCTAATGAGAGCCTAACAATAATTATGCAGACTTTACAGTACTTAGGTGAGCTGCTATTCAGTACTCTCTCAGGAGATTTTAATAGCAGAACACAGACCCCTTGGGTGTGTTAAAAATCATAGTATTCCTTCCCTAGGTGGTTATCTTACCTTCCCTTTGAACTGATGGGCAGCGCCTTGGAACTCCTCCAGCACATACTGGTGCGCCTCCACAGTCTTGTTAATAAACAACAGCAAATGATTCACAATTTTAGCACCAAATATCTTGTCAGAGTTCTGTATGTGAAAAATAGAAGAATATACTTGTCACCAATACAGAAATCATATCTCCAAGAAGCTTATATTAAGTAGAGAGAAAATCTCAGCACAGGAAAATGTTGGCATCTAGAGGAGCTAGAATTAATTTCATATGTCACTGGAGGAAATGTGCCAATGCACAACCATAGAGGAGAACACAAACATCATGTTGAAAGCACTCCATTCATCAAATTAATGATTGGTTAAACTACATTTTTAATGTATGCTTGCTATCCAAAAAGGCTTCAAGCTAATGCCTTAATTTAATACGTAGAATGAACTCCCTAGACTGCGAACTGATGCACAGCTATAATGTCAGATTGAGTAGTCAGTGAAAACCAAACGTTCATATTCAAATGTAGTGATGAATCTTTCTAATATTTTCAGGATAGTTTTGTACTAGTTCTATAATTTATTGTACAGTATCTAGTTATTTAATTTTCAAATTTAAAAGCTTGCTCTAGTCCATTTTGATACCAAGGTATCTCCTCTGAGAACTGTATTAATATTAAAACACTAGTCATTGGTGAACAAGAATCTGACTTCAACAATATTTTCCCTGCTAAACCTTTGTTTGCCTCCCAAAGGACAAACAAATTCAAGGAAATCTTAGGGTAAAAAAAGAAACAGAGATCCAGTGCCCATTACAACAAAGCTAAAGGACTGTACCGTGCAACAATTGATGTCACTGTCATGCTTTCATCATGGGAAATACTATCACTCATGCGCACAAGGACCAACAATATAAAGTCAAATGCAGATATAAATGTTAAACAACCAATTGTGTATGCCTCTTCAAATGCCCATGGAATAAGTTTACATTGGCAAAAATGAACGCAAAATAAAAACCAGTTTACATAAAAGTAACATTTATACCTAGAATGAGAATTTTCCAAAGTTGTTACACACTCCAGGGATAAAGGCCACAACATCTGTCAAGTAAATTGGCAAATTGTTGAACAGATCGCTAATATATCCAGCAGCAAAATAGTTTCTTACATGGGGAAATTTGTCAGATAAAACAGTTAATAGCCTACAACCTAGTGGGCTAAATGGGTGGTACAAGTTTTGTGAAAATTCATTAATGGGAAAAAAAGTTAACGGGGTAAATGTATCATTTCCTATCTTAGCTCCCATTGGACATTTTGCTGAAAGCTAGAGGAAAAATGCCTCAATATATTTACACCAAACTTGGCATACCATCCGAAATTAACTTAAAGTATGCTTTTTTATTAGGGCCGGGTAGTGAACTTCGCTCCGTTCATGGAGTTTGCAGAGTTTTCTACATTCCACAGAGTTCACAGAGTGCAGACAACTCTGCTTTGCGATGTGCAGCATAGGTTTTTCCTCGCTCTCGATCGTGAACGGTAAGTTAGCAACCGCAAACAGTAAGTTTGTGAGCGAGAGCTGCTGCTCAGGTAGAATTTCTACCAGAGCTGCAGGAATACCAGCACAAACTGCAATTCGCACAGCACTCCGCCACTCATGGAACTTCAAGTAGTTTTATTGTAATTTCGCGGAGTTCTGCATAGCAAAAGTCTGCAAACTACGCCCAGGCCTATTTTTTTATATTCGTGTTATTCGGCTCAGTAGTTTTAAAGATTGTTACATTTAAAAAAGGTGCTGGTTGGACTATAAAGGGTTAATACTTTTGTTCATCATGTCAGTTGAAAAGCTGTATGTTAATTTTCCTATAACTTTTGCACAGTTTGATGAATAACCTTGAAATTTGGCAGACACTTAGGGGCTTATTACATTGACAGGGAGACCGCCACTGACAGGCTGTCGGTGGCGGTCTCCCCACCATCCTAACCAACATTACCCCGCCATATTATGATGGCGAGTGGATGTGTGGTGGTCGTAAAGACCGACTGACACCTGGGCTTCTTGAGCCTGCCGGGGTGGCGGAAGGGCTTGTAGTCCCTACAATGCTGGTGGTGCCTACCAGGCACCGCCGTAGAGATTATGATCTCCCTTTCCAGCAGCCATTTCATGGCAGGTTACCCGCCATGAGAAGTCAACCTGAAAAGAGACAATGGGGGCCATTAACGGGCCCCAATTCCACCCTGGTCCTTGATTGTGGATGTTGTGAGGCACCTATGCTGAACCCCTACATATCTCTGTACCATGTGGCAAGCACCACATGGTTCCTGCCACATAGTGCAGGGATGTGTGACATGTCCCACTTTTACATTGCTGACGGTGCTGCAGCCAGCAGCACCTACTGCAATGTAAAATATAAAAAAAGCAAAAAGACCATTTGATGGACAGAAAGCAGAACAATGTCCTACATTGACCCCAGTACAACAATCTGGGCCAAAATCCATAATTTTTTGCTCACCATGCCATTCCAGTTTGAACCCAGCCATATGCAAATCAGTCTTGATCCTGTGCTCAATGGGAACAGTCCAGACCAAACTGCCAGGCCAGGTCCTCCCTGGAAAAGAAAAAAGCCTTCTAGTACCGGTTTCACGGTTTCACCCCTCATCAGCCAGGATAGCTTGACTCCCGTTGCATGGAGAACACAGGACCCATGTCTGGGCATACCCGTCCCACTCAGGGTGACAAATGCAAAAAGAAAAATTGATGGACAGAATGCAGAACAATGCCATACATTCACCCCAGTAAAAAGATCTGGCCTGAAATCCATAATTTTTTTGATCACCATGCCATTCCAGTTTGAACCCAGCCATATGCAAATCAGTCTTGACTCTGTGCCCAACGAAAACAGTCCAGACCGAACTGCCAGGCCAGGTCCTCCCTGGAATGGAAAAAAGCATCCTGGCTGATGAGAGGTGAAACCCTGAAACCGTTCCTAGGATGCTTGTTTCCGGTCCAGGGAGGACCTGGCTTGGCAGTTCAGGCTGGACTGTTCCTATGAGGCTCAGCGTCAAGACTGATATGCATATGGTCGGGTCTAAACTGGGGTGGCATGTTGAGCAAAAGAATGATGGATTTAACCCAGATCACTTGACTGGGGCTGAATGGTATGATTTGTTCTGCATTCCGTCCATCAATTGTGTTTCTATTCAATAAAAAATATAGGCATTGCAACCGTCATGGTGGCGGTCGCATTGAATGACTACAATGGGACCGCCGACAGCATGTCGGGTGGTCCCAATCCCTGATATGATGGCGGACGGACTGAAGTCCATCTGCCATCATAACCAGCCACTTAGTACCTTCAAATTATTATTAGTATCTTCAAATTTGTGGAGCTGCATAAAGGGGAGGGGAAAAAGTGTTAATTCGCTAATAAGTGTACAAAATATAAAAATAAAGGTAATACATTTTCTAAAAATATAATTATCAAAATAATTATAACTAAAACAGATATATAAGAAATAATATACAACTAAATACAATTCTAAGATATAGTGCACTTCTGCTCTCTCATAGCTCTGGCGCACTTGAAGCTGCATAATGTCAGCAAAGGCACCACGGTGCAATGATGCCTGCATTAAAAGGAGAATTGTTTGAGTGCAGGAAGGGAAATACCTTCCCGCACAAACAACCTCTTGAGTCATTTTTCTCTTACTATGTGTGTTCCAGAATGCAGCACACACAGAAAGAGTAACTAACAGGGAGAAAAAAAGCTTTTTCTTCTAATTAAGCCATCCTCTGGGAGGCAAAACAATGTCATGCTATGCATGATTTTCAAACCTTTGTAAATCCGAGATTATATGAAATCCATGTTTTAATATATGGGAACACCGATGCTCCACCATTTTTTGACAAAGCCACGCAAGGGGCAATCGCTTTATAAATATCTACTAGCATTTGCACCATGGCTGCATAACAAAGTGCCGCAATGCCAACACCTAATGTTAGTCTGACCCTCAAATTACATAATGCATATTTAGAATAACAACATTGAAGACAACTAAAATTCAACATTATATTTATTAAATAATTAAAATTACATTTTTAAACCACATAAAAATAAATGTTACTCAAAAGTTACTATAAAATAAAATGCAAAAAAGCAAAATAATATATATATTTTTTAAAACAACACTCAAAAATCCAAATATGATAAAACTGCAACATTTACTACAAAAAGATATATCTCTAACTAAAAGGAAAAAACATTTTAAATGCTACATCCGATTAAGAAAAACAAAAAAGCAATTAAACTTCATTTAAATTACACTTAAACTAAACACATAAGTAAAACAAAGTTAACATTCCAAATTCAACAAAAACGTTTTTTTAAAAAATTTGAAGATTACATTTACTACTTCCCACTTCAACTTACAAGCCAGTATGAAAGGTATTGTAATTCATATGTATTTCATATTCTATTTTCTCTTAAACCTAAGCTACAACAGGGTAAAGAAAGTGTTGGGAGTTTGAAGGGGTCAGAGTTACAATTCTGATTCAACCTAAGAAACAGTTGAGAAAGTGTTGGACTTTGGGCAATGGGTCTGAACATTGATGAGGTCAGGTTTTTATTCATACTGCAACCAGAGCAGTTGGGAAGGCACTGGACTTTGGAGGGTTCAAATTTACTATTCTCCCTCCAACCTAAGCAACAGTAGGGAAAGCCCTGGATCTGAGGGGGTAAGATTTACAATTCCCAACTTAACCCCTTCGATGCTCATGACGAGCTCAGCTCGTCACTGCAGTACACTGGTCGTGTGCTGGGAATAAATCAGAAGTAGCAACGAGGGGGAATTGCTGCAGCACTGATGGTGTTAAGCAACATTGGTGAAAGTATTGATCTTTGGATGGGTCAGACTTTGTATTCCATCCACAAACAAACCAACAGTGGGAAAAGCGCTGGACTTTAGGAGTCACATTTACTATTCCGACACCAACCTAAGCTATTCCCACTACAACCTAGGAAACATTGGTGAAAGTATTGGACTTTGGAAGGGGTGCGATTTACTATTCCAACTCAAAACTAAGCAACAGTAAAGAAAGTGTTGAAGAAAATATATAACAATCATTTAAAATATATTGTAAAAAACTCACAAACTTCCAAATTAGCATAACAAATCAAAACACTATTTAAAAAGTAAATTTCCCATTAGAAAACAATTTCTATGCACAACTAAAATGACTAAATATTAATACAAAAAGTAATTATTAAATAAAAACCAATTTAAACATTATTCATATTGTAAAAGCACATATCACCCAACTCTCTTAAAATGCCAACAACATACAAACAAGTGAAATGATACTAAAAGAAATAAATTACACTAAAAATGTTTTTATAGTAAACGTTTTTTTTAAAACACAAATTAAAATATAAATTAATGTAATCAATTACATTATTTATATAATTAGCTGATTAAAATAAAACACCATTAGGAACTTCATTAATTAAATCATTTACAGAACTAATAATTTAATCTTTTGAAAATATACATAAACATTATTAATAGCATTAAAAATGTAACAGTTACATAATTCACATTATTATCAATTTTAAGAAAATGTAACTAATTGAAAATAAATTGCAAACGAACATCAAAATCCATATTTAAAAAGCCAAAAAATAACCAATAATTATAAAAGAATAAAAATATGCTCATAAACAGCATTTTAAAATAACCAGAATAAAAAAACAAGAATGTACAAACAACTAAAATGAACATATCAATTACTTAAAACACACAAAATAATACAACTTTCCAAAAGACATCAATATTATATACAGCTATGTTTTAAAAATGATATTAAACACTTACAAAATATACACTTACCTGTAATATGCTATTCCTGTCACCTCAATTGTTTGTGTTGACCTTTTTGATGCGTCGGACAGCCATCAGCCGTCCGACGTCACGTTGGGGGTGTGAGGATGACAGCCGCCCGCCAGCCAAACTGTGCATGTGTAATTTTTTTCCGCACCGCAGCAGAATGTCCGCCGCAGTGAAGCGGTTAAGATATTAGTGTGAAACAATATTTTCGAGACAATATTAATGGTGAGCATTGTGTGATGAATCTTCACCAAATTTGGCAGAAGCAGAGACGGATTTGTTTTCTGTTAGTAGGTCAGGTTTTGTGCCATTTTATTAATAGTTGGACATACTTAAAGGAGGGTCAGAAAAATTTTCATTTTGTATTACCTTTTAGGCTGTTTGATCAGTCTCTGTCAATGTGGCAAGTATTTAGCAATACCCAGTGCAGCTATGTTAGGTTTTGTGAAGATACACTGGAAGGACAAAGTTAAAGGTGGAGGGGAAAAAATATATTTAACTTACTAATAGCTCTGCCACCATTTTTTCCCATAACTAGGGCAAAACCATTCCTGGGTTGCTTGTGATCCAGTTCAGGGAGGACCTGGCTTAGCAGTTCGGGCTAGATTGTTGCTATTGGATCAGTGGCAAGACTGATTTACATATAGCTGGGCCCAAACTGAGGTTTCATGGTTTGCAAATAACGATGGATTGGGATGTAGCCCTGAGTGAATTTCAGTGGCTGAGATTCATTCAATCATTTCATCCATCACTGTTTTGTATACTCATTAAATCCATCAAAGTGAGGAATTATAATCGTTTATAACTTTTGCACCCTTTAATAAATGTGCAAATATGGCAGACAGTTAGCAAGTTACACTCAGTGCAGGTAAAATGTTAAAGAGGGGATCGAAACATTTTTGATTTACTAATATTTGTGGTACTATCTGAAGGCTCTGCACAGCATTTGGCAGACACTTAGGGGCCTATTATGATGCCAGGTCGGCTTGCGTCCCCCAGACCCTGTCTCGGACACACAAACAACCGACCTCCTGTCTCAACCACTTGATTAGGATGAGACCTAACAGTGCTCATTCACATTCCGACATTTCCCTATGGGAGCATGTATTACGGCAGTAAACCTGCCATAGTATATGCTCCCATGGGGGAAGTGGGAGGTGGTGTTAATCCCTGCACCCTGTGGCAGGCATCTCAAGGTACCTGCCAATGGGGTGCAGGCAGGGCCGGACTGGGAACCAGAACCAGCCCTGGCAAAGTGCTCGGCCGGCCCCCCTGCCCCCTCCAGGAGGAGAGGGGAGGGGGGAGAGGTGCGACCGCGCTCTGTGACAGGGCCGGTTTTCGGTCGTTTTTGTTACAGGGCTGTTTTTGCAGCATAACGGCCCTGTAACAAAAACGGCCCCAGGGGCCCAAAACCGGCCCCCAACCATGCGGCCCACCGGGGAATTGCCCAGTGCCCTCAACGGCCAGTCCGGGCCTGGGTGCAGGGATTAACAAGGATACTATAGGTGGCCCCTCGGCCACCAACCAGAGGCCACAAAGGAAAGCCTATCATGGAAAGCCTGCCAGAGACAGAGTATCATAATCCCAATGGCAGAAAGGCCAGAGATTACAGTCTGGCCTCCGACTGGCTGACATGCTCCTTTGTGCCCATCGGAATGCAGCGGTTGGAAATTAAACTGAGTCAGCCCCTTAGCCTGTGCAGCCCACACTTGGATGTCCCAATTTTATACAGGTGCATCAGCAGAGTTTCAATGTAGGGTTGGCACAAGAAGTTTTCATCTGTTAATAATTTGGCACAGTTTGATAAGTCCACACAACATTTGGAAGACGTTTAGGGAACTCATCTTACTGTAAGCAATGTCGGGATATTAGTGGATCTGTCGGAGGAAACATAAATGGGTGCAGGGAATTAGAGTTTCATTCACCAATAACGTTAGCACTGCTTAATTAATGTGAACAATTGTTGGTGGCTAGCAAATAAGATCGGGTTCAATGCCAGTCAAGCACTGCAAACAACCCTGCTGCCCAGAGTATTAGGTCATTGGCAACATGGCTTGGTTAAGGCTGTGCACAGCACAGAGTGGGTACATAGCAGGCTGCCCATGGTGGGGTGCTGGGCTGCCACAGCGGGTTGAGCACATGGTCCTTTCCTCCAGCACAGTAAAAGGCATGGGGTGGGCAGCAAAGGACTGGGTTAAAAGTAGGGTCAAATGCGGTGCACAGTGGGGATTGAAAGTTAGGTAAATGATAAAAAAATGAAATTCACTGAACAAAACATAGTTAAAAAGCGAGTTAAGTAAATAAATAAAAACAATAAATCCACTGAACAAAACATAGTTAAATTGTGATTTATATTTCTTCTAAAACTCATCAAACCACTGAAAATCACCAATTATGGTTAGCAAGACACAAAACACATGCCATACCTCTTACCACTCTCCACGCATAACATTAGGGGATGGGAGAATGTATTATTCTGCTGGTGGAATTGGAGGAATTTACTATTTCCGTGTTACTCTTGTAAAGGGGAATTACTAATGAATTCACATCTCTGATCCACCGGCGAAATTAATCAGCTTTCAGTACAATTTCATACCCCACTACAATGGCAGTTTTAGGGTCGCCTCTGAAATTCACTGAAAAAACCATAGGTTTCACACACGTTATAGTTAGGAATTAGCATTTAAAAAACCGTTGAAATTCACTGAAAAAACCATAGGTTTCATACCAGTTATAGTTAGCTGGAAATTTTACTGACATAAAACCATTGAAATTCCCACGTTATAGTTAGTTGGACTCACTATAACTTGCGCGCCTGCAATGCACTGCTGATGATGTCACATATTACATCACTCATGACATGGTCAGTGACATCACTCATGACATCACTGATGACACCATCCTTGTGACAGAGTGACAGACCTCCTTTCAGTGTAATGTAACCCTTGAAACACATATTCAAAAATAGAAACTACAATTTTCAAAAAAATAGAGATACCCATACCAGTTTCACCAACCAATTCAGTAATACCACCATCTATATACACATCCACTCATTCACCAACAGTTCTATATAGTCACTCATACATATATTCACTCATCATATGTAGTGAAACACCTATACATCCTGTTACACACCGACAGTCATCATAAAGTTACTCACACACATAATCACACATGCAAATAAACTATTGATCATCCATTTATTTGCATATACAGCTATACACACACTACCACCTTACTTCTAAGGAAACTTACACATACTTACTCTCTTAAATAATCACTTATAGAAACACATACTTATTTAAACAGGAACTCTTACAATCTCTCACTCTCACATATACTCACTTATATACATCAATACTCACATATACTAGATTAAAACATATGTAGTTTCTCATTAAGACACTAGTGAGACAGTCATTCACTCACTAACACACACATATACACACTCATCCACCCATACAGTCCGGCACATATGCTGTCTTCAAAACACATACAAAGAGTGAGTCAGTGTAGCGATTACCCATAGCTGTAGAGGTAGAATAGGGCGATACAGCTGCAGCACTACCTCTCCCAGAAAGCTCTGGGGCCTGGCAAAACAGAACACGCCCTCTGGGCGGCTATAAAAACACTCCCTTCCCATTACCAGGTGCTTGTCAATCCTTTCGGTTTTAGATCGAGTTGGAGCTAAGCTAATTCTGTATTTCCGAGGAGCTGTTGGATGGACGCTTTCTTTCCTGCTGGAGGACGCCGAGAGGAGCTGTTGGGCGGACGCTTTCTTTCCCGCTGGAGGACACCGCGAGGAGCTGTTGGGCGGACGCTTCGTTTCCCGCTGGAGGTAAGCATGGGCGAATTTTGCGAATCTCGCGTTCGCGAATTTTGCGGATTTGCGAACTCGCATTCCGCAAAATCCGCGAATTTTTTGTGTTCGCGCGGGTTTCTGCCTGTTCGCGAGGGTTTTGTACAATTTCGCAAACGCGAACTTACCTGTCGGGTCGCAAGTTTTGCGAACTTGTTGTTTCTACGTGTCCAGCCTGTTTGGGACACTCTTCTTCATCACTGCCACTCTCTGTCACCACTGCCACTCTCTGACTACTCATGCCACCCTCTGGCCCACCCATGCCACCCTCTGTTTCATCACCGCACCCTCTGGTTGTCCAGTGTACATTATTTTCGGCAAAGCAAAGCACACCTTCCCTGCCTCAAGTGACCTGAATTAATTTGGGGCTGATTAATGTGTCACAGAATATTTTTTTATCTGGCACCTGCTTCCTTAGTGCTTCCTGATTAGTGATCTTTTGCACTTGCTAAGTGCTTTCATTGTTGCAAAATTAGTTACAACACATGCCCTGCCCCAACTGACAATAATGAATTAGGGGCTGATTAATGTGTCACTGGATTTGAACTTCCAGCCTGGCTCCTGCTTGTCTGCCTTAGCTGTAATTCAGGACCTTTGTGTAACTATTCTGAGGGTCAGAGCAGGGTCACATAATAGTTGCAAGTAGGCAACTGAACTCTGGAGGGGCCCCTCAGGAAGCACTACAGGAAATTGCTACTAATGATGAGCTTGAACTTTTGAACCTGGTAAGTAGTTTCAGTTTTGCTAAGATCGTATTTCTGCAATTTAGCGCTTATTCGCGGGGCGCGAGGTTGAGCTGGGAAGCCGCGAACTCACGCGAACAGTGCGAGCAAGCCATAAAATCCGCTGCTCGCGGATTTGCGGATTTTGCAGGAAATTCGCGAATCTCGCGGATTGCGAATTTACCGAAAATCCGCAAAATCCGCGAGCGAAACGGATTTTCCGCCCATGCTTAGCTGGAGGACGCCGCGGATCTTTGTTTTGTTTTCCCTCGAGTTCGAGGTAGGACCATTATCTTTGAGCACGGCCGTGCTAACTTTCTGTTCAGTACTCCCAAGTACCCGTAGGATCATTGACCCTGATAAACAAATTGATACAAACTCTGTTGTGAGCCTTGCCGCCAGTAGTGATTATAACTACATTGTGCTAGACATTGATTGCCTTACGACTGTTGAATCAGGCTGTGGTGTACCAGCCTCCAGAGACATTCGTTCCTGCTACGGAAAACTTCCACAGACTTCCAGCTATCAAAGATAAGGCTTTCAGTACGTATCCGCTATATTCAGATGTATGATAAGCAAGACATATTGTATATCCTTATTCTAATAGATTGTTATTGTGCTTCCAGAGTCGTTTTGACATTGAAGACATCCGAATCCCTAGACCAGACCGCAAGGGGTGTCTTCACTACTACCTCCCCGATCAACCATCCTTCCCCCTGCCCAGAGGGCTACCTGTCCCTCGTGTGTGAAGTCACACAGGGAGGGTCAGTGCTATAGGGTATAGGGAAGATTAGCTTCAAGCTGTGGTCCCCGCTGGCTAGATGCCTCAGGTTAGTGGCGTTGTTACTGTTATTCTTACTTGGGTTCTTTGTCTGCCCGTGACAGATTGACAAGCCCAAGGAAGAAGACTAGCCTGGACCATGGATACGAGTGCGACTTTGGCCTCGTTGCTTGAAGGGTTTAGCTTACTGCAGCAGGAAGTGCATGCGTCCCGAGTGGAGAACCAAGAACTCAGAAAAGACATGAACACCATGCGTAGAGAAGTAGCTGGCATGTCACGAAAGACTCCAGGGGCAGGGTCTTATATTAGGGAAGCCACACTTCCCCCTCCAGCACAAACCATATCACAGCCTGCAACCCCTATGGCAGTCGGGGTGGGTTCTTTTCTCCTACCGCCATACCTTCGTCCTCCACGGACCACTCCCCGACGGTGCACATAATTCAGAACACTGGTATTCCTCTGGCTCCCCCTGAGAGGTTCTATGGGGATACCAAGAAGTTTGAAACATTCCTGAACCAGTGCCGCCTCCACTTTTTGTGTAAACCTTCTGTGTTCCAGGACGACGCGGCCAAGACTGCTTTTATGATGTCATACATGGGCGGAAATGCTGCAAGCTGGACTATCCCTTTAATGGAAAAGAATGACCCAGTTTTGCACCAGTTCCCTGAATTCTGCTCAGCCTTACGGAAACTGTTTGACAGAAAGACCCATATGTTATCATTGGATAAGGAGCTCCTGACGCTACGCCAGGGGTCACAGGATCTATTATCGTACATCACGTCCTTTAACCGGCTCTTAGCCGAAACCGATTGGCCACAAGAAAAAAGAACCTCTCTGTTCTATCAAGGCCTAAGAAGTGAATTGAAGGACGTCTTATCACAGGTGGTTCAACTGCCTGCGACTTGTGAGGAACTCATCGACCTCTCGGTACAATTGGATCATAGGCTGTTGGAGAGAAGAGGAGATCGGAGCAGGGGTGATGGACGTGGATGGTACCCCAAACCCAAACTCCCGCAGGAAGACAGTGCCAAAAGTACGGATGGTACCGAGCCCATGCAGATCGGGGGTATCCGAGGTCCCCTGTCTTCTGAGGAACGCGAGCGAGGCCGTAAAATGAAACTATGTTTATACTGTGGCAAAGGAGGGCACTTCATCAGGGAGTGTAGGGCGAGAGCCCAACAATCAGAGAGGAATCCAGCGCCACGAAAACCGGCCGTTATGGGAACAATAGAGACGTCGGAAAACTAGAACGTCCATGCCAGGTTGAGATCTCTGGGATGGACATGCGACAAACTACGATCCCCTCACTCCTTGCAAACACTATGATGCCCGCTGTGGCTCACATGAACCTACCGGTGTCCCTGTGGACAACGGGGGACCAGGTCACGCAAATGGATGCTCTGTTAGACTCAGGAGCCACAGGTAATTACATGGACATCGACTACGCAACCTCCCTTGGGATAGCTTGGGAGAAAAAAGAGAAACCAGAACACGTGAAGGCCGTGGATGGGTCCGCCTTATCCTCTGGGCCTGTTATAAAACACACTATCCCTTTGCGAATGCAGCATGGAAAACACACTGAACATATCCAGTTCGACTTAATCGCTGCACCGCAGTTTCACCTTATTTTAGGCATGCCATGGCTAACGCTACACGATCCTGTGGTGAGTTGGTCCGCACGCACAGTAGAATTAACCTCCTCCTATTGTGTGGAACATTGTCACAGCCCTTCTCCCTTGCCAACTGGAAATGAAGCTCGTCCTAGTATTCGCCACATGGCTGGGGCTTGTTCAGAAAAACACATATGCAGTGTTTCCGGCCTACCAGACACCTACAAGGAATTCCGTTCCCTGTTTGATAAACAGAAGGCTACCAGTTTACCCCCGCATAGGGTTTACGACTGCTGCATTGAACTACTCCCAGGTGCGGCTATTCCTTGTAGTCGTGTGTATGCCTTGACAGAACATGAGAACGCATATTTACAGAATTACATTGAGGAGAATCTAGCTACAGGATTCATTAGCCATTCCACGTCACCTGCTTCTTCGCCCCTGTTTTTTATCCTGAAGAAGGACTGTGCAGAACTGAGACCGTGCATCGACTACAGGGCATTGAATAATATCATGGTCAAGAATAGATACCCCCTTCCATTGATTCCAGTTCTGATGGACCAGATAAAGGGAGCTCGCTACTTCACCAAATTGGATCTCCGAGGGGCCTATCATCTGGTTCGGGTCAAGAAGGGCAACGAGTGGAAGACGGCTTTCCGAACTAAATTTGGCTTATTCGAGTACAACGTCATGCCCTTTGGACTATGCAACGCCCCTGCGGCATTCCAATTTTTTATGGACAAAGTGCTCAGAGGCCTACTGGATACCATATGTATGGTGTACATCGACGACATCCTTGTTTATTCAAGTACTCTCCCCGAACACGAACAGCATGTCAAGGCAGTTCTAAGTCGTCTGCAACAGCACAATCTGTTCGCCAAATTGGAAAAGTGCCTATTTCATGCAACCGAAGTCTCCTTTCTGGGGTACGTGATAAACGCAAAAGACTTTCAGATGGAAAGTGAGAAGGTCGAGGCTATCACGAATTGGAAAACCCCACAAGACATCAAATCAGTGCAGAGCTTCCTCGGCTTTGCGAACTATTATAGACGCTTTATCAAGGACTTCTCCAAGATCATCCACCCCATATCCACTCTGTTAAGGAAAAACGTTCCTTTTGAATGGGGTGAGGAAGCTGAACAGTCTTTTCGGATCCTCAAAGAAAGATTCACCCAAGCCCCCATACTGCGGCATCCGGATGCTCAACTTCCGTTCATTCTGGAAACCGATGCCTCACAGTTCGCCTTGGGGGGGGGTGCTCTCACAACGCCACCCTGCTACAGGGCAAATCCACCCGGTGGCTTTCTACTCTAAGAAACTCAGTCCTAGCGAAATCAATTATTCCATCACCGACAAAGAGCTGCTTGCCATAAAAGGGGTTGTGAGGAATGGCGACACTACCTGCTAGGAGCTCGTCATAGCATCGAAATCTTCACAGACCATAGGAACTTGTTATTCCTGAAAACAGCAAAGGCTCTCACACCCCGACAATTGAGATGGACTCTCTTTTTCTCAGACTACGATTTTGTCATTAAGTACCGTCCCGGCCCTCTAAATGGAAAGGCCGATGCCCTTTCCAGGAATCAAGACACCCAAGATACCCAGTCAGAAGTTCCCGTGGAACCATCGTATATCCTGCCTGAAAGATCCTTTCCCGAAAGCACCATAGCCTTGCTCACCTCCACTGATTTCATCGAGGACATCAGAGTGGCATTAACGGATGTTGATGCCCAGTCATGGCTTCAGGAAGAGTCCCAATGGCGGTCACAAACAGACAAACTCCTGTACTATCGACATGCCTTGTACGTGCCTGACCCTGGGTTGCAAATGCAGGTGCTCAATTGGGCACATGATTCTGTGTTAGGTGGACATTGGGGGGTGTACAAAACAATAGCTACCATCGAACGATCTTTCTGGTGGCCTACCTTAAGGAATGATGTCAAGAAATACGTAAGAAACTGTTCGGTGTGCACCCAGAGCAAAGCCAAACATACCAGACCTACGGGTCTGCTACGCCCTATTCCTGTACCCCCTACACCGTGGCATACGGTCTCCATGGACTTCATAGTGGAGATGCCATTATGTCAAGGAAAAACTACAATACTGGTGCTTATCGATCACTTGACCAAAATGGGTCATTTTGTGCCTTTGGAGGGCCTACCCACATCCGCTGAACTGGCCATGGTTATATTGCAGCATCTTATCAGAGCCCATGGCATTCCGAGGGTCTTCATTACAGACAGGGGAGCTCAATTCACATCTCGTTTTTGGAAATCCCTTTGTGAGTCATTAGCTATCGATGTCAGGCTCTCTACAAGCTACCACCCGCAGACGGATGGCAAAATGGAGAGGCTCAACCACACTATAGAGCAATATTTGCGTTGCTTCACCCTGCAAAACTCAACGGATTGGGTCACCCTCTTGTGGTTAGCAGAATTCACGTATAATAACACCGACCACTCCACCTTGGGTTGTTCCCCTTTCTTTTGCCTTCTTGGGTATCACCCGAACATCCTCCCCTTCGATTGGCCATTGTCATCCAATCTGCCCAGCATTCAAGAACATCATGCGCATCTTCAGGCTGTTCGAATAGATGCGAAGCATCACTTGGCGGATGCTCAAGCCTCACAGAAACGCAACGCCGACAAGAAACGTACTCCTGAACTGGTCTACCAGGTGGGGGACAAGGTATGGCTTTCCACAAAAAACATTCATCTCCGGGGTATTAACAAACTAAAACCAAGATATATTGGTCCCTATAGTGTCGAGGAGGTCACCAACCCTGTGGCACTAAAACTGTCTATTCCCCATAACTGGCGGATTCATCCTGTTTTTCATGTCTCCCTACTCCTGCCTTGTCCTGTGGACACTAGATTACCTGTTCATCCTTCCCCGGTGTTGGTGGAGGGGTTGGAAGAATATGAGGTAGACGAATTATTGGATTCTCGGATCCACCGAGGTAGAGTGCAGTACCTGGTTAGTTGGTAGGGTTTTGGGGCAGAGGAGAGAACATGGGAACCAGAGCAGAATCTCCACTGCCCTGCAGTTTCATCTGAAGCATCCGGGGAAGCCTGGTCGACCGCCGGGTCGGCGTTCCTCGAGAGGGGGTTCAGTAGCGATTACCCATAGCTGTAGAGGTAGAATAGGGCGATACAGCTGCAGCACCACATCTCCCAGAAAGATCTGGGGCCTGGCAAAACGGAACACGCCCTCTGGGCGGCTATAAAAACACTCCCTTCCCATTACCAGGTGCTTGTCAATCCTTCCGGTTTTAGATCGAGTTGGAGCTAAGCTAATTCTGTATTTCCGAGGAGCTGTTGGGCGGACGCTTTCTTTCCCGTTGGAGGACGCCGCGAGGAGCTGTTGGGCGGACTCTTTCTTTCCCGCTTGAGGACGCCGCGAGGAGCTGTTGGGCGGACGCTTTCTTTCCCGCTGGAGGACGCCGCGAGGAGCTGTTGGGCGGACGCTTTCTTTCCCGCTGGAGGACGCCGTGGATATTTGTTTTGTTTTCCCTTGAGTTCGAGGTAGGACCATTATCTTTGAGCACGGCCGTGCTACCTTTTTGTTCAGTACTCCCAAGTACCCGTCGGATCATTGACCCTGATAAACAAATTGATACAAACTCTGTTGTGAGCCTTGCCACCAGTAGTGATTATAACTACATTGTGCTAGACATTGATTGCCTTACGACTGTTGAATCAGGCTGTGGTGTACCAGCCTCCAGAGACATTTGTTCCTGCTACGGAAAACTTCCACAGACTTCCAGCTATCAAAGATAAGGCTTTCAGTACGTATCCGCTTTATTCAGATGTATGATAAGCAAGACATATTGTATACCCTTATTCTAATAGATTGTTATTGTGCTCCCAGAGTCGTTTTGACATTGAAGACATCCGAATCCCTAGACCAGACCGCGAGGGGTGTCTTTACTACTACCTCCCCGATCAACCATCCTTCCCCCTGCCCAGTGGGCTACCTGTCCCTCGTGTGTGAAGTCACACAGGGAGGGTCAGTGCTATAGGGTATAGGGAAGATTAGCTTCAAGCTGTGGTCCCCACTGGCTAGATACCTCAGGTTAGTGGCGTTGTTACTGTTATTCTTACTTGGGTTTTTTGTCTGCCGCTAACCGTGACAGTCAGTCATTGATGCATCTATGTGCTAAGTAACACCCCCACCAAATCATACAGACACTCATACTGATACTAAAAAATGTAAAACAACAAAAAAGAATAAAAAAAACAGTGACACCATCCTTGTGACCGAGTGACAGACCTCCTTTCAGTGTAATGTAACCCTTGAAACACATATTTAAAAATAGAAACTAAAATATAAAACATATTGATTTTTCAGAAAGACACACATACCCTGGATGATGTCATCAGTGATGTCATGAGTGATGTCACTAACCATGTCATGAGTGATGTAATATGTGACGTCATCAGCAGTGCATTGCAGGCGCGCAAGTTATAGTGAGTCCAACTAACTATAACGTGGGAATTTCAATGGTTTTATGTCAGTAAAAATTCCAGCTAACTATAACTGGTGTGAAACCTATGGTTTTTTCAGTGAATATATCTATATATATATATATATATATATATATATGTATGTATATATATTACCTACTGGCGGTCGCCAGTAGGTAGTTATAGTTAGGACCTATTATCCATAGGAAATCCGCAACATTCTATTTGGAATAACTTTGGCGCCAGTTGACGAATCTTCGAGAAATTTTCAAAACTAATGCCCAGCTCCGGTCCGCTCCTATCCTAAAAGTCTCAGGGTGATTCGTGAAGCGGGGGCTGAGAAAAAAGGGGGGTCCCAAAACATGTTTTCCACATGCAATTTTTCCATAGGAACCGTTCATCACGGCTACAGCCGGAACTGCTGGAGGGAATGACACCAAATTTGGCAAAAGAGGTAGTCTTCAGTTCAGACTCGTGCCTTTTGCTTAATGGTGTAAATCTGTTCAGTAGTTCCTGAGAAAATGACAATTAAAAGCATATATATATCTATGGCCGCGGTGGATCCGCGCATCCTGAGTGCACCCTAAACGCACCATCCCGAGCACGCGCTGAATACTAATTGGCTGTCAAGTGGTTGTCAACATTCTGAAACAGGAATAGTTGGCAGCCATTTTGTGCCTCGGTAGAAGCGAGGCTGAAGAATTCGGTGGAACAAGTGTGCAAAACGTATAAAGGGAGCACGGTAGAAGTACCCTGACCCTCTACACCTGCTTACGGGGTCCCACAAGGACCCCCAGGGCCGATTTTCTTTTTTAAATTGGCAAAGTGTGCACTGGGTGCGCGGATCCTGCCGTAAAAAAACAATGGAGCTTCTTTATTAATTAGCCCCCTGGGGGGCTAAATCCCAGGGGCAAAATTAAGTCTACAAATAAATTGTTGGGTGGGACTCAAAGGCCGCTCCCAGTAAAATTTGTGGGTGGAGGGGCTCAACAGCCCTCCCAAGCCACGGGGAACACCAACCCCTGGGGCTTTATGTATTGTGGGAGGGGAGATACTTGGCCCCCCTCCTGGAGCCCTCGAGAGCCCTGGGGACCACCATCCCCCAGGGCTGGCTCCTGCAGTGTCCTGGGGTGCCCACCCCTGGGACACTGCTGTTTGCTATGGGAGGGCGGGAGTTTTGCGTCTTCCGCCCTCCCATAGCAAACTTTCCTTTGGATTTTGAAAGAGAGAGCAGGGAAACCTGCTATCTCGTTCAAAATCCAAACCATATTGCTTTTCCACACGGAGAGCTGCATGTTAGCAGCTCCCCATGTGAAAAAGCAATGCAGGCTCCTGAAGGACGCGGGGAGCTGGCTGGGACCGTGGAGGCATTGGGGCTCCCCCCACGGTTCCCAATGTTTTATATAAGCCCCGGGGGATGGGGTCCACGGGGATACTAGAAATTAGTAATAGGGCGTGTTTTTTTTTAATGGTAAAATTAGGAGTCACACACCCAGCGCGGCGCTCAGTGCGGCGCCCTGGTATGCACGCGTTGGACGCACGATTACTAACGTGTAGGGTGCGCGACTCCAACGCGTTTGGAGCACAACTTCTACACGTTGGATGCACGACTCTGATGCGTTGAGTGCGCGACTCCAAGCAAAAAAAGTAATCTTTTTGAAATATACATCAAGCTTATGTGTTTAGATCTTGGGTGGCTCTAAAAAGAGCCCTTGTGTTTATTGAGAGATTTTGGTACCTACAAGTAAGTACCTATGCAGAGTCTAAAGTTGATGAGGAAGACTCTGTTTCCCTCATCTGTAAAATGTACACCATCTTTCCTATAGATGCCATTCATATTGAAACACAGATTGTTGTGGTAAATGGACCCCATCCTATAATCTCGGAGAAAAGCAGAAACAGATTTATTGACATGTTTCCTAGCTTTCTCTACTGTGGTCAAAATTGATTGGACCAGTTCCATTTTTGCCTTTGGCAAAGATTAGAATAGACAAAGGCAGTTTGGGGGAAAAGTGACAACAGTTCTCCAAAGATGTCCTTTATAAGCATTTCCAGACCTACCCCAGTCGAAATGCCTAGGTCATTGCCACCACAGTGCACAATTGTGAGGTCAGGGTGTTGGAGATGTAAAAAGGATTTAACCAATGGAATTAATTGGTGCCACTTTAACCCTCTCTGTCCAATCCCTTTAATGTCTACATTTGGCAAAGCTAGGTCGTTATCCATGCCGTTATTTTCTGCATACCTTTGGCTCCAGAAAATATAGCTGTGTCCCACAATCCACACTCTAAGCAACTTGAAAGGAGGTCTGGATGAACTCAGATGGTCTCTGTAAATGAAATGGCAGTTTGAAAACTAAGATTTTTTAAAATGGTGGATAAGATGCAGTTTTGAAAAAAGAAGAGAAAGGATTAGTTGTATGAAAATATTCTAGACTGAAAATTAGGGTGCATGTTTCTGTTTTTTTAAAGCATGTTTCTTATTGGTTAACAAAAACTGTTTGAAAGGAACATTACATATGATAAGCTGATATATTGAAAAGTCAAGCACACTTGCTGTTTTGATTAGGAACATTGTGTGCTGAACTTGTGACCTGTGTGCAGAGTTGGGTTGAAACGTATGTCATTTGGAAAGGGTTGAATTGTGTGACCAATAGTAATGTGTGTTTGCTTTTGAATTAATGTGGGAAGCAATGTGATTTGATATTTACATATATTTGTGTGCAGAATGAGAGGGAAAGTTTGCCATTCTTTGGTTTTCCTGAAAGCAGTATAATACAGAGATTCTGTTTAAGAACATCTGGTGTGTGACTGATATATTTCTTAATCTACAAATCAATTTAAAAGTTGAGTTATTAATTTGTGAGGGGATGTATGTGGTGCATTTTGTTTTTAATAAGAGCAATGTGTTTCTCCTGTGAAAGTGCAGGGAGTAGTTTTTGTTGTCTAGAATTACATTGTGAGTCTGTGTGCATTTGGAAATCATTGGGACAGAAGAATGTGGATAGTTCATGTGTTGGCAGGGACATTAGTGCTTTAAAATCTATCCTGTTCACAGATTTTGGTAGAATTAGGAACCAGTCAATGTTTATCTTTCTGCAAAATTAGTCAGGCTTCCATACTAAAATGCAGTGCTAAAATATGTGGATTGTGTGCAGTCATCTAACCTTTTCCAGAGTACTAAATGTTTTTTGGTAAAAGGCAAGGGATAGTGTTGCTTGTCAAGAATCATGCAGTGAGTCTGTGTGCATATAGGAACTATTCTGAGAGAAGCATTTGGGTATTTGATGTGTTTGCAGACTCATGACTGCTTAAAAACATATCCTGTTCTCACATTTTGGTAGAATTAGAAACCATTCTTTGCTCATGTATTTGTAAAATGAGTTAGGCTTCTACAATAAAATGCAGTGCTAAAATATGTGGAATATGTGCAGTCACCTTACCGCTTCCAGGTAGTAAATATGTTTTGGTAAAATGCAAGGGATAGTGTTGTTTGTCTAGAATCACAGTGTGAGTCTCTGAGCATTTAAGAACTATTGTGAGAGAAGCATTTGGATATTTCATGTGTTTGCACACACATAACTGCTGACAAATCTATCTTGTTCTCATGTTTTGGTCGAATTTGAAACTAGTCATTGCTTATCTATTTGCAAAATGAGTCAGGCTTCCACACTAAAATGCAGAACTAAAATATGTAGAATGTGTACAGTTACCTTAACCCTTCCAGAGTAGTAAATGTGTTTTGGTAAACTGCAAGGGATAGTGTTGCTTGTCTGTCTGGAATCACACTGTGAGTCTGTCTGTATTTAGGCACTATTGTGAGAAAACATTTGGGTATTTCATGTGTTTGCACACACATAACTGCTTAGAAACCTATCCTGTTCTCACATTTTGGTAGAATTAGAATCCATTCTTTGGTTATGTATTTGTAAAATGAGTTAGGCTTCTAAACTAAAATGCAGAACTGAAATATGTGCAATGCGTACAGTCACTTACCCCTTCCAGAATAGTAAATGTGTTTTGGTAAAATGCAAGGGATAGTGTTGCTTGTCTAGAATCACACTGTGATTCTGTGTGCATTTAGGAACTATTGTGAGAGAAGCATTTGGGTATTTCATATGTTTACATTGACATAAGTGGTGAAAAATCTATCTTGTTCTCACGTTTTGGTAGAATTAGAAACAAGTCATTGTTTAAGTATTTGCAAAATTAGTCAGGCTTTCACACTAAAATGCAGAAATGAAATATGTGGAATGTGTACAGTCACCTTACCCCTTCCAGAGTAGTAAATGTGTTTTGGTAAACTGCAATGCATAGTGTTACTTGTCTAGAATCACACTGTGAGTCTGTGTGCATATAGGAACTATTGTAGGAGATGAATTTGGGTATTTCATGTGTTTGCACACACATAACGGCTTAAAAAACCTATCCTGTTCTCACGTTTTGGTAGAATTACAAATCAGTTAACTCTAAACACCTTCACACCTGTGTTTCAGGCCTACAATTTCCCAGTCAGTATCCATACACTCTAGCAAACATCCAGTGAATGCTCTTGCAATCCCATAGTGACTCTTTCAGTACCACGTAGTAATCCATTCTCTAAAGTAAAAGTCATCCAATTATGAATTAACAATACCAAATATTCTTGCAATCCCATAGTGACATTTTCAGTACCATGTTGTAATCCATTTACAAAAGTAAAAATGCATCCAAATTTGAATTCACTCAATGTCTTTCCTTCTAGTATTGTAATCATCCAGTCAGTAAGCATGCACTCATGAAGTGAGGCAGGCTTCAGGGCACAGAGTGCTTTAAACTCCTATGCACTATGCATGTAGTGGTCTAACTACCTTCACATGTCTGTTTCAGGCCTACAATTCCCCAGTCAGTATCCATACACTCCAGCAAACATCCAGTGAATGCTCTTGCAATCCCATAGTGACTCTTTCAGTACCATGTAGTAATCCATTCTCTAAAGTAAAAGTCATCCAATTATGAATTAACAATACCAAATATTCTGCCTGCACTATGTCAAGAAATAGATCCCCTTCAATTTATAGAAGAAGCCTCTCCAGAGGTACTGGTCTTGGCTAATGCTCCACCCCTGGCGAACGGTCAATCGGAATCTCCAGCATCACTGTCCAGTAAGGCGCTGCATTGGTTAACAGGAAATATGCAGATGGCGCCAGGAGGGAAACAGCAACTAGCGGGCGAAATCAAGACAGTGAAAAGGGTTGCCTGGATTGGGAATCGACCAAAAAGGTTTATAGGAGACTGTGTAGCGGTGACTTTTTCCCACCCGGCTGTTTTACCCAATGTCTTGATCAATATCCTTCCGCCACAAAGAAGAAGTGGCACTGTTGTTCCCCTCACTTTATTTTTTTTTTACGGTGAACAACAAAATGTAACATTCCCTAGGACCCCGGGGCCAGTGTGGGACACTGTGAGAAATAGACGAGGAATAAAGGCTCCTGCTAACGAATGGGGAATGCCTTTGGGAAATAGATATGAGGCCCTATCGGGGTTAAAAGATTGTGATTGACTTGAGAGGGGAAGTAATATTGCATGCTTCATCCCACCTGGTGAACACCAAGTGGGAGATCCTACAGTTCAGTTGAATACCTCGACAAGTGATATTTCCACGCCTCAGACAAAAATAATGAGCAAACAAAATACTTTAGAGGTTTCAAAAGGAACTAATGATCTCAATGACCCACCTGTCTGCAATACCAATAACAGTGCAAATGTAAAAACACTCTCAAACTTGGTGGTAATTGAGAAGTGTATGAGTGAAAGTATTCCATCTCAAGATTGTAGGGTTAGCCAAACCACTAGCATGGAAGAATCTAATGTTAATTCTTCTGCTCAATTTACCCTGGTTTCATGGAATGTTGCAGGCCTAAAAAGTAAAATTACATCCCTGGGCTGGCTAGCTTTCCTGGATACTAAGGATATAATCCTTCTCCAGGAAACTTGGCAGGTAACCCCAGAACCAAAGCAAGGATACCTACACTTTTATATCTCGGCTACACCGAGTTGAAGGGGAAGGTCAAAGGGGGGCCTGGTGACATGGGTAAAACAGAATAGTGGGTATTCTGTTTTCCAGTTGGCTACAAATAGCCCTGATATTCTGTTAGTCAAATTCCAGCGACTTCACTGCAAGGCTCTTTACATCTTTAACATTTATTCAAGGGGCCTTCCAGGCGGTAAACCCACTGACGCAATTGACCAACTAGATATTATTTTTAAGCAATATTGTTTGAACAGCAACGTTATTGTTGCCGGTGATTTTAATTGTTGTTTTGAACCCTTAGACAACTATGATATAGATCTTACGGTGGAAGAGGACTATATCTGGGAAATCCCTCAGCTGTCCCTATTACCTATAAAAAAGTGGTCAGAGGCCGCATTGCAATTAAAAGTTTTATGTGTGGAGCATGGGTTACGGACCACTAATGGAAGAACGGGCTCTGACACACAGGGTGCCCCTACTTTTAATAATGGTATATCACATAGTTGCATTGACTATATTCTTACTAATAAGGAGAATTGGTCTAGTGTCGATGATATGTGGATAGAGCCACGGGCCGAAAGTGATCATGACCCACTAGTTTTGTTATTCAGGTTGTTCGATCTATCGAATAGTGAAGTACCAAGGGATAATGTGCAAATTTCCCTCTCAAATGACCACAGACGTATTAGATGGTCCAACTGTGTAACAAATGAAGAGAGTGTTGCAGCTATGAGGGACTTAACTACCCAGGCTATCACAGATCTAAGGAGTAACTCCACTGCGGAGGCTCCGGTATCTAATGTTAGTAGGATCCAAGATGTGTTTTTTAATAAATTGAGATCTTTCTTTGTTAAAAAGGTCACTAAAAGACAGTGTAGGCCAGTAAGGAAGGAGGATCAATGGTATGATAAATCCTGCAGGGTTGCTTATAGGGCCTTGCCAGATGCAGTAAAGACTAAAGATATAGTTAAGATAAAGGATGCCCGAGTCGTGTACAAAAAAATACAAATTAGGGCAAAAGGCGAATGGGATGATGGTTACTGGAAGGATCTCCTGAGAGCCAGTAAAGAAAGATCTATGTCCTCCTTCTGGGATATGGTTAAGTGGGGAAGGGGGGTAAAAAGAGGAGAACCCACGAATCATGTGTCACCAGACACTTGGGTTTTCCACTATGCGTCCCAGTTCGCTTCTGAGGATGGAGATGAAGATGGGTGCGAGGCATTTTTGGATATAACTCCGAGTGCTAGTTACCTATCTTTCACTAAAGCTGATGTTCTAAAAACTCTGAACAACATCCCAAAAGCTAGAGCCCCAGGTTTGGACTCGGTTCCTGCAGATCTATTTATGCATGACAAGGACCTCTGGGCTTCCTATATCCAGCTGCTAACCAATGGCATTGCGAAGGGCTCGCCTATCCCAGAGACCTGGAAGGGAGCCGAGATTATCCCAATTTTTAAAAAAGGGGAATGCTCGGTTCCAGGAAATTATAGGCCTATCAGCCTTATCGCATGCATTCAAAAGGTAGTGGCGAGGCTTGTACTGCAGCGTATCCATGGCTGGATAGACGAACAAGATATTTTGTCACCTTTACAGGCGGGGTTTCGCTGCCATACTAGCACTATTGATCAAGTTTTTAGATTTGTTTTATTATACTGGCGGGTAGTGTTACTTGGGGGGGGCATGCTCTTTGCAGCCTTTGTTGATCTTAAATCAGCATTCGACTTGGTCCCTCGTGCTAAGTTGTGGAAAGCTCTACAAGAACAGGGCATCCCAACTGAAATTTTGTCTTTTTTAATCAGATTGCACAAGAATAATTTTTCCCAAGTCCGATGGGATCAGCAGTGTAGCGTAACTGACAAATTCCCCATTGCAAGGGGAGTACGCCAAGGAGAAGTGTGGCTCAGGGGTTAGAGGCGGCAGACCCGGAATGTGGAGAAGTGTGGCTCAGGGGTTAGAGGCGGCAGACCCGGAATCTGAGATCGGCCCTGGACCAGGGTTCAATTCCCCGCCTCGGCGGGTCTTAGGCTCAAAGATTCCACGGACTCGATAATTCTCGCTCCGGTGCCTTCTCGACTCACGGGTTCACACTCTGCGATTCTGGGCAATAGCTTGCTTAATCTCCACAACGCCCCCTCGCGGCGGGATGCCTGGCTTTCACCTTGTGGATACCCTGCCGGGGTTATCTCACAGGGGAATACCAGGACGGGTTCCCTAAGCAAGCACCAGGAAACCCACTGCGGGTAGCTGTGCGCTATATAAGCTCAAATACATTTACATTTACATTTGTGTATTAGCCCCAACCCTCTTCTCGCTATACATCAACAGGGTGATCAGGTACTTTGAGCAACAACCGACCGACGCACCTAAGTTGGCCGGAAATCTGATCCCCCTGTTGATGTTTGCGGATGATACTTTATTAATATCAAAGACACAACAGGGTCTCCAGAAGGCCATTGGAGTTTTTGAAGTGTTTTGTGCAGACCATGGTCTTGTTATTAATACAGCTAAAACAAAATTCATGGTTCTGCACAAACGGAAATATGTTAGAGGGAAGGTGGTCATGGACTGGGTCCAACTCGAACAGACCGAAGTCTTTAATTACTTGGGCATTACCCTGTCATACAAGTTAGATTGGAAACAGCACACCAATCAGCTGGTTACGAGGCATGCACAACTGACAGGAGCACTCACCAAGGAATTTTAGTCATCACACACTAGGCCTATCACTCCGGTTTTAAAGATTCACAATGCAAAGGTTGGAGCAGCGGTCCTTTATGGGGCTGAACTCTGGGGGCCCAGCAACCTCACTAAGTTGACGGTTGCCCAAAATAAATGTTTTTGCAACATCACCGGTTTACCAGTATCCACTCCCTTGATACTTCTCCGTTATGACCTAGGATCTCACAGCTTCGAGGATATGGCCAAATATAGATCAGTTGCCTACTGGAGGAGATTATGGGTAACCCCGGAACTCTTCCAGTATACCCAGGGCTTCCTCGAGGTTAGAGACTCGGATAAATCCCATAAAATTCAATGGATGAGGGAGGTAAAAGCAATTTATATGGCCATGGGTCTATCTCCATTAAGGGATGACCCTGTGAGGAATGTTTTCCCACCTAAGAAAACACTTCGTGATCTGTATTGGAACATGGTTGAGGCTAAGACCTTTGGATGTCGTATTGAATCATCCTTTACTACCGATTTCTTAGAACTCAAGCATGTATCGGCCCTAGAACCCTACTGGGATTGGATTACCATCCCAGGGGACTGGAAGAAGTATCACCAAATGAGGGTGGGGACACTACCATTAAATACTCTAACTGCGAAATGGCGTGGGAACCAAAGTTCGGTGTGCCCTTTGTGCCCTTTTTGCCCTGACCAAAAGGAAGATATTGGGCATGTATTGTTTGCCTGTCCAGAATATAACGCACCCAGAAGATCGTGGCTTAAACCGATTTGTGTTCAGTTAGGCCTCAAAACTGCTAGCGAGGCCATTAGGATTTTAAGACTGATACTTCTCAGCCAGTTGTTATAGCCATGTCTAAATTCTTACACTGGATGTGGATAATTCGGGCCCACAAAATGAGTTTGCAATAACCCCAGGGCCAGTTGGCATATGCTGCTATTCGATTTAGCAAATTGTATTAAGAAACCAATGTATCTAGCATTGAATGAAATTCCTTTTTAATACTGTTTTATCTTTTTAATATAATATATTTAAATTTTGTAAATATGGATGAGCTAGTATGCTCTTTTTTAGATAAAGTTGAAATGATCAATTGAGGATCTTACTATCTGTTGGGTGGGGGGTGAACTTGTAAATGTCTTTTTATGATTGAAAAATATCGAATAAAGACTATTTTGAATTGAATTAACCCAGTGTCTCTCTTTATAGTACTGTTATCTTTCAGTCAGTATGCATGTACTCATGGAGTGAGGCAGGCTTTAGGACACAGAGTGCTTCAAACACCTGTGCACTATGCATGTAGTGGTCTAATCAACTTCACACTTGTGTTTTAGGCCTACAATTCCCCAGTCAGTATCCATACACTCCAGCAAACACCCAGTGACTGCTCTAGCAATTCCATAGTGACTCTTTCAGTACCATCTAGTAACCCATTCTCTAAAGTAAAACTCATCCAATTATGATATCACCAAGTGCCTCTCTTTATAGTATTGTAATCATTCATTCAGTATGCATGTACTCATGCAGTGTGGCAGGCCTTAGGGCACAGAGTGAGTCTAACCACCTTCACACTTGTGTTTCAGGCCTACAATTCCTAGTCAGTATCTATACACTCCAACAAACCCCCTGTGACTGCTCTTGCAATCCTATAGTGACTCTTTCAGTACCATCTAGTAATCCATTCTCTAAAGTAAAACTAATCTAATTATGAATTCACCTAGTGTCTCTCCTTATAGTATTGTAATCATTCAGTCAGTATGCATGTATTCATGCAGTGAGGCATGCTTTAGGGACAGAGTGCTTCAAACTCCTATGCACTATGCACGTAGTAATCTAACCACCTTCACACTTGTGTTTCAGGCCTACAATTCCTAGTCAGCATCCATACACTCCAGCAAACATCCAGTGACTGCTTTTGCAATCCCATAGTGACTCTTTCAGTACCATCTAGTAATCCATTCTCTAAAGTAAAACTAATCTAATTATGAATTTACCCAGTGTCTCTCTTTATAGTATTGTAATCATTCAGTCAGTATGCATGTACTCATGCAGTGAGGCAGGCCTTAGGGCACAGAGTGAGTCAAACTCTTATGCACTATGCATGTAGTGGTCTAACCACCTTCACACTTTTGTTTCAGGCCTACAATTTCTAGTCAGTATCCATACACTCCAACAAACCCCCTGTGACTGCTCTTGTAAATTGTATAGTGACTCTTTCAGTCCCATCTTGTAATCCATTCTCTAAAGTAAAACTCATCCAATTATGAATTCACCCAGTATCTCTCATTATAGTACTGTTATCATTCAGTCAGTATGCATGTACTCATGGAGTGAGCCCGGCTTTAGGGCATGGAATGCTTCAAACTCCTATGCAGTATGCATATAGTGGTCCAACCACCTTCACACGTGTATTTAAGGTATACAATTCCTCAGTCAGTATCTATGCAGAATGTGTTTGTACAGTAATAGAAAAGCATAATTTATAAAGTTATTAATATACATATATTTATGTTTAGTTATGACAGATATTTTTTTATCATTATTAAAATGAAGTTATCATGCCTGAGAAATTCAGAAACAGAAAAAGAAAGCTAAAGGACAGTTACTTGAAGAAAATTTAACAACAAGTATTGGATGATCAACATAATGTGGCTAAAAAGACAAAATCTTCTGGTAAGACCACTAAGAAATGTATTAAAAATCTTTCTAGGCCAAGAAAGAATGTTCAGAATGTTGAAACCACGGACAATGCTTCTACCAGAAAAAATAATCAAAATAATAGGAAAGGAAAAAAGGCAAATGTACAGTCAAAACATACAACGTTTGGTAAAAGCAGACAAAATCAGTATAAAGAAATACTTAAGAAATTATTTTATAACAGAGTAGTATATAATTTGCTGAAAGATATGAAGAAATATAGAAAGAGAGCACTATTTTATAAAAAGAATAAGCATATTGAATCCATTGTTAAAAAGGCTTTTGAAGTAAAAAGGAAACAATTTATTTTAGTTTTAAACAGAATTCGATAACTAGATAAAGCAATGCATTCAATGAAGGCCAAAAGTAAGAGAAAAAGATTAATTACCAGAACTAACTTTTGTAATTTTTTTGGGGGGAAAGGAAATACAGTTCAAGTTCAGAGCCTTTCTTTAATGAAGAGAGTTATTTTCAGACCAATGATTTGTTGCATGCAGTCGACACCACTGGTCGAGCTTATGAGGTTAGAAATAGTTGTCCAATTCACAAAGAAAAAATGGTTCCCAGAAATGCAGAAGAAGTGATAGCTGGTGAAGTTCTAGGCAGACGTCCTAAAGCCCCAGTGTACACTTGGGATTGCAGTAGTATTTGTGTGTACAAGAATCTGTTGATCTTTTACGCAATTTCTCACAAGCATATACTAAAAAAAGTGTTAAACAAAATAATAAGATGTTGCAAGGACTAGACCCTTGCAGAATGAGAAAAAATACTGGGTTGCAAGGTTATTCTCTGGCTTGTCTATCTAGAAAAGTATGGCAAAGTGTTTTTCACCATTTCAGGATGTTAGCAGTACATCATACGCAAATGCGAAAGTTAGTCAGAAGATTATATTATGCAAAAAGTCCAGCACTAAAGTTAAATGAGTTGAACAGTGCTTTGCGTGGATCAGTATCAGATGTGAAGAAGGTTTGTGCTGATATTGAGTCTTGTTACTTTGGTCCTCAAGAAGAGAGTCCAGAAACTGATACATTAATAGAAGAAAATGTTGAAGAGAATGTGGAACCTACTATTACCAAAAATGTTGATGGCCAAATTACAAAGTTTAAGGTGATTTCAGGTGAAAGGCCACATTTTTATTGTGTTTGTTGTGTGATAACTCACTATAAAAATCAGACTATGAATGTTCATCTGTATTTAAAAAGTGAAAGAGAAAATAATGATCAGTGGAAGGAATTTGCATCTTATTTGTTGGTAGAGAATAATTTTGATTTGGGTTCTGATCAGAATATTTGTAAATATTGTTAAAACAAATTAGATGAGAATAAAATGCCCGCTAGAGCTGTGCATAATAATCTAGAATTAGTTGATATTCCTCCAGGACTGATAGATTTAAATACCTATGAGTCTATTCTCATTCAATGTGTGCATCTGTTTCAGGCTATTGTGTGTATGGAGCCTAAAACAGGTAAATTACCTCCTTCACATTTACAAAGAGGATTAAAGGGAAGAATTGTATATTTACTGTTAGATTTAAAGAAAAATATTGATACTATTGGTGTAGAGAGTGTAGAAAATGAACCTCTAGGTATTCTAGTTAATGGTGTTCTTACTAAGAGTAAGAAACTCTGGCAGGAGTTAGTGGATGTTAGGAAAGTGTAGAAGGCAACTTTGTAGTTGATAAAAAACAATAAGGAATATAAAAATGTTTATATGGGAGAAGAAGAAATACTTTTAGCAGAAGATACTGAAAGTCAAGTGGACAAATTGAAAAAGCGGACATGTCAAGAAGTGAAGAAATCTATGAACATGTCAATGTACATCCACTTCATTCAAAAGAAGTGATAGGGAATACTACTGAGTTATTTCAAATGAAAAAAGCAAAGGGAAGTCTCATGAGTGTATGGAAAGAGAGCATGGAACCTCGTTGTTTTCCCCAGTTGTTTCCAACAGGAAAAGGAGGACGATATGATGAACGACCTGTGCAGATACCTGCATCTGAATTTCGGACAGCAAGATTATATGCAGAAGATCTAAGAGTTCGACAATGTATCCCTTATATATTTCATCTTTTATTTGAAAGTGACTTGTCTGGACTTTCATATGCAGTCAATCACATATTGAAAACAGTACATCTGAAAAATATTTCTGCAAAGGATTTTATGGATATAGTACACCAGAAGGATGATCATTTGTAATCTAAACCGATTAATCTGATGGCATGTCAGTGTGGCACTAATGAGTATTGGTACAGTCGTCATGGAGAACTGAAATGTATGCACGGAACTTAGGAGCTCCTACATGGTTCCTTATCCTAAGCTATGCTGAGTAGGCTTGGGATGATTTACTTGAATTTCTTCGACAGGCAAATTCCAATATAAAAAATATTGAATATAAGACTGCTGGAGAATTGTGCGCTTTGGATCCTGTTAATGTATGCAGGTATTTTAATCATAGATTTGAAGCTATGATGTCTTTTATCTGCAATAACAAAAATCCTCCTCTTGGAGAAGTTGTGGATTTCTTTTGGAGAAAGGAGTATCAAGCAAGAGGTACTCCTCATAAATATATGCTATTATGGATCAAGGATGCCCCCAAATTCGGAACAGATTCAGATGATACTGTTTTGTCTTTTATTGAAGAATATGCCACATGTGCTGTACCCAAAAGCACAGAAGAAAACAACTTAAGACAACAAGTCTTATGATTCCAAAGCATCGTTGTGGAAAATACTGTTGACGAAAGTACAAGTGTAAGGAAAAGTTTTGTACCAAATTTTGGTTTGGATTTCCACGTCCTGTAATATCCAAAGGAAGAGTGAACAGTTTTATGTCAGCTATGCGACATACCATCACAAGAAAGTCTCCGAAAAATACCTACAATTTACGAAGAAGCGAAGAGTCAAAATACATAAATGACTACAATCCGGTTATTCTGTCCATGTGGAATGCTAACATGGATGTTCAGTATGTTGCAGACAATTCCATTGCTGTTGCTCGATATGTAACGTCCTACATTACCAAATCAGAAAAGACAGAATTGAAAGAAATGTGGGAAGAGATTTCTCACGAGAAGAGTCTAAGTAAAAAATTATACAGTTTCAGTTTGAAAATGTTACCCCATCGAGAAATTGGAGCATATGAATGCTCAGATCGGTTATCATCTGCAAGTCTATACTCCAAATCTAGAAGAATAGTTTGGGTGACTACTTCCTGCCGCAGCGCGCCCGGAGGCGCTACAAAATCAGGATGCTCCCTCAGTGGAGCAAGGGGCAAAACCAAGCCACACCAGACCGGGAAACCTACCTGTTGGAGGCTCGACTGTTCCTGGGGCCCAAACGCTGTGGTCCCGCCGCGGCCGCTTCACTCCACCTCGCGGCTGGCGGCTGGAGACTACAGCTCCCAGGGAGCCTAGTGACTACTTCCTGCCGCAGCGCGCCTGGAGGCGCTACAAAATCAGGACGCTCCCTCAGTGGAGCAAGGGGCAAAACCAAGCCACACCAGACCGGGAAACCTACCTGTTGGACGCTCGACTGCTCCTGGGGCCCAAACGCTGTGGTCTCGCCGCGGCTGCTTCACTCCACTTCGCGGCTGGCGGCTGGAGACTACAGCTCCCAGGGAGCCTAGCGACTACTTCCTGCCGCAGCACGCCTGGAGGCGCTACAAAATCAGGACGCTCCCTCGGTTGAGCTGGGGGCAAAACCAGGCCACACCAGACCGGGAAACCTACCTGTTGGAGGCTCGACTGCTCCTGGGGCCCAAACGCTGTGGTCTCGCCGCGGCCGCTTCACCCCACCTCGCGGCTGGCGGCTGGAGACTACAGCTCCCAGGGAGCCTTAGCAACTACTTCCTGCAGCAGCGCGCCCGGAGACGCTACAAAATCAGGATGCTCCCTCCGCATCGCGGGACGCGGGCGGGTGACACCGGGCAGAGCCCGGGCAGAGGGCGGGCCGTCTGTGGCCATCAGGGGACGACAGAGGACAGGACAGGCCATACCCTTTGGCCGTTACTATGGGGAAACGCAAGTTACTCAGACAGGAGAATGACTGTGAAGGTAAGAAAGCAAAGGTGGCTAAAAAACAGGACACGATAATCTCTTACCTAGCCTCTGCCGTGGGGGCCTTAAACGAGGAAATTGCTATTGCTGAAAAGGAATTAGGCCTGGGTGCTACAGATACATCTCCCATCGTGCTAGGCCATGCTCTACCCACAGCTTGTGCCCTCCCTATTCCCCTTGAGCCTGTTGTTGCCATCATACATCCACCTCAGGCTCCTATACCCTCCCAAGAAACACCGCTTACGGATCAAGATAACCCTGGACAAGCATTAGCTCAAGAGCATAAAGATCGCAAGGGGGTGAAGGGAAAACGCAGGCATGTAAAAAAGGGCAGTAGGAATAATACATCTACCTTGGATCCGGATTTGCCTGACAGAGCTGAACTGAATACTAATGATGCAAGGTCCATGAACTACCTGGCTGATATGGTGGAGGGGATGTTTGAGTCTCGTTTGGAGCTGGCTCTCGTAGCCATTGCCAAGGATATTGTGGATACTCTTAACTCCTGTGTACATAAACTATTGGACAAATGTAAACACATTGATAATTTCATAAAGGAGTATAAAGCAGATCCCTGTAGGACAACGATCTTGAAGGACGGGGGGCAAAACCTAAAACATTTTCTAGGCCATGTGGAGCAAATAAAATACCTGGGGGGCAAATTTGCTAAGATAACATTGGGCCCAGTGAGCCACAGGTAATTATAGGTGGGCAGTCTGGTCCTCCTGTAAATGTACAAACTCACATAGGGGACCAAAAGATCAGTTTCCCACGGACTACTTTCAGCAAACCTACCCAGAATAGGAGCCGTTTTCTGCATCTCCCACCAGATGCGGCACCCTTATTAGCTGTCCTAACTGGAATTCCTCCCCTGAAACCTGGTACGAAAGAAACTGATTATGATCTGTTGACTAGGAGACAAACATGGTGTTCTCAATTCTGTAGTGGTGGAGATGATATTTCTAAGAATATCATCTCAGCAAGGCGGGCAGCGTGGGTAGGCAGGCAGCATAAATGCTTACCAGGGGACTGTGTGGTTATTAATTTTAATTACCCCAATGTTGCGAACAGATTGTTTTGGGATGGGTCTGAACTCACGGGTACTTGCATTAGACCTTTACCACTACGTTATTTCTATTCACCCCAAACCGAAATTCAGCACAAAAGGATGGCCCTCCGTCCCACTAGTGGTTGTGCTATAGGGAAGTCTCACATAAACAACTATTCCTACCAGGCTAGACAGACTGATTTAAGAAAGGGGGTTGTAATACAGTTCCTCACAGTAAAAAATCATCCCCTGTCAATGATAACAGTATACTCATACCCCTAGAAAACAGATTTACTCCATTGACAAATATGGAAACAAATGATTGACTAATTATGATTTAACTAATGAGGACAGTAGATCGAGGTCAGGTAGCAGATGCTCACGAAAGATTCTAAGTTGGAACATTGCAGGTCTAAAAAATAAATGTAATGATGCATTATGGATTAATTTCATTCAAGGCCATGATATAATAGCCTTTCAAGAAACCTTGGACTTAGATAACAGCTTCTGCTTAGATGGCTTCTCCTCCATTTTTGTGAAGGCTGTCCCAGGCTTGGGAGGCCGACCCAAGGGAGGATTGCTTTTACTGACCTTATTGGACCTGGTAGGATCATTTAAAAAGCTTGACTTTGCCTCTGACAACCTATTGATTGTGGAATGGGGTGGCCCAAACCATACCACCATTTTGTTAATCAATTTTCACAATGTTATAGAGAGAGAAATACGTAATTTTCATCTCAGCGCTGTAGAGCGTTTTTTAGACGAATATAAAAGTCTGCATATCACTTCATTCGAAATTCTGTTAATGGGAGATTTTAATATTCACCCTTGCAGATGGGATTGTCTGGCGGAACAGCAGATGGGCCCTGTTGGGTCCTCCGCCGTACATTTTGAACACACTCAACAGGGGGAAGCTCTGGAGGTTCTGCTAGCCAGTTTTAACCTCTTTGAGGTAGATGGGTTTAGGGGTGAAGAGAGGACAGCAACATTTAAAGGGAGGGAGTCTGGTACCATCATCGACTATATATTTGTTTCAGTAGGCCTGATCCCTGTAGATACCTCATATAAAGTTGAGGACTCGGTATATAGTGATCATAACCCCCTTATTCTGGAGTCAGATTTAGGTGAAGTAATAATCAGACGAGATATCACTGGTATGACTAAAAACTCCCTGAAATTGAAAGATCAGTTCAGGAGGCTTAACTGGTCAAAGATAGTGCCTGACTCATTTATGTCAGATTTACTTACTGAGGCAGATGCAGATTTTGCGGTCTGTCTTGATACTATGGCTTGTGGAACCAACATCATTGAAGCCTTTATTTCCATCTGTAATAAGGTCAATCAGGATTTAAAAAAACAAATCCAAAGTTCCAGCTTCCAACCACCCACGTTGGTTTGATGGTAATTGCTCCAAAGCACATAAAGCACTACTATATGCCCTGAAACAGAAACCAAGGAACAGGGAGGCTGAATTAGCCTGAGGAGCGCTTATAAGCAAGCTGTAGCATCGAGGAAGAAGGCCAATAAAACTGAAGCATGGAATGATCTTAGTTCAATAGATACCCAGAAGGACAGTGGTAAATTCTGGGGTAGAATTAATCATCTGTATTTCTCCAGTACAGAGAATGCTGCCCTGGACTGTGTGATTGCAGATGATCTATGGGTAGCTCACTTTAGTAAGATTTATGATAACGAGGATGTTACTATAATTATACCATCCGATCCCATACCCACACATAGTTCCTGACCGTTACAATTTGAATTGGCTGATGTTGAAAGGGCAATTGTGGATACATCTAAAAATAAAGCCCCCGACCCTGATGGGGTCCCAGTAGACTTATACAGGACTCAACCTACTTTATGGGCTAGGGTCCTTACTAATGTCTTCAATTCAGTTAGCACTAACGGTTTTCTACCATCCTGGTCAACATCAACTATAATACCGGTGTTCAAAAAAGGCCTGAGATGTGACCCCTCCTATAACAGACCAATTTCGTTAATAGACTCTGTCGTTAAAATCCTGGGCAGAGTGATTCTCTCAAAACTGGAGGATTGTTTGAAAGATGGAGGGGTCCTCTTTAACCTTCAGTATGGGTTTCGAGCAAAAAGAGGTACATTAGACCAATGCCTCAATTTGCAGATGCTCATCAGTAAGTACACTCAGGCGAAGGATGGCATGCTCTATATGGGGTTCATGGACCTGTCATCGGCCTTCGACCTGGTAAATAGGGGAAAACTGTGGGCAATTCTGAAGAATCTGGGAATTGATACATCCTTGGTGAATTTTTTAGACACGCTTCACCGAGGACTGAAGGCGAACATCCGTGTTAATAGGGAAGGGGGTGAACTAGCTACTTGGACTCTAAGCGGGGGGTAAGGCAGGGGTGTATCCTGGCCCCTCTGCTTTTTACCCATAAATTCCCTAGATAAACATCTGGAAATGGCCACCCAGGATACCCCTCATGTGGGTAACTCTGCAGTTCCGGTCCTCCTCTATGCTGACGATGCGGTACTGTTGGCCCGCACAGGACTGGGGCTGCAGAGACTTTTAGACTCCTTTGGTGGCTTTATGGAATCACTAGATGTGAGGGTGAATAGCAAGCAATCCCATGTCATGGTAGTTGGAAAACGCCCAAAAACATATAAAACACTGCCCTTTTCTAGCAACAGTGTTGTTCTATCCATTGTCCCAGTATTTACGTATCTTGGTGTCATTTTTGATCTAAAGGGAAGCTGGGCCCCTCAAATTAATGCGAAATGCTTAGCGGTCGCTAGATCATCCTCTGCCCTAATGGACTTTGCAAGGCGGCTGGGATCCAGGCCTATGGAGGCACTTTTATCTATTTATAAATCCAAATGCCTATCTATAGCACTGTATGGGGCCTCACTATGGGGCTATTTGCAACAGGATAAATTACAAAAAATTGAGAACAAGTTTTTAAGGATCCTGTTAGCTGTCCCTCAATCGACGCCTGTGTTTACAATACATACTGAGTTGGGACTGAGCTACATCTCCGATCTCATAAGCTTAGCCCCAATAATGTGTTGGGCTAAAACTTGGATTAACAAGGAGATTTCATTGAATCATGCTATTTTAAAAGATGTAATGGCACTTGAAAAAGCACATAAAATACCCTGGCTATCCTATATTAGAGATGTCTTTGCTAAATTGGGGCGCCCAGAGCTTTACTATTCCCCGCATCTGTTGCAAAAAAGTGATCTGAAGTGGATAAAGATGAACTTTATGAGGATGGTTGAGCAAGAGCGGGAATATGTGGAAATGAATAAACCTCTTGTTAGATCCAATTATGTTTTAAAGACTACTCCACATCTAGAACCATACCTCAGAATTGTATCAATACCACATCACCGTCATCTCTTAATTAGATTTAGATTAAATAATATTCAGTATACTTTGGGCATTTCATGTGTGTGGGGGAAACCAGACCTTACACCTCCCTGTAGTTGTGATAATGTCTCTTCCCAAACCCTTTTGCATTTTATTATGTTTTGTCAGCACTTTTCTGATATCAGGAAGCAACATCTAGTGCCATTATTAAGAGAAGCAGGATTTACTCAAGTTAAATCAGCACTGATGTTTTTACGACTGTTAAGCACCCCGAAAGTGATGTTTGGGGTTGCTAGCTTCCTGGAGGCTGCTGTACGCAATAAGAATAAGAGAGTGGCACTTAGAGCTTTGGAGAAGTGATTATATCCCTCTGCCAATGAATTTTGACATTTTTAACTTTTAGATATGCCCATTAACATAATTTGCTTTTGAGTATTTTATACGTTATATGTATAATACTGTGTATTAATCATGATAATATTTTAATGTTTTTAATGTTTTTGTACAATGTACTTTTGTGACTGCTTTTATGATTTTTATTAATCGAAATAAAGTGCTATTGACTGACAGTTTGGGTGAGTCTAGGTCTTGCTGCAATGCAAAATCAGGTACTGAAATCTGTTCAAAAAATTGAATATTTAGCAGAAAAAGATCCAGAAAGTACAGATATTTTGAAGACAAATATGTTGGATACATATTACCCAAACAGAAGTCATCATCTTGAGAACATGTGTCTCTATGAAGTGCTGCAAAACTACACTTTTAAACATAATACTACAGAGAACGTCAATGATGGGAAATATTGAGTGATTGGTTCCGAAGGATGTTTGGTGAAACAAACAAAAGGAAATTTCATTGATCACAGGAAGCTGAGTTGCGACACTGCTGATAAAAGGGAATTTTACTATTTGGCTCTTTTGCAACTGTTCAAACCATGGTGGTTCAGAATTGGAATTACTTGGAGAATTTCAGAGCTATGAAGATTCCTTCAATGCTTGTAAAGATACCATGCTCTGTTTTTGCAAATTATGTGAAAATGTTGACTGATGAAATTGATCAAGAAGCTACTATTGCAGCTGAGATTAAGGAACATAATTTGGCCTCTGAAGAATTTATTAAAATGTATTGATACAATTACTATTGCTGAAATTTCAACAAAAAGGATTTCAATGTTACCATTTGGCCTTGAGGAAAGGTGTGTCTTTGAATTATGGACTTTTTCTTGCACATTGTCTCAGCATATAGTGTTAAGCAACAACATTTATAGTGCTTATAAATTTAAGTTTTAAAATTTTCTTAGGAGTAAGTATTTTATATATGTGTGATTTGTATTATATGGTATTTTATTGAGGGTTGATTCTTGAGTTTTTTTAAACAATCTTATTGATTTTTTTGCTCGCTGTTATGTGATGAGTACGATTGAAATCACTGATTCTAGTGAAATTCAATATATTCTGGGAACAGCAAAAAAGGCAAACAAAATAGTTTGTAAAATTTTAAAATTATGCTTTCCTGTTAAAAAAAAAATATATATATATATATATATATATATAACTATTTTTTCTTTTCTTTCACAGATCCTAATTCAAAAAGATGTAATGTACCGCAATTTAGATTATAAAAAACAAGTGAATAAAATGGGTAACGTTTTTTATGTCTATTACTATGAAGGTAAGTTTAACTAAGCATTAAAATGCACAATGGCCTGTGTTTGTACACAGGTGAGGAAAGGGGAGATGGATGGAGTAGATATGTGTGGAAACATGCTCTGTGGTCGTTTTAAATTATGGGATAAAGTTAACATGAATACTGACTGTCAATGGGGACCAATTAACCCACCAGATATGTTTAAAAAGTGGCAGATTATTGCATTGCAGACAGGTATAAAATAGGACATAGCTTTAGAGCACCTCTCTACAACACGCCTGTATGCTATTCAATAGAGAGATATGGTGGGCTAGTAGAGCCCTGGGAATTTCAGAATTAAAAGAGACTAGGGGGAAGATGTATGAAGCTCAAATGGAAATGGTATGTATGTAGCAAATTTGAGTGCAAAATAAGGAATCGCAAATTTGCGATTCATTATTTTGCAATTGCGTCTAAGGAATCGTAAATTTTGCGATTCCTTAAATGCAATGTATGAAGCACCCAAGTTGTACGATTTCTCATTAAGAAATCTCAAATTACCACCAACTTGGACGTTGGTGGTAATTTGCGATTTCTTTCACAAAAGCACTTTTTTGCATTTGTGAAGGTGCCATGTGGCGCTCATACATGCCCTTAGGGCATGTATGAGCGCCATATGCGCACACATGTGAATTTCAGGGGTGCATCAGGGTGTCCTTATGACACCCTTGAAACTATTCTCAATTTGCGATTCTCAAATTGCGAATCGCAAATTGAGAATATCTTCACATTCATTTCTATGGGGCTCCTGGCCCATAGAAATGAATGGAAAATTATTCCTTAACTGCGATTCGCAATTGGCTAATCGCAATCAAGGAATTTTAAGAAATCACAAAACAATGCAATTTTCTACATACATACCAATTTGCAAATCTCAAACAGCGATTTCTAAAAAATCGCTATTTGAGATTCGCAAATCTGGATGTTGATACATCTGCCCCAAAATTCCTTAACTTAAAACCCATCTCTGAGTGTGTTTACACATGTCACATTAGGCCCCATCCCTTCCCTTCACTAATCTATAAACGTGTCCTGTTAGTTTGCCAAAACATAAGTACTTATAAATGTATCTTGTTCTCGGTTTGCAGTACTGAAATTCTTCTTCTTATTACTCATATAGTTAAGGGTTGGCATAGCCATTAACCCTGGTACAAATTAATTTCTTTATGTATTATGCATGTACATCACACTTATAGTGCAAGACAGTCTTTCATATTTACAAAGAGAGGAAAAGGTAGTCTGTGTACCTTTTCTTCTCCATGTAAATACAAGCTCATCATACATACCACTTTGCGTAGAAAGGGCATTCTATGGGTGTTGCTGTGCGAGTTTGCACAGAACACTCATAGAACAAGAAACATCTCCAGATTTATTAGAAATCAAAAAATCTGGACATGTGTGTGAATGCTGCACCATCATCCAATTGGTGTAGCAAGGAACAACAAGGAGAATTGTTTTCATTTCTCCTCATTTTTTTCTTTTTCCATATAAGCTACAATGCACAGCATACATTGAAGGAGAAAAATGCCTATACAGATAATTGTTGTGCAGGAAGTTGTGTCTTTTTGCACAAAAACAAACTCCACATGACACAGATATCCTTACACCATGGTGCAAGGATGCCTGTGTCACTACATGGCTGCTGTTAAAGCAGTAGTGCAAAGGGAAGCACAGACTTGCAACATATTTATGTACATATGTTGAATCCCTGTGCTTCGGAAGTACTACAGCACGCTGTAGCTAAAGATTTTACAGTGTTGTGCTGTAGCATTTCGTTATAGTTCTGCACTTATACATTCACCATACACCACAAATGCATTCTTTTAGTCAATTATGCACTACACATACATTCATTTAAACTCTCACACACTAGCATACAAATTTAGCTCGTTTTTTAACCAGAGTAGTTAGTTCTGAAAATAACGTCATTTTTTGTAGGTATGTATTTTTTTTATTTTTTGAACGATTTTTTGATTTTTTGGGTATTTTTTTAAAATTAAAAAAAGTCAAAACAGTGATTGTTTTCCAGAGCCCTGCAAACCAAATCAACAGATTGCTCCCCATAGCAAAGCAACCTATTGCATTTTATGCAATGGATCTTGGCATTAGCAAGTTGGGGCCTTATGTCCAAAGTGGATGTTGAAGTGGACGCACCAGAAGTGCTTGCAACTTGCGGTGCTGGTGGTCCACTCTGTTGCAGTCTTTTGCATTCTTCTCTTGCCAGACTTACAGGATGCAAACTTTGCAGATGTTTAAACATACTGGCAGTTCCACAGGAATATTTCTTTTTGGGGTCTCCTCTCGATAGAACTGCCTTGAAAATTTTGCAGGTTACCTTTGTAGCACTCACTTTCTTCAGTCCTTGTGGGTATGTAAAAAATTTCGGGAGAATGGACTCATATCTTTTGGGAGGTGGTGGTTCTGGAACAAACCCCTCCTCATTTGAGTGCTCAGAATCTGAAAATGGTTGGTTTGAAGCCATTTTTCAAAGATTCAGCACAACCAGGTCTGCAATCCCAAAAAAACAGAAGTTCTTCTTAGCAGATGTCTTATCCTAAGGAAGGTCTAGGAAGAGTGATTGAAATGGGTGGGGTCCTTCAATACTTAGAATAGAAAGTGCTACGAAACCAATCAAATCTCTTTTTTTCTGGTCACATGGGGTCCGCGTAGGGTGCGCCCACATAGCTGGCACCCAGCGCGACTTCGCGAAATTACATTTAAAAGTAATGTAACTTTATTAAAAGTTAAAGAATATTATTCTTATGATTAGTTCACATAATGTCTTGCCTTAATATTTATATTAAATATAAATATATGCGATTTTGGACATTAAACAATTTCGCGGGAGTCGCGCACCCACTGCGTCCAATACGCATATGACGTCCCGCGGAACAACGCGACCGTCACAGAGCATAATACGTACATGTTGAATATGCGCCACAAGGCGCGTATCAGTCGCATAGCCCAGCACAGGAGGAGCCCAGCACTTCCGGCTCCACAGGAAGGAGGGCAGCGTTCTAGTTTTGCTGCCTCTCTCCCTACTTATTGCAGGGAGGATAGCGGCCACTTTGTGGAGACGGGCTTATCGGTGGCAGCGGCAGGCGCTATCTACTTTTGACCTAAACTAACTTGCAGTCTCTGGCACTGAGTTAGAGTGCTGGTGACATCTGATGACTTTTAAAACAATTGTTTTTAAATCTTTTAATGTGTGCTTCATAAATTGTTTTGGGTAACATTACAGAGGCTTGAATTACGAGTCGACTTACCTGTGTTGCCCGCCTCGTTCTGCCGCATCCATTGTGGGCGTTTGTTGTGGAGGGTGAGGAGGAGCCAGCACTTCCGGTTCCACAGGAAGGAGGGCAGCGTTCAAGGTCCCCCTCCCCGCTCCCTACTTAATGCAGGGAGGACAACGGCTGCGCAGCCGGTGCGCCGATGGCGCACCAAAGGCAAGCCCGTCTGCGCCCGTCCGCGCCCGTCCGCGGCCGTACCGGGACCGGGGCCAGAACCCCTGCTCTAATTAAGCGCCTTCAAATTCATTATGGGAGAGAGGACCTAATACAACTCTGCCCCCCCATACTGAAGGCTTGTAGACACACCATGGCAGTGACACAACTCAGGAATTGCCAACATTGCTCCTTTAAGGGAATTTGGGAGCAACGCAGCCAGGCAGGCAGGAAGCTGCTTTTGGGCGGACTACTGAACTGTAGGTCCCTCAGCAAACACAGCGTTGAGATCTCGGAGCTTCTCATGGATGCAAAGCTCGACGTGCTGTTCCTGACGGAAACATGGTTGGGGACAAATTCGGACCCTGACATAATAGAGGCCCTCCCCCTGGATATAATATAGCCAGAATTGACAGAGGAACGGGCAGGGGGGTTGGGATTGCAGTTATTACTTAAGCACCCTACGAATGTACCTTAGACCCCTTACCGGTGAATAGTAGCGAGGCCGGTTGCTTTTTGTTAAAACTTGGCCCGAAGTCGTCAATAGCTGGGATCCTTATTTATAGACCTCCTGGAGCTCTTGGCCATTTTAGGACAAGTCTTCAAGAGGGCATTGCCCCCTTTGCGATCAGGCGGAACAAACTTCTTCTGTTGGGCGATCTGAATATGCACTTTGAAGACCCTTTACACAAGGAGGCAGCGGAGTTGTGTCAGGATTTGCAGTCTATGCGACTGGATCTTAAATCCTGCTCTCCAAATCATCAGCTAGGCCACTTGCTAGATCCGGTATTTACTAGCTGGGGGAGTGTGGAGGTAGGGACTCCGCTGCCAGTTCCCTGGTTGGACCACTTCTTGGTGCTTTTTAGCATAGACATAACTGCAGAGGAAATACAGAAAAGAGTGACTAACAGCTATCCTTGTAGAAAGTGGAAAAACTTTTCACAGGATACCTTTAACAAAGAGCTGAGGGAAGGGGGCCCCCCTGGAGCGAACAGCGAAAGTGCTAGTGAAAATCTGAACAGGCGCATTCTGAAGGCCCTAAATAAAGTGGCGCCGTTACTCCTGAATAAATCTGATATTAGAGCAAGAAAGTCTGCTCCATAGTTTACCCCCTCTTTGCAGAAGGCCAAGGCAGAATGCAAGCATTTGGAAAGGAGCTGGAGAAGGGGTTTTAGAGCACAGGAGAGGTTGCTATACAGAGAAGGAAAGAGGAAATAACAAGTTCTACTGAGAGGAGCAAAGGCCGCCCATTACAAAGCCAGAATCGGAGAGGCTGAAAACTCCTCAAAGGAACTCTTTAGAATTTATAAGGAGATCTCTACGGTGGCCTGTTTAAATGCACCTAACAATGATTCAGTTGGCGAATGTAATAGGGTGGCAGAATACTTCTCTCAGAAGGTGAGGAACATCTATTCGTCATTCACTGGCAATCCGATGAGTGAACTGGATTTTGAGGAATTGTCAGGAGACAGTAAGACGGGAGTGACATTGGAATATTTTTCAGTCCCCCCTCCTGAGACTTTAAGAAGCAAAAGTCTCAGTATTAAATCTGGTTCTCCTAGGGACCCGGCTCCTCCTAAGGTGTTAGGGGAGAGTCTGGAGAGCCTTGAGACTTACATCAGGCACGTCCTGGAGATCTCTTTTTCATCTCATACACTACCAGTGAACTGGAAAAGAGCTGTGGTCTTGCCCATTAGGAAAAAATCCACCATCAGCCATGATATTCTTGAAAACGTACGACCTATCTCACTGCTGCCTTATATAGCTAAGGTAGTGGAGAAAGTGGCCAATACTCAACTGATGGCGCACCTGGAGGTGGCTAATCTTTTACACCCCTCTCAATCAGGGTTTCGGGCGATATATTCCACGGAAACCGCTCTACTAAGGGCCACGGAGACCATCAGGCAAGGAGTAGACGCGGGACACATCATGGCACAGATAATGTTAGATCTCAGTGCAGCGTTCGACACTGTGGCGCACTATACCTTGCTGCAGTTTCTGAACAGAGGTGGTGCCTCGGGTTCTGCTCTAGGCTGGCTGAAATCTTTCTTGACAGCGCGTAGTTTCCAGGTCCGACGTGGGACATTTGAGTCCAAAGACGTGGCATTAAAACAGGGGGTGCCTCAGGGCTCCGCCCTGAGCCCCACTCTGTTCAATTTGTACATGTCTCCCCTGGCAGAGGGGGTACAGGCGTTTGGGGTAGGGTTAGTCTCCTATGCATACGATATCTTGTTGTTGATCTCCCTATCACAGGCATACTCGGTTGGGGCATCCAACTTTAAGGCATGCATGCAGGAGCTTGCCTCCTGGATGAATAAGAACTGCTTAAAGTTAAATGGAGGCAAGACCGAGGTGCTGGTGGTTGGTGGAGACAAATCCAGCTGGACTACAGATTGGTGGCCACAGTGTCTGCGTCCTACCCCAATACCATGTACTGAGGCAAAAAATCTAGGGGTGTGGGTGGATCCCGCCCTCTCTTATGATGGTCACATCCATCGTTTAGTGGGTAAATGCTTTGGTGTTTTAAAAACCTTACACAAAACACTAGATCTGCTCCCGCTGGAAGCCAGACAGACGATGACTCATGCCCTTGTTACCTCCCGTCTTGATTACGGGAATGTATTATATTTAGGAGCGTCAGAAAAAAATCTTGGACGGCTACAAGTCCTTTAGAACGCGGCAGCTCGGTTGATTCTGAGACTACCCAGAAGGGCGGCGTCTAAGCCACCCCTTAAGGCTCTGCACTGGCTACCTGTTAAAAAAAGGGTGCTGTTTAAATCTCTTCTCATTTGTCATCGTATCCTCTGGAATAAGGCTCCGACATACCTGGGGGACTTGGTCACCAGGTAAGTGCCAGGTAGGGCCCTGAGATCGTAGGGGACTGGCCTACTGGCAATCCCTAAGATTTAAAAAGCGAGAATGGGCAGTCGCTCATTTCGCTTTCTAGCAGCACAAAATTGGAACAAACTTCCGGCCTGTCTTAGGGTGAAAAGGTCGGAAACTATTTTAGGAGCCTTTTCAAAACTCACTTGTTTACTCTTTAGTTGTTGGTAAAAGTCTAGGGTTTGTTGTCTTTTCTCTGATAGTCCTTTCTCCACAGCGCGGGGACATGCCAAGATGGCGTAACCAGGAGCTTTATAAATATCTTTATTATTATTATTATTATTATAGCAATTGTGTAGGAAAATTCATACCCGTAGCACACCATACACGGATCCTACACAACAATCCTAAAATGGCGGCTAGTTTCCGCGCACAGATCGAGAAAGGTGCGCTTTGGGTGTGCGACTACAAAAAAATGTGAAAAAAAACAATAAACACATTTTTTTATTAAATATGTGTAATGTAATTTAAACAATAATATATCTAAGACAATAGATTTAAAAAATGTAGTAAACAATGTGAAAAAAAATATAACAATAAATACATTGAAAAATGATCCTTGAAAAAACCTTTGAAATTCACTGAAAAAACCATAGGTTTCAGACATGTTATAGTTGTGAATTAGCAATTAAAAAACCTTTGAAATTCACTAAAAAAAAACATAGGTTTCAGACATGTTATAGTTAGGGATTAGCAATTCAAAAACCTTAGAAATTCACTGAAAAAATAAATAAGTATATATAAGAATCAGTGGTTTTCTGAATAACTGAATGGAAAACTGTATACTTATAATAATGATTTTGTAACACACTAAGTATGAGTTACTTCCTATAGCAATAAATACAGTTATGTTTCTATAAGTGTATAGCTGAGTAAATGTAAGTATGATTAATTATTTGCATAAGTGCGTAAGATGAGTGCATAAGTGAATAGGAAATGTGCCTCTGTGTAATGTTGATATGGGTGTATAAGTATAGTTAATATTGTTCTATTGATCTTTGTCATCATGTATGAGGGAATGTATAGGTAAGTGTTTAGATGTGTGTTTAGATGTACAAATCACTGAGTGGGTTTTTTAGAAACTTGTGTTGGTGTGTTAATGGTTTAAAAAATGGTAGTTTATATTTTATAGTGAGTGATGAAAAGTTATACTAGAGTATGATAAGGTGTATCTGATTGTCACGTGGATGATGTCATCAGTGATATCATCAGTGATCCCATTTGAGATGTCATCAGTGATGTCACTGGCCATGTCATGAATGATGTAATATGTGACATCATCAGCAGTGGATTGCGGGCGTGCAAGTTACATTTAGTACAACTAACTAAAACTGAGGAATTTCAATGGTTTTGTATGAGTGAAATGTCCAGCTAACTATAACACCCCTAAATCCTATGGGTTTTTTCAGTGAATATATATATATATATATATATATATATATATATATATATATATATATATATATATATATATATATATATATATATATATATATATATATATATTGCGTATAGCTTTCTCTTCTTGTGCACTTTTTCCAGAACCTTGCACTTTACTTCACTTAGCACTTTATTATACTGCCATGGTTATGTAATTGGACACACTAATTGTACATTTGCTGATGAGAGAATTTCCTGTCATTTACAGTTGCTCAGTATGCACTTAATGAAATTAAGTGGGGTCATATTTAGTTATGACATGATATAAAAATGCTAGTAATAAATTGACAGGCCTCTAAATGTACATCTACATTTATGGATTTAACCAGTTATTTATTGTGGTCTATTAGTGTATGCATAAGGATTTAACCAGTGATGTTTCTTTCGGGTATTCACCATTATATGTACTTACACTTACTGTGGCAGTATGTTTTCTATATCTATTAAGTCACATGACCCACTATGTCACTGTGAAGGGGTGGTCACTGTTTTATTTGCATTTAAAAAGCATTCAGTCTTATGTACATGTTGCAGCGTGAACAAGGGCATACCTTGCCAGAAACGCGTAGCTGCTTTCTGTTGTACCGAATAAACATCGATATGCTGATGTGACGTGGTCCGTCTCCTTACTGTTTGCTGGTGTGCTGAATGTGCTGAGCAGGCGCGGGAAACACCGTGAAATGCAGGGGAGTCACGTGGTTTATATATATACATATATATATATATATATATATATATATATATATATATATATATATTGATGCTCCACTTTCTGCCAAAGCACTCTCGCACTCACTAGCAGGTGCTCGGTGCGTGAGCACAGACTCGCGCAAATCTCCACGTGCCCACAAATAATTACCAGCACTCACAGGGGGTAAGTCCTTGTCCGGATTTTAATGGCACATACATTTACAAAAGAAAAGCATTTCAGCAGTGCGCCTTCCTCAGTGTTGGCAGCCGCCGCGTTTGAACCACGTCATATATACATTATGACTGATGGCTAATTGAAGGTCAGGCAAGGTGTGTCATTTCAACTCCAGGCCGTCGGGCTCACATTGCATCCCATAAATATGGTGCTTTCCTATGCAAGATGGTATTTAACACAGTGATATTTTAAAGAATTCATGCATTACAACTTTAAACTTTAAACATTAAACACTCACGCACAGGGCATGCGAAGTGTGTATTGTGTATACGAAAGTGATTCTTACAATTGTACATTTTGAACCAAAGCAAAATTGATGTTGCCCCATATCGGCTCACTTACTCTTGCGCTCATCATTATACCATTTCAACATTTTGTAATTATACAAAAATCGAACACATATTTGTGCCCTGAATGGGCTGTCTACACTGGTGTCAGTGCAGCCTGTTTACACCCTATCTAGAATCACTTTCTCTGGCAATCAACATTACTACATAGTTCCATATTTGTGCCCTGTATGGGCCCTCAGCCAATATGCCTACTCTGCACGCGGGTTGGTTATCTAGTTTCCCTAATGCTCTGTGGACTTCCTATTAGCCGCACCTACTCGACAATTGTGATCAAATGCTACTCCATTTCCTAACAGCACCTTGTTCTGCCTGTTATCCTTCAAGTTCTATACATATTTACAAGGGGACCCCAATTTCCTCCCCCATATTCAGTCCTAACGGTGATGTTGTTGCCATATCCAAGATATAGTGTGATTCCAGTCTCTGCAAGCGTTTCTCTCTATCTCCACCCCTCAAATCACGAGCCACGTGGTCAATAGGAAAGTATTTCACTAGTTTCCTATTGCTATTTAGGTGCGACTGAATGTGTGTAGCAACAGGGTAACTTACATCCTTGTTTTGAATGGCCCTCTGATGCTCTAAAACACAGATTTTGGCAGGGTCTATGGTACTGCCCACGCACCTCAAGCCACGCGGGCATATCAGATAATAAACTACATACAAAGTATTGCAGTTAATGAACTTTGAGATACAACCTCCAATCATATTTGTTGTTACCTTACTACAATTGGAACACTTGCCACAGGGATAAAAGCATATAATCCCCTGTAGCCCTCTCTGGACTGGTGGCAGGTGACTAGCAACTAGGTGATCCTTGATGGAGTGTGTTTTTCTAAAGGTCAGCAATGGGTATGTAGGTCGGTCCCGACCTATGACAACATCTGATTTTAGAATATTCCAGTTAGCCTGAAGTATTCTCCTCACCTTATTGGCTGCACTGGAAAAACTTGTTATCAATCTAAGATTGTTTGTCGCCCCTAGATCTTCCTTTTTGGACTCGTCTTTCAATAAGTCTAGTATGGACTTCTGTTCTATTCTATTCATTGCTCCTTTCAGGATCCCCTTCAATTTCCTCTTGCTTTAAATCTCTTGATACATTTTAATACATCCTGTCTGAAGTCAACTTCCATAGTACTATTGTATTTAATGTGCAAAGGTTTCCCATATGGGATACTGTTCTTTGAGTTATCTGGGTGGCTACTCCTGGCGTGCAGTACCGAGTTCCCAGCTGTAGGCGACAGTTCTCTACCCATTGGGCACTGGTGTCTGCCCATGCAGCCTGCCTCTTCAACCAACCGACGAACAAGTTTGCATAACTGCGATTGCTGGTAATTATTTGTGGGAGTGTGGATATATATATATCTTTTTTTTCCAGCTCATATCCAGGTGCCTATATCTTTGGGGCCACTTCATGAATCTCCATGACATTTTCCCCTAAAAATTGCAGGTTCTTCAGATGGCGTCTGGAAAGTTTTGGGGTGATCCGTCAAGCAGGAGCCGAGAAAAAAGGGGGATCCCTAAATGTGTTTTCACCATGTTAAATCCCATGGGACCTTCAAACAAGCATTTGCCCAAATTTGGCAGGATGTTAGAACTTGGTACGCATATCGTGCTTTTTGTAACTAGGTATAAATCCATTCAGTCGTTTTTGATATTAAGTCGAAAATACATTTCCATATCTGGGGACATTGATAATTTGCTGTTCAACCCACAAATTATCTGCAAATCTGGAGGTGAAAGGAAGGCCCTGATTGGCTGGCCGCAGCTTAAAAGAAAAGTTGTGGCTGCCATTTTATTTCCTCGGATCAGCTTGGTGCGGTGAAAATACACTGTAAAACAGATAGAAGGGAGCTGTATACAGGTATCCTGATCCCAGAGGACACATAGAGGAGTCCCTGAGTGACCCTTATGTTGTTTTTCTTGCCGTAATTTACTATCCATAGATCCTCCACAGACTGAAGGAACTATAACTCGTACCATTCAGTGACTTAAGGCAACGAGTCATACTTTCTTAACATAAGTACAACTATATAAGTATAACTATAAGTGCTGAATTTCTATGGTTTTGTAGGGGTAAAAGTCAGCGTCACTAAAGCGAGCATGTCACCTTTGGTTTTATCAGTGTATATATATGGGATGCATCAGCACACGAAAGCAAACTAAGTAAAACAATCCAGCCGGAATTTCCCCGGTGAACCCCGCGCGCCTATTGATAAGAGAACCGAGTATGTTTACTAACGCTCTCGAAGTATCCTTGTAACAATCCTCACTGCACCCGCACACAGACGCGCTAAACAGTAGATGGAGACCGGAGCAAGCATGACACATCCAAAACAAGGACGAATAATGTATATGTCCTTACGCGCATACAAACCACGGAATTGGCAATAAGTTAAGAGTACTACACTCACCAGCGCCGAAGGAGTTTAAAAACGCGACCAAGCGCGCGAAGGTCAGTCTGTCACAGCATAGCGAGGCACACACAAGGCAGGAATGAGGAAATCACTGGGCTCAAGGTGCGGGAGGGTTTCTATAGAAACGAAACCACGCATGGAAGCGGATGATGTAATTACTAACTGTGAAAGTGAAAATAACTTCTCTATGTCAGTCTAATTGAGGCGTCGCCCCAAATCACCATGGGAACTGGGTTAGACACGAGTGTGAAATGTGAAAACAAGCTAGAATGTGCATGGAAACAGGAGTTAAACGTGCATGATGTAATGCAATGACTAAGGGGTATAAATATAACCACAGTCTGTCATGATGTTGTGAACAAGGCGGGTGCTTACCGCCGAAACGCGTCAAGCAGCCTAAATGAGTGAATAAACTTATTTGGAATCATCTATTTCACGGAGTCAGTGCCTTACCTGCATGAGAAAGTTTGGAGTGTTCCAGATATATATATATATATATATATATATATATATATATATATATATATATATATATATATATATATATATATTACCTACTGGCGGTCGCCAGTAGGTATATATAGTTAGGATTTTTTCCCTATGGGATTTCTGAAAATTCTATGCCTAATAACTTTTGCGTTCGTGGACGGAATTGGCTGAAATTTTCAGGAAAATGGCACATTTTGTTTCTGAGCAGACCTTGAAAATTTGGGGGGGTTTTGTGGAGGGGGGGCCGAGAAAAAAGGGGGGTCCCAAAACGCCTTTTTCCCATGTTAATTTCCATAGGGCGGTTGGACTCACTTTTAGCCCGAACGGCTGAATGGATTTTCACGAAACTTGGCAAAATTGTAGGGACTGTTAGCCCGATGTGCCTTTGCTAGGTCTCAATATATGTGCTTCAGTGGATTTTGAGAAATTAACGTTTAAATCAAGATATATATCTGTAACAGCGCTCCGGGCAGCGATCCGGTTCGCGAACCTTTCGCGTAACGGAACTTTGCGATGAGAAGCTGATTGGCCCTCCGGTGTCTGTCAACATTCTAAACAGTCCGGAGCGGCCGCCATCTTGTCTCTCGGTAGGATCGAGAGACAAGAGGAGGCCAAAACAAAGGGGGAAATTACCATAAGGGGGCATAGTAGATCCTCGTTGACCCCCTAGGTTTTATGTGGAGGTTTTAAAAGGGCCTAGGAGGGTCCAAAAAAAAAAATTTTTTTTTGCGTGGTAAGCGCCAAGTTCGCGAACCGGATAGCTTTCTGGGCAGCGAACTTTATGGATAAAAGAATGAAAGACTTTTCTAATACTGTATGTTAATTGTTTGTTGTTTTTCTTGTTTTTTTTTGTTTTCTTTATTTATTTATTTTTTTTATTATGATTGTGTTTCATACTTTATTAAATTTTCTAACATTTCATTGTCAGAAATGTCATAATTTATTATAGGGTGTAATTGTTTTTCATTTTGAAGCAAGTTGTCTACTGCTTCAACACATTGTAGAAGTTCGTGGTCTCTACTGTCATCCATAAAGTCATCAAGTTTGTCTTGGCTGCTCTCCTTCAGTTCAATCGAAAATGAAACTTGCTGCTCGCCTTCCATTTTGCCTGAAATTTGGATTAAAAAAATATATATTAGTAGAGATAGGGCACTGTTGGGATTAATTTTAGATAGGCAGTTTTTATCAGTGAATTTATCTTTTGGCAGTGTATAGTATGAGAGTGGAAATAGGACTAAAAAAAAGTGTATGTGATTTAACCAAGACACTACTACTACAGAGGGATAGTGTATATGTAGCAGAAAAAGTCTACTATATTAAGTCATAGTGCACAATATATTAAATTATAACTTACCTTCACAAAGAAGTTGAAGTTTTTTGAAGCTTTTGAAATAGGAGGTACAACAAGAAGTAGTAGTCAAAATGGCTGTGTTTCCTTCTCTCCCTTTATATATATACAGGTATATAACCAATCAAATGTCAGGTAATAAAAGTAGAAAATGAAAGTAACATTTTCATTGGTTGTCAATTCCAACAATTCAGATGTGTTTTGTGAAGTAATTTACCTCACGGTACTTGGAGAGGTCTACAGGCTAAATGGCTAAATGGAATTTCAATGAAATTTGTGAGAATGGAAGGGATTGTTATGTAGTATGAGCTAATCTATATTTGGTGAGAGTGTTTCTAGTCGTTATTCTGTAAATTACTTTCCCGCCTTTTTTTAGGACCGCTTTCCGGGAAGCTGCCCGGTTAGCGAACCTTAAGCGTCACGGGAGTCCACCATTTTGTGTTTCGTTCGCATTAAGATACAAGATGGAGGGCAAATAATGTTTAGAATGGGTAGAAGGGGTCATGGTAGACTTATCTTGACCCCCTAGGTTTTCTGAGCGTGGCTGAGGAGGCTTATATGTGCGGAAAAAAAATTTTTTTTAAAAAAATTCCGCGAGGTTAGCTTTCGGTTAGCGAACCGGGTAGCGCTCCGGGGAGCGAATTTTGTGGAAAATTAGTGAAAAAAGTTAGAGAAAAATAATAATTGTGAGTGATCAGATGTAGGGTAGCTCTGAGAAGAGCTTTTGGGTTTATGGTACATTTAGGTACTTATAAGTAGGTACCAATGCAGAGTCTTAAATTCAGAATGAAAATTCTGTTGCCCTCATCTGAGAAGTGAACTCCATCTCCTCTGTAGATATCTTGCATGTAGTAACGCAAGTTATTGTTGTACAGAGAGCCCATTCCATGGTCTCTCATGTAAGCTGAAACAGATTTGTTTACATGCTTCCTCGCTTTCTCAATTTGTGGACAAAATTGGTTGGACCACCTCCATTTCTGTCTTTGGCATATATTGGAATATACCAAGGCAGTTTGAGGAAAAAGTGCCATTAATTGCTCCAAGGTGTCCTTTAAAAGCATTTCCAGACCTACCCCTGTCAAAGTGCCCAAATCATTACCTCCACAGTGCACTATTAACAGGTCAGGTTTTGGCAAATGCATAAAGGTTTTCACCAATGGTATCAATTGGTGACATTTTAATCCTCTTTGGCCCAACCACTTAATTTCCACATCTTGTAAATTGAGGTTGTGTAAATTTCTGCTCTCAGCATACCTTTGAGCCCAGTGGATGTAACTATGTCCAACAATCCAGACGTTAAACATGGTGGAAGAAGGTTGTTCTGCAGTCAGATGAAGTGTGGTAATGAAAGGGCAGTTGAAACAGTAGGAGTTTCTAAAGAAAAAAAACTGTGGATTTACAATGCTAATGATTCATTAGCAGTGATTGGTGCATTTCCATTTCTGAAAACAGAAAGTTAGGGTGCATGGATGTGTTCTTTGAAAGATGTAATTTGAATGGTCAAGGAAGAAACAATTAATGAAAGATTGCACTGGATACGCAGGTGCACTGAGAGTTCAGAGTTCAATTGAAACATTGTTGTGTGAATTTGCAAACATGAGAGGTCTTCCAGGAGGTGGTTGCTATGGAAACAAGGCAGACAGGGCAGAGGGGGGAAGGGTTTTGATTTGAAAAAAGTGAGGGAAGAGGTATGATTGGCTAATATGAGAGATATGTGAAAAGAATATCTGTATTTCTGTGCTTTCAATAGCTGCAGCCTTTGGAGTGCATCCTTTTTCTTCTGCTGAAGACAATTTGGTGTATTTCTGAGACTGTTTTCAAAACTCAAAAAATATTTGCTAAGGTGAGAAAAGATTTATTTAATTTAGATAGAGAATAGTATGATTTAAGGAGAAAATGATGAAGAAAGCTGTGTTTTTAAAATGTGGTTTTGTCTCTAGTGATATACTAATAGAATTAGTTTCAAAGAGAAATTATAATTGCATATTTGGTGTAACATTCTGGCATGCAGTTACACAAGATATTGTAATACATGGAGGCCATTTCATGGTCTGTTATGTAAGCTGAAACAGATATGTTGCTTTTAAAAACGATTTAAGAAATCAATTACATTTCTAGATATGTACTGCTAGAGCTTCATAGGTTGTTTTGGGCCATATTTATAAGGTATTTGAGTGTCTAAGATGTTGTGTTCGCCTTTTAAAATGTAAAGTGTTCCTCATGGGACAAGTGTCTTGTAAATACGCTCCCACTTGTGCTTGGCAAATTTAGATTTTGATTATGGGAGTTACCTAGCCATGTTAATAGTGTCCCAAAAATGGTGCTAGGGCATTCCAGAAAACACTTTCATGTGTCTCAAGGACATTTTTAGTCATTTCTTCATGAATGCAGGTATACAATTGATTTATATGCTGTGTTTAAAAACGAATTTTGAAATGAATTAAATTTCAGGATATGTACTGTTAGAGCTTCATAGGTTGTTTGGGGTCATATTTAGAAGGCATTTTAGTGTCTTTGATGTTATTTTTCCCTTTTTAAATGGAAAGCGTTCCTCATGGGGCCCTGAGCAGTTCTTAGCCATGTTATTTAATAGGAAGTGGATAACATGGCTAAGAGCATTTGCTGGAAAATGCATGAATATCGCTGACTTTTCTGCGATGTTATGTTTACCTTTTTAAATGGAAAGCGTTCCTCTTGGGGCAAGTGTCTTGTAAATACGCTCCCACTTGCGCTTGGCAAATTTAGATTTTGATTATGGGAGTTACCTAGCCATGTTAATAGTGTCTCAAAAATGGTGCTAGGGCATTCCAGAAAACACTTTCATGTGTCTCAAGGACATTTTTAGTCATTTGTTCATGAATGCAGGTATACAATTGATTTATATGCTGTGTTTAAAAACGAATTTTGAAATCAATTAAATTTCAGGATATGTACTGTTAGAGCTTCATAGGTTGTTTGGGGTCATATTTAGAAGGCATTTTAGTGTCTTTGATGTTATTTTTCCCTTTTTAAATGGAAAGCGTTCCTCATGGGGCCCTGAGCAGTTCTTAGCCATGTTATTTAATAGGAAGTGGATAACATGGCTAAGAGCATTTGCTGGAAAATGCATGAATATTGCTGACTTTTCTGCGATATTCATGTATTGCGGCCGTTTTTTTCGCATTTGCGAGCAGTTCTTAGCCATGTTATCCAATGGGAGGTGGATAACATGGCTAAGAGCATTTGCTGGATAATGCATGAATATCGCTGATTTTTCTGCTATATTCATGCATTGTGGCCGTTTTTTTTCACATTGCTTCATAGGTTGTTTGGGTTCATATTTAGAAGGCATTTTAGTGTCTTTGATGTTATTTTTCCCTTTTTAAATGGAAAGCGTTCCTCATGGGGCCCTGAGCAGTTCTTAGCCATGTTATTTAATAGGAAGTGGATCACATGGCTAAGAGCATTTGCTGGAAAATGCATGAATATCGCTGATTTTTCTGCTATATTCATGCATTGTGGCCGTTTTTTTCACATTGCTTCATAGGTTGTTTGGGTTCATATTTAGAAGGTATTTTAGTGTCTTTGATGTTATTTTTCCCTTTTTAAATGGAAAGCGTTCCTCATGGGGCCCTGAGCAGTTCTTAGCCATGTTATTTAATTGGAAGTGGATAACATGGCTAAGAGCATTTGCTGGAAAATGCATGAATATCGCTGATTTTTCTGCTATATTCATGCATTGCGGCAGTTTTTTTTCACATTGCTTCATAGGTTGTTTGGGTTCATATTTAGAAGGCATTTTAGTGTCTTTGATGTTATTTTTCCCTTTTTAAATGGAAAGCGTTCCTCATGGTGCCCTGAGCAGTTCTTAGCCATGTTATTTAATAGGAAGTGGATAACATGGCTAAGAGCATTTGTTGGAAAATGCATGAATATCGCTGATTTTTCTGCGTTATTCATGCATTGCAGGCCTTTTTTTATCACATTTGCAAGCATTTCTTAGCCATGTTATCCAATGGGAGGTGGATAACATGGCTAAGAGCATTTGCTTCAAAGGTTGTTTGGGGTTATATACCATTTTTGGGAAATTATTAACATGCCTATCTAACTCCCATAATCAAAATCTAAATTTGCCAACCGCAGGTGGGAGCGTATTTACAATAAATTTGCACCATGAAGAATGTAAAATAGCATACTAGATACTCAAATAACTTATAAATATGATCCAAAACATCTTATGAAGCACTAGTAGTGCATATTTCCAGAAATGTATTGGTTTTCATTTAATGATTTACTTCATTGGTAGGCCTTCACATGTTTTTTTACCTTGGTTTTTTTTCAGTGAAAATCTTATCTGCAACCATGTGTTGGCCTCACCTCAAATAAACAAAACAGGTGATGGACTGAATGTGGATCAATGACACACATTCACCCCAGTCCAAAGATCTGGGCCTAAACAAACCTTTAGATAGGCTACATCTTATCGTCATCCTGAATTAATGATTTAAAATATTAGGGAGTGATTTATGAGTGTTGTATGCCTGTTTTGTACCATTGAGTGTCATTTTTGTGATGCAGTGCTGGTGGAAAATATTTGCTATGTTAAATAATTAGTACAGCATTAAGTTTTAGATGACTGTTATTTATTTACTGTTTGGTAATAGTGGTTAATAACATTTTATATTATATTTTTTCACAGATTCAACTGCAGATTCTTTCATAGTTTGGAAAATGCCTTCCAGAAGTCGAATACGAAAGGCTAGAAAACGTCAAAGACAGCAGGATGATGTTTTATTGCAGCAGTCCTCTTCCCCAAATACTTGTCAAAACACCAAGAAAGGTCCGGGTAAGAGCACGAAATCATTCTTAAGAAATATTTGTAGTAAAAAAAATTTTGCTCAAAAAAATGTGTCTCTTAACAAAAAGAGAAGTAATTTAAATGGAAAGGAGAGACCCATCACAAATGTTACTGGTAGAGGAAGAGATAACTCTGTGCATGATAGTAGAAGGAAACAACAGTTTAGGGACATTCGACAACGAATGTTCCGTAATAGGATATTAGTTAATTTATTGAAAAATATTAAAAAGAAAGGCCAACAGAAAGCGGCATTTTATAGGAAGAAGAAAAATGTAGAGAAAATTATTGATCATGCTTTTGAAATCAAGCGAAAGTTGTTTATTTTGGTAATCAATAGAATTAGGAAACTAAGCAAGGTAATTTCTGATTTCAAAACAAAAAGTAGATGGAAGAGAGTAGTAAATCGTACTAACTTTTGTGAAGTTTTTTCTGGAGAATGGATGCATAGTTCAAGTTCTGAGGCATTTTTTAATGAGGAGACTTATTTTCAGGATAATGATTTGGTGCATGCAGTTGACATCAGTGGTCGAGCTTATGAAGTGAAGGATGGTTGTCCAGTTGAAAAAGAACTACTTGTGACAACAGAGACAGAAGAGGCGCTAAGTGATGAGGTTTTAGGAAGACGTCCTAAGGGTCCTGTGTACATTTGGAAGTGTAGTTCTATTTGCAGTGTGCGACAGGTTTCCATCAATTTGCTATGTGATTTTATACGGACATTTAATAAGAAAAGTTTGAAGCAGAAAATGAAGTTGTTGCAAGATTTAGATCCTTGCAGAGTGAGACAAATGACAGGTTTGCGTGGTCATTCACTGGCTTGTCTTTCCAGGAGAGTATGCCAGAGTGTTTTTCATCATTTCAGGATGCTAGCAGTGCATCATAATAAAGTGAGAAAATTAGTGAGAATGTTGTATTATGCTAAGAGTCCAGCAATTATGCTTAAACAGTTATGTGCTGCTCTTTTGCATGGTTCTGAAATAGATGTGAAGAATCTTTGTGAAGAAATTGAGTTTTGTTACTTTGGTAGTAAAGATGAGAATGTTCAAATTGACCCTGAAGTAGAGGGTAATGTGGAAGATAATGTACAGGTTTCCAGTACAGATAATTTTCAGAAGGAAATTGCCACGTTTCAGATGAAATCAAGTGAGAGGCCTAATTTCACTTGTGTATGTTGTCGACGCACTTATTATAAGAATCAGACTAAGGTAGTGGATTTATATGCAAAAAGTGAAAGGGAAAATAATAGTGAATGGAAGGATTTAGCCACATACTTGATGGTAGAAAATTATTTTGATTTGGGATCGGATCAACGTGTGTGTACTTATTGTTGTAATAAATTAAACCAAAACCAGATGCCTGCTAGGGCAGTTCATAATAATCTGGAATTGGTTGAGATTCCTTCTGAATTGAAGGATTTAAATACTTATGAATCTATTTTGATTCAAAGTATCCATCCCTTTCAGGCTATTGTAAGAATGGAGCCAAAGACAGGGAAATTGCCTCCAGCAGATTTACAGAGAGGATTAAAGGGAAGAGTTGTTTATTTGCCTCTAGATTTGAACAAAAACATTAACACAATTGGAATAGAAAAAGTGGAAGAGGAACCTCTGGTTATCTTGGTTAATGGGGTTCCGACAAAGAATAAGAAAATATGGCAAGATTTAGTGGATGTTAGGAAAGTCAAAAAGGCAACAGTGTATTTGAAGAAAAATAATAAGTACTATAAGAATGTATATGTTGCAGAAGAGGAAGTAAGTGATGAAGAGGATAGCGATTTGTGTGCTGGCCAAATTGAGAAAGTAGAGGCCTCTAAAAGTGAAGAAATATATGAACATTATAGTGTTCATCCTTTGCATTCCAAGGAAGTGATGGGGAATGCTATTGAGTTGTTTCAAATGAAACAAGCCAAAGGGAGTCCCATTAGTGTTTGGGAGGAAAGTTTGGAAGCTCGGTGTTTCCCACAGCTATTTCCCACAGGTCAAGGAGGAAGATATGATGAGCGACCTCGTGAAATTCCTGCGTCTGAATACCGGACTTTACGATTGTATGCAGAAGATCCTAGGTTTCGGCAATGCATTCCCTATTTGTTTCATCTCCTGTTTGAAAGCGATCTGTCTGGACTGTCATATGCAGTGAACCACATCTTAAAAAGTGGTATACAGATGCGAAACATCTCGGCAAGTGACTTTATGCATAAAGTCAATGTCCAAGACAGTATTTTGGATTCTCACTTAATTAATCTCATGGCGTGTCAGCGTGGTACTAATGAGTACTGGTACCGTCGTCATGGTGACTTAAAATGTATGCTGAGGAACTTAGGAACTCCGACATGGTTCCTCACTCTGAGCTGTGCCGAGTATGGCTGGGATGACTTACTTGAATTTCTACGAGAGGCAAATGGAAATATTGAAAACATTGAATTCAAGACACCTGGAGAACTGTGTTCTTTGGATCCTGTGAATGTATGCAGGTACTTCAATCATAGATTTGAAGCTATGATGTCTTTCATCACAAATAAAAAGAATCCACCTCTTGGAGAGGTGTTGGATTTCTTCTGGAGAAAGGAGTACCAAGCAAGAGGTGCCCCTCATATACATATGTTGCTGTGGATCAAGGATGCACCTAAATTTGGAACAGATCCGGATGACTTAGTGATGAATTTCATCGAACAGTATTCTACGTGTGCTGTTCCAAACGCAACGGAGAAGAAAAGTCTAAGAGAACAAGTTCTACGTTTCCAAAGCCATCGTTGTGGAAAGTACTGTCGTCGTAAATTCAGAAACAAGGACAAGTTCTACACCAAATGTCGTTTCAACTTTCCACGACCGGTGATTTCTAAAGGAAGAGTGAACAGTTTGATGTCTTCGCTGCGACATAATGTGACGAGGAAATCACCCAAGAATACATACAATTTGAAAAGGAACGAAGAGTCCAAGTACATCAATGACTACAACCCAGTGATTTTGTCCATGTGGAATGCCAACATGGATATACAGTTTGTGGCTGACAACTGTATGGCTGTGGCTCGGTATGTGACATCTTACATCACCAAAAAAGAAAAGACCGAACTGAAGGATATGTGGGAGGACATTTCCCATGAAAAGAGCCTCAGCAAGAAGTTGTACAGTTTCAGTCTGAAGATGTTGTCGCATCGAGAAATCGGAGCTTACGAATGTTCTGATCGATTGTCTTCAGCAAGTCTCTATGCCAAATCCAGGAGTCTCGTTTGGGCGAGTCTTGGTCTTGCTGCAACGCGAAATCGAGTTCTTAAACCTGTTCGGGAAATTGAGTATTTGGCAGAAAAGGAACCAAACAGTACCGACATTTTGAAGACCAACATGTTGGATACATATTATCCAAATCGAAGCAGTCACCTTGAGAATATTTGTCTATATGAGGTTCTCCAAAATTATATATTCAAGAGGAACATCAAAGAAGATATTGAGAAAGGAGTGTATGCTGTAATTGGAAGTGAGGGATGCCTGGTCAAGCAAAGAAAATGCCAATTAGTAAACCATCGAAAATTAAGTGGCGAATCTCCAGAAAAAAAGGAGTTTTTCTATTTAGCACTTTTGCAACTTTTCAAGCCTTGGCGTGCAGAAGAGGAACTGCTTGGAGATTTCCTCTGTTACGAAGACTCTTTCAATGCAGCCAAGGAGTCCATAGAATGTCCTGCTTTTTCTAAATATCAAGAAATGCTAACTTTGGAAATTGAGCAGGAAGCAACGATTGCAGCCGAGATTGCCAGAGACAGTTCTCAGGACAGTCAGAGTTCTGTTTCATTGAGTCAAGATCCACTTGGAGGACCTATTATCGAAAATGAAGCTGCCACTGCTATGAATGAAGTAGAAAGAGCCATGGCACATGCTCAGGAGGATTCAGTTAACTTACAAGACTTGGAAAAACAACTCAACGTTGAGCAGAGGAAAATATATGATGAAGTTACCAAGGAAATTGAGCACGGATTAAGTCATGAGAAGAAAGAGTGCTCGTGTACGTCGTTGAAGCCTGTCCGACTGTACGTGAGTGGAGAAGCGGGAACTGGAAAAAGTTTCCTCATTAAAGCAATCTCTTGTTATTTGCAGGAAAGGACTGAGTCATCGCTGTCTTGTGTTGTCACCGCTCCTACTGGACTGGCAGCACATAATATTAAAGGTATTACTTTGCATCGTCTATTGATGCTGCCGGTGGAGCATGACAACAAATTACAATACAACAAGTTATCTGGAGATGCTTGCTGTGAAGTTTCAAGAGTTTTGAGGAAAATGAAACTACTTATCATTGACGAAGTAAGCATGGTTTCCAATGTCATGCTTGCCTTTGTGCATTTGAGAATGCAAGAAGTACTTAAAACTGAATATGATGTCTTATTTGGTGGGAAACACATTATTGTTTTCGGAGATCTTCTACAGCTGACACCAGTAAAAGGTCAACCTGTGTTCAAAATACTCACGCATGAAGATACCAGGAAGTGCCTAGGGAGCATTGGCAACGTCAATATATGGTTAAACTTCAATTATGCAGAACTGCATCAAAATATGCGTCAGGCAAAGGATGAAGATTACAAGAATATTCTACAAGATATTAGAATTGGAAAAGTGACCGAGCATGGGAAAGAAGCTTTAAATGCACGGTTACTGTCAAATTTGTATCCCAAACAAGATATTGTGCCTGAGAATATTTTTCAGAAAATTACTGAGAAGAAATCCGGGATATGTCTCATGCCAACTCTTGCAGAATGTGCCATCTTCAACAACAAAATGTTGAATTTAGAAAAGCAAGAGATTGTGAAACTTGAAGCTATCGACAAATTAGAGCATATGGGATCAACAATTATTTTGTCAGACAATTTGAAATCAAAATTGGATTCATTAGAGAAGACTATATCTAAAACAGCGGGTTTTGAAAAGACTTTGAATGTGTGTTTAAATTGCCGAATTATTTTGAGAAGGAATTTACATGTAGAAAGAGGTCTGGTAAATGGATCAATGGGTAATGTTGTTGATTTTGAGAAATACAGAAATAGAGATGGAATAGAATTTTTAAAAATTAAATTTGATGGCATTGAGGAAATACAGCAAATTGGTCGTTGTTCTGCTAGGTTTTTGCTTGTTAAAGATTTATATGTTCGCCGTAAACAGTTTCCTGTTTGCTTGGCATATGCGGTGACAATCCATAAATCGCAAGGTTTAAGTGTAGACTGTGCATTGGTGAATATTGGCAGTTCTGTGTTCAAGGAGGGTATGGCATATGTGGCATTGTCACGAGTTAGAACTTTATCGGGATTGTACTTGATTGACTGTGATGTCACAAACATTTGTGCGGATCTAGATTGTGTTAAGGAATACAATAGGTTAAGAAGAGAGTATGCGCCACATTTGCCTCAATATCCTTTGTTTGAGAAACGTGTGGTAGGCCGCAAACGTAGAAATAGCAGTAATAGTAGGGAGGTTGTTGCAAAAAGACTAAAAGTCAATGAACCGAAAATTGTTAGCAGAAAGAAAGTGGATTCTGTTGAAGATGTTGTCGGTTTTGAATTTGAAAACAGTTCTGGTGTCAACTGCTATGCAAATGTAGTGGTTAATGTTCTCTTTTCACTAGAGAGTTTAAAAGAACAGATTCTGTTGAATTCTGAACAAATTTTATGCTGTTTGTTGAATTCTGTTTTCGAGAAATGTAGCAGTGATCGAACAAAAGTAGAAAGTGTGTCTGAAGTTCGTTATCTGTTAGATGAATGTTCAGGTCAAACAGACTTCTCTGAAAATAATCAGCAAGATTGTCAGGAGTTTTTAATGTATATGCTTGATATATTGCAAGTTGAGGGTGTAGATGTAGATCACCTGTTTGGGCTTTCTTATCAATGGCAGCATGACTGCGAGAACTGTATGGTATCAAGTACTACTAGTGTAGACTCAGAAAGATTTATATATTTAACTTTGCCAGACAGTAAATCAGTCTCCTTTAATAAGCTAGTAAATGCAGCGGATCACAACATGGAGTGTAGCCAATGTAAATGTGATATGATGTCAACATTATTTATACGTAGATATGGCCAGTATGTCATTTTAATGATGCAACGATGTAGGCCTGATGGAACAAAATTGTCAACTTTAATAAAAAATTTTGTGGCTTCTCAGCTGTCAATATCAGGGAGGACTTTTGTTACTGTAGCAATTATCTATCACGATGGTCCATCAACAACATCAGGACATTATACAGCTTACTTAAAGTCTGGAAACGGCTGGTCATTCTGTAATGATTCTGTTGTAACGTTCAAAAAAAAATTGCCGTTTGACCTTAAAAATTCTTACCTGGTGTTTTTAAAACCAAAATTTTAAGTAGAGGGAATGTAAGTCTGCAATGCTGTCTCGATTAAAAATTCAACTATATAAACCTAATGCAAGTAAGTCTGCTTCATAGTAAGCAGTATCAGTGTCATAGGAAAAGGAGAACATGACTGACAAAGAAGAGTAAGATATTAGTAGTCCAGGATTGTGAAAATAATCTCAAATATTTTATTTTTGAAAGTTGCGAAAATAGAAAATGTCGGGATTTGATTGGAAGAATTACAAGATTTGCGAATCGCGGCAACATGATTTGGCCTAGTGGAAACATGTGATATAATGAGAGAAGTTTTTTTTCTATGTAACATATTTCACGTATCGATGGAGGTTTTCTTTCAGAAAGTGGCGGGCTGAAAATATTTAAAGCACAACAGAGTGGATGCTGTTTATAGGAGATCCTTCGACGTCATTGAAAGTAAGTTAATTTTAAGAAGTTTTGAAATCAGATTTCTTAGGTTGTATGGGTTTTTTAAACACAGTCATTTTGATTGTGTTTTTTTTTCCCCGCTGTTACATGATGAATACCTTCAAGTCACTGATTTAAGTGAAATTTGATACATTCTGAGAACAGCAAAAATAAACCATTTAACATGTATAATTAATGTTATGCTTTTTGTCCTTATGATATACATTTAGAAATGTGTGGTACATATGGGTAAGGTGAGTTCTGTAAATATCAATTTTAATGCTTAGAGTGCTGTACTTCTGGGTAGTGTTTTTTTTTTTATAAAAAAAAGAGGCCTCACCTCAAAGAAAGCTCTTGAAAGCACACATCTTATTTGCATCCTAAAACAATCATTTACAATGTTAGACACAATTTTATTATGACTTTACATCTTTTTTGCGCTGCTATTGCATCACTATTGTGAGACATTAGCAGTGCAAGAAAAACATCATGTTTCAAAATAGGCCTCAGTTCAGCAATATCAAGATACAGTTTCTTTCGAATATATATCTTTAGGATTGTGTAGGGAACGTAGAGAAGCAGAGACTTCTGTAAATGTCAAAGTTGTTGAAAAACTGTTTGTTTTTGAACCTTTTCCCTTGTCTTTTCTAATTTTTAAATACATGTTTTAATATTTTTTGAAATGTTTGTTCTTTGTTTTACAGATTGAAAGTATGAAAAAATATTTAAAAAAGGTAACAAGAATTATAAGGTAAATGTTTTCCACTCTTTTTACCCGCAATGCACTGCTGATGATGTCATTGACAGTATCTCTCATTTACTCTCTCTAGCTGTCTTTCTTTTTACATTATTCTCTGTTTACTTCCCTTATACTAACTCTTCTTTTTTTTTAAAAAAATATTTTTTTTAGTTCGCTTAAAGTTCGCGAACCGGTCAGCGAACTTGAAGCGAACCAAAAGAAATAGAGCTTGCCAGAGTGATAAACATTCTAGCAATTTTGTTTGAAAGGGGAGGTAGTTCTGAAAAGAACTGTTTTTTTTTGTTTTTGTTGTTTTATGTTTTTTTTGTAATTTTTTGAACATTTTTTGATTTTTTTGTATTTTTAGAACTGTTTTATGTTTTTTTTGTGTTTTTTAAGGAGGGGAGACAACAAAAAACAGGCTTTCAAAACGGCTCAACTGGAGCAAAAAAAAAGAAAATTACTTTTTGGGTGCATTAGGGCACTTATGATTTTCATATGCAATGTTCATGAGGTTGACACTCATGTTGCCATATGACAGCATAGCACCACAGTAAATACAAGACACCTTCATGTGCTGGAAGTTACGTTGGATGTTTGGCACAGTCTCTTGTGCCTCTCTTCCCGTCAAAGACAATGTGGATGTAGATCTTGCCACAGGAGTTGCCGTCGGATTGTCTACAAGATCCCTTAACTCAGCCCGGCTGTAGTTCAAGGGATGCCACCTGCTCATGTGACGGTGCATTGTATAGTTCCCCATACTGTACTTCTTTTCTGTGCCTCTCGACAATCTGTGGTCACAGATGAGGCAGGTGGCATATTTTGCATTCACTTTCTTGGTTCCAGGAGGGATGGTGAAAAACTGCCAGATGAAACTGGTTTTTCGTTTAGAAACCCGGGGCAACTCATCAACAAATTGTTGTCCCTCTCTCTCCTCTTCTTCTTCTTCCTCATCTTCCTCCTCTCTGTTAGTCATAATTTGACTGGGTGGTCCTCTCTTCTTATGGGGAGGTGGAGGTGGTGGTGGGGGTGCACCAGCTGCAGCAACAATGGAAGCCATTGTGGATCTTCAGATAAATGGTCTTTCTCTCACCAAGATGAAAGTCAGAGTGAGGAAATAAGGAGGGGTTTACTTGATTTGGGGAAAACAAAAGTTCTGAGCCAATGAAAAGTGTTATTTTTAGGTCACATGACCTAGTCATACATCATTTGGAAACCAAAAGTGAAATGAACCAATGAGAAGTTTGATAAACAAGTCACATGACCTGTTCCGCTTACGTTACGCGGCGCGCGCCGCGTCCCAGATCGCTTCCGGTTCGCGGTCCGGAGCACTTCCGGGAGCGCTAACGCGGCGCGTCATTAGACGCATTACGCGATAACGTGATACGTCGCGCTTCCGCGGCGCGTCACTGTTCCGCTAACGTAACGTTGACCGGTTCGCGGACTAGATCGCGGCATCAAGATGAGCTAACGGAAAGCTTCCCGGTTCGCGAACTAGAAGCGAAGAAAAAAAATATTTAAAAAAAAATTATCAATAAACATCTAAATATATTTTGGGATTTAAAGAATAATACATTTTACAGCTACAGATGTTAGCTTTTAAAAAACCAATGAAATTCACTGAAAAAACCATAGGTTATAGACCATATATAGTTAGAAATTTGCATTTAAAAAACCATTGAAATTCAATGAAAAAACCATAGGTTATAGACCATATATAGTTAGGAATTCGCATTTACAAAACCTTATTTTACTCGCATAAAACCATTGAAATTCCATATATAGTTAGTTGCGCTAACTATATATCGCGCACCCGCAATCCACTGCTGATGATGTCACATATTACATCATTCATGACATGGTCAGTGACATCACTGATGACATCACTGATGACATCTCAAATGACATCACTGATGACAACATCCAGTGACTGTATGTTTCTGTGAAGTTAAAATATGTCTTACATATTGAAGAATGAGTGGATGTATAAGTGTCTGGATGAAGGATTTAGTAGGTGCATGACTGACTGTATGAGTGAGTGATTAAATGTGTCTCACTGAGTGCATGGGTTAGTGACTAAACTGTCTTAATTTGTGCATCATTATGTCTGTTGTTCTGTAAACTGTTGCATGTGTTGATAAGTAGCTATATGAGTAACTATATGGGTTATTGATTGGTTACCTTAGTATTTGTATGGGAGACTGAGTGTGTGTGTGGGTGGCTGGGAGGTGTATGACTCTGTGCATAGATGTGTGAGCAGTTGATTCACTAGAGGTATGGTTTCAAAAGTGCATGTGGTAACAGCTGTATGGGCGGTTGACTGTGTGCATGAGTGTATTGGTGAGTGAATGGATATCTCAGTGCTACATGTCAAAGTAAGTGCATATGTAAAACACAGTACATGTGAGAGTTGACATATATAAATAACTGTGCATAAGAGCCAGTGAATGTGTGAGTGGCTGTATGGATCATTGTGAACTTGTATCAGGGATTGTATAAGAGAGTAAATATGTGTTAGTATATGTTTGAATAAGTAAAGTTTGTATAACTGTATAGTTGAGGAAATGGAGGTGTGATTGATTCTTTGCATGACTGACTAGGTGTGTGAGTAACTCCATGGATGAGTGACAGTCTGTGAGTGTCTGTTTACACTGATTGTATCTAAGGTTATATTAGAGTCTGAAGAGGTTCATCGTATTATCACATGAATGATATCATCAGTGATGTGATCAGTAATGTCAAATGAGATGTCATCAGTGATGTCATCAGTGATGTCATTTGAGATGTCATCAGTGATGTCATCAGTGATGTCACTGACCATGTCATGAATGATGTAATATGTGACATCATCAGCAGTGGATTGCGGGTGCGCGATATATAGTTAGCGCAACTAACTATATATGGAATTTCAATGGTTTTATGCGAGTAAAATAAGGTTTTGTAAATGCGAATTCCTAACTATATATGGTCTATAACCTATGGTTTTTTCATTGAATATATATATATATGTATGTATATATATATATATATATATATATATATATATATATATATTCACTGAAAAAACCATAGGTTATAGACCATATATAGGGGCCGATCAGGATCGCGGACGGACTTGCGTCCGTCCGCGACCCCAGAGCAGGAGGGAACCTCCGCATGGGCATGCGGAGTTCCCTCCTGTGCAATTAGGATGTGACCGCCACCCTGGCGGTCACATCCTCTATTTTTAACATTGCGGCGGGTGCAGCTTCAAGCTGCACCCGCGGCAATGTTAAAAATGCACGCATTGCTTTTGCATGCAGAAAGAGGCAGGCACCGTGCGGTGCCTGCCGCTTTCTGCATGCAAATGCAGGGGGGTACCATAGGTACCCCCCATGTGCACCCCCCACCCCCCCTTCACCTAGGGGGCCCGCAACGGGCCCCCGCAGTGAAGTTCCGTATGCTTTTCCACGGCGGGAAACGCGCCGCGGAAAAGCATAATTCACTGCCCATCCTAATATGGTGGACGGTGTCTGAGAGACACCGTCACCATATTAGAGCTTTTCCGCCGCGGTTGTAAGCCAACCGCGGCGGAAAAGCTGCGGACGGAAACCAGGACCCACCAGCCATCCTAATGTGGCGGTGGGTCCTTGGTCAGTCCGCTGCGGTTTTTCCGCATCCTCGGGGCCGGCGGTGGCTTCCGCCGGCCCCGAGGATGCGGAAAAACCGCTATCCTGATCGGCCCCATAGTTAGGAATTCGCATTTACAAAACCTTATTTTACTCACACAAAACCATTGAAATTCCATATATAGTTAGTTGCACTAACTATATATCGCGCACCCGCAATCCACTGCTGATGATGTCACATATTACATCATTCATGACATGGTCAGTGACATCACTGATGACATCACTGATGACATCTCAAATGATATCACTGATGACATCACTGATGACAACATCCAGTGACTGTATGTTTCTGTAAAGTTAAAATATGTCTTACATATTGAAGAATGAGTGGATGTATAAGTGTCTGGATGAAGGATTTAGTAGGTGCATGACTGACTGTATGAGTGAGTGATTAAATGTGTCTCACTGAGTGCATGGGTTAGTGACTAAACTGTCTTAATTTGTGCATCATTATGTCTGTTGTTCTGTAAACTGTTGCATGTGTTGATAAGTAGCTATATGAGTAACTACATGGGTTATTGATTGGTTGCCCAAGTATTTGTATGGGAGACTGAGTGTGTGTGTGGGTGGCTGGGAGGTGTATGACTCTGTGCATAGATGTGTGAGCAGTTGATTCACTAGATGTATGGTTTCAAAAGTGCATGTGGAAACAGCTGTATGGGCGGTTGACTGTGTGCATGAGTGTATTGGTGAGTGAATGGATATCTCAGTGCTACATGTCAAAGTAAGTACATATGTAAAACACAGTACATGTGAGAGTTGACATATATAAATAACTGTGCATAAGAGCCAGTGAATGTGTGAGTGGCTGTATGGATCATTGTGAACTTGTATCAGGGATTGTATAAGAGAGTAAATATGTGTTAGTATATGTTTGAATAAGTAAAGTTTGTATAACTGTATAGTTGAGGAAATGGAGGTGTGATTGATTCTTTGCATGACTGACTAGGTGTGTGAGTAACTCCATGGATGAGTGACAGTCTGTGAGTGTCTGTTTACACTGATTGTATCTAAGGTTATATTAGAGTCTGAAGAGGTTCATCGTATTATCACATGAATGATATCATCAGTGATGTGATCAGTAATGTCAAATGAGATGTCATCAGTGATGTCATCAGTGATGTCATTTGAGATGTCATCAGTGATGTCATTTGAGATGTCATCAGTGATGTCATCAGTGATGTCACTGACCATGTCATGAATGATGTAATATGTGACATCATCAGCAGTGGATTGCGGGTGCGCGATATATAGTTAGTGCAACTAACTATATATGGAATTTCAATGGTTTTGTGTGAGTAAAATAAGGTTTTGTAAATGCGAATTCCTAACTATATATGGTCTATAACCTATGGTTTTTTCAGTGAATTTTCAAGGTTTTGTAAATGCTAATTCCTAACTATATATGGTCTATAACCTATGGTTTTTTCAGTGAATTTTCAAGGTTTTGTAAATGCTAATTCCTAACTATATATGGTCTATAGCCTATGGTTTTTTCAGTGAATATATATATATACATACATATATAAACATATATCATCTGTATATCTATATAAATACAAACATAAATGCATGCATACATATACTTATATGCATACAGATGCATGTTATTTACATGAAAGTTGAAAAAACACTAATAAAAGCAAAGCTAAAAAGCCACCTCATTACAAACAGAATGGCTTTAACTTAAACGAGGGCGAGATCTATTGCATTTTCAATGCTTGTTTACTTTGGTTCCATCAAGAAGGCATTCAGATGTGTCACACATTGGCCATAAATTCTGAATGTTAGCACTCTAGTTGCACATTAGATCACTGTAGTAAAGCTACTGCTCACCAGGGACGTCTGCTGCTGGTATTCAAAGTGCATGTTTCAGTCTGCATGTCAGAATTTTTTTAATGAAATAGAAGAGGATTTGAGAAGTCACTCAAAATGATCCCTAATTTTTCTTTTTGAAGCACTAATCATACTTTCTATGGCAAAATTAACCCCCTTATGTTGTTCCTTTTTAAATTGAGTGTTTTCAGACTTACCACTTCATTCCAATCAAGATGGCTTCTGGTGTGCCATACTTTTGTCATAAGTAAGACTGTTAGCGGTGGGGTGGCTCTGATAGTGGACAAGGTCTTTGATTGCTCCTCCTTTGCGGTGGATAACATTGCCGGATGTGAAGCCTTAGGTTTTACACTCCATTTATCGGCGTCCCAGACCTGTACCGGAATTCTCCTCTATAGACCCCCTGGACCCATCGGGTCCTTTTTCGAGGATCTACAGTCGGCCTTATCAGTACCTTGCATGCGCTCCGCGCATTGCTTGTTATTAGGCGACTTAAATTTGCACATGGACTGTCTAACCGATGCTGAAGCTATCAAACTCCGTGATATCACGGCGATGTTAGGGCTAGCCCCTTTTATCCACTACCCCACTCACGTGAAAGGCCACACATTAGATGTGATCTTTTCCTCCAAGCCTATTGAGGTGTCCCCTCCACTCCCGGTCCTCTGGTCAGATCATTATCTGATAAACTTTGCCTTAGTGTTTGACTCTAAGCTTAGCCAAAGGGCTTTGAAGGAAAGGTCCCGGCAATCTAGAGCCTTCCACCTAGTGACAGCAGATATGCTCTCCGATGCTCTCTGCCAATACCCGTGTCAACTGACAGGGGTCCTGGAAGCCGACCTAATCCTGGTCCAGAACTGGATGCAGGCAAGATTCGAGGAGCTGGCCCCATTGAAGCCTGCTAGAACAGCACCTCATCTTAATTCTGCTCCTTGGTTCTCTTCTACTTTACGTACAATGCGACAAGACTGCAAAAAGTTGGAAAGGCGGTGGCGGCGCAAGTACGATCTTGTGGAAAAAACGAAATACCGCGACGCAATAAAGTCATACTATAAACAGATTGCCGCAGCTAAAAAGAACTATCTTGAGCAGAGAATTGACAAAGCCGATAATACGAGCCGGGAACTCTTTAGGATTGTGAAGGAGTTTGTCAATCCTGTAGCAGGGACCCCGGTCCATTCACACACGGAAGAATGGATCAAACAGCTCGCCGACTTTTTTGTGACGAAAATCTTAAAGATTCAGGACACTTTTCCATCTGTGGATTCCCGAACGGCTGACGCTGTGTTAGGGGATAAGTCGATCTATTTAGCTCCCTCACAGGCTGAATCTGGGCCTTTACTATCTGTCTTTCCCCAGCTGTCCTGTGAGACATCGCTTGAGCTGTTATCCCGGCTGCAATCTGGCTCGCCTCTGGATGCTTGTCCGGCGAAATGCTTGGGCAAGGTGGCCTCAGCGTTGAACAGCCTGCTGAACCCCCTGCTTAATCTATCATTGAGTTCAGGGGTGGTTCCACGACAATGGAAACACGCACTCATTCTGCCGCTGATTAAGAAGCCTCTGCTCGACCCCCTGCAATGTGCTAACTATAGACAAATCTCCCTCCTCCCTGCTCTGGCGAAGGTGTTGGAGAAACATGTGCAGCATACTCTGACCACCTTTATTGAGAACAACAAACTGCTGCATGACTCCCAGTCCGGCTTTCGTGCGAATTACAGCACGGAGACGGCTCTGGTTGAGGTTACCGACGCCATCAGGGAGACGCTCGATCATGGGGGAAAGGCTATGTTAGTCATGTTGGACCTATCGGCGGCGTTCGACACCGTCCCACACGCAGGTCTTCTCTCAAGACTCAGGGAGATTGGTCTGCGAGGGACGGTGCTGGACTGGTTCCAATCCTTTCTTGCCGACCGCTGGCAGGTGATCTGGGCTCCGCCGTTCTCGGCCGAAATGCCTTCGCTGGAGGTGGGGGTGCCTCAAGGTTCCATCCTGAGCCCCAAAAACTTTAACATATACATGGCCCCTCTAGCGGAGGTAGCGGAGGCGTTTGGGGCCCGGGTCATCTCATACGCTGATGACACCCAGCTCTTGTTCACCTGCAGGAAGGGAGAGGCATTTAACGGCGGCAGAATCAAGGACTGTCTGAGCGCAGTCTTTGCGTGGTTTCAGCGGCACAGCCTGAAATGCAACTCAGACAAATCTGAGCTGCTCTTTTTCGGCTGTGCCCCTGACCCGGGCTGGAAGACATGGTGGCCCCAGGACATGTTCCCCCCAGAGAAACCATCTTCTCAGGTAAAAAATCTCGGAGTGGTGTTTGACGATGATCTATCCTTCCGTCCACACATTCTGGGATTAGCAGGGAAATGTGTCAGCATCCTCAAGATGCTTAGGAAATTCCTTCCTCTGCTCTCACTGCAGTATCGTAGGAATGTAGTCCAGGCGCTTGTGGGATCTCGCCTGGACTATGCTAATGCACTCTTTGCAGGCCTACCTAAGTATCTGTTATCCAGACTGCAGATTGTCCAGAATTCGGCAGCCAGAGCCATCTATGGGCTGCCCAGGAGAGCTAGCGCCTCTGCGCTCCTGGCTAGGCTGCACTGGCTGCCAATTCTGGGGAGAATCAGATTTAAGCTCCTCACTCTGGCATTTAAAGCCCTCCATGCGATTGGCCCTAACTATCTGAGGAAGCGTATTGCTTTCTATGTGCCGCGGAGGTCGCTGCGGTCGGCGGACCTGGCTAAAATGGAGGTGCCTGTGATCAAACGTGTTCGGATGGGAGGTCGTTCCTTCCAACACGTGACTGCCTGCCTGTGGAACGAGCTCCCACTTTCCCTTCGGAAAGCGAACAACCTCCTGGCTTTCAGGAAGGAGTTGAAGACTTTGCTCTTTACCAAGTAATCCGCTGTGACTGTAGTAGGTTTTGCCTTTGGTTTCCTGTCTCTCTGGGCCTCTTTGCTAAAGCGCCGGGACACCCTTTTGGGGTAGCCGTGCGCTCAAAAAGTTCGGCTTAACATTAACATTAGCGCTCTAGTTGTTCTTTAGAACACTCTGGGACATTCTGTCATTGGGCTATACTTGGGGTACATCTGGGTGATATTTGGGCTACACTTAGGCTCTTTTGTCTCTGGTGGCCATCTTGGGAGACTGTATGTCAGAATTTTTGAATGAAATTGAAGAGGGTTTGAGAAGTCACTCAAAATGTGCCCTAATTTTTCTTTCTGCAGCACTAATCATAATTCATATGGCAAAATATACCCCCTCATTTTGTTCCTTTTTAAATTAAATGTTTTAAGAGTTACCACTTTATTCCAATCAAGATGGCTTCAGGTGTGCCATACCTTTGTAATAAGTAGGACTGTTAGCGCTCTAGTTGTTCTTTAGAACACTCTGGGACATTCTGTCATTGGGCTATACTTGGGCTACATCTGGGTGATATTTGGGCTACATTTGGGCTCTTTTGTCTCTGGTGGCCATTTTGGGAGACTGCATGTCAGAATTTTTTAATGAAATAGAAGAGGATTTGAAAAGTCACTCAAAATGTGCCCTAATTTTTCTTTCTGCAGCACTAATAATACCTTCTATTGCATAATATACCCCCTCATTTTGTTCCTTTTTAAATTAAATGTTTTAAGAGTTACCACTTTATTCCCATCACGATGGCTCCAGGTGTGCTATACCTTTGTAATAAGTAGGACTGTTAGCGCTCTAGTTGTTCTTTAGAACACTCTGGGACATTCTGTCATTGGGCTATACTTGGGCTACATCTGGGTGATATTTGGGCTACATTTGGGCTCTTTTGTCTCTGGTGGCCATTTTGGGAGACTGCATGTCAGGATGTTTTAATGAAATAGAAAAGGATTTGAGAAGTCACTCAAAATGTGCCCTAATTTTTCATTCTGCAGCACTAATCATACTTTCTATGGCAAAATATACCCCCTCATGTTGTTTCTTTTTAAATTAAATGTTTTAAGAGTTACCACTTTATTCCAATCAAGATGGCTTCAGGTGTGCCATACCTTTGTAATAAGTAGGACTGTTAGCGCTCTAGTTGTTCTTTAGAACACTCTAGGAGGCTGCAGTAGAACACAAAGGAATCAACTGACAGTCTCTGTCCTTGTTGGATGTACATGTTTTACTGAGAATGTCAGACTTCATTTTCACATGACTGAGAAAGATAATGTGAATTTACAGAAAATATGCTTTCAGTTTAGCTTATAGATCCCCTTCCAAACCACTGTGGGAAAATCATGAGATAATAGTTTTCTTTCAAACAATATTCATGATATCACAGCAGAAGGTTTTTTCACATGGTAAAATCACCTTAGAACCCACCACAATTCCTAAAACGAGTATGGTACCATCAACAAATGATTTATAATGTAACTAAAGTCCTAAAACTCTCTATTAACTACAATGCTTTTTAATGAGGTGCTATCATGTATATTGGTCCCAAGATGGCTGCCAACACTTCTTGGTTGAAGTGCTGACAGCCAATCAGATCAGATGTGTGGTTAGGCTCCGCCCAGATATATATCTTTTTTTGAACCTAAATTACTCAAAATCCACTGGAGCACATATATTGAGACCTAGCAAAGGCACATCGGGCTAACAGTCCCTACAATTTTGCCAAGTTTTGTGCAAATCCATTCAGCCGTTCGAGCTAAAAGTGAGGCCAACCGCCCTATGGAAATTAACATGGGAAAAACGCGTTTTGGGACCCCCCTTTTTTCTCGGCCCCCCCTTGATGAAACCCCCCCAAATTGTCAGGGGCTGCTCAGAAACAAAATGTTCCATTTTCCTGAAAATTTCAGCCAATTCCGTCCACAAACGCCAAAGTTATTAGACATAGAATTTTCAAAAATCCCATAGAGAAAAAATCCTAACTATATATACCTACTGGCGACCGCCAGTAGGTAATATATATATATATATATATATATATATATATATATATATATATATATATATATATATATATATATATATATATATATATATATTACCTACTGGCGGTCGCCAGTAGGTATATATAGTTAGGATTTTTTCTCTATGGGATTTTTGAAAATTCTATGTCTAATAACTTTGCCGTTTGTGGACGGAATTGGCTGAAATTTTCAGGAAAATGGAACATTTTGTTTCTGAGCAGCCCCTGACAATTTGGGGGGGGGGGTTTCATCAAGGGGGGGCCGAGAAAAAAGGGGGTCCCAAAACGCGTTTTTCCCATGTTAATTTCCATAGGGCGGTTGGCCTCACTTTTAGCTCGAACGGCTGAATGGATTTGCACGAAACTTGGCAAAATTGTAGGGACTGTTAGCCCGATGTGCCTTTGCTAGGTCTCAATATATGTGCTCCAGTGGATTTTGAGTAATTTAGGTTCAAAAAAAGATATATATCTGGGCGGAGCCTAACCACACATCTGATCTGATTGGCTGTCAGCACTTCATCCAAGAAGTGTTGGCAGCCATCTTGGGACCAATATAGATGATAGCACCTCATTAAAAAGCATTGTAGTTAATAGAGGGTTTTAGGACTTTAGTTACATTATAAATCATTTGTTGATGGTACCATACTCGTTTTAGGAATTGTGGTGGGTTCTAAGGTGATTTTACCATGTGAAAAAACCTTCTGCTGTGATATCATGAATATTGTTTGAAAGAAAACTAATATCTCATGATTTTCCCACAGTGGTTTGGAAGGGGATCTATAAGCTAAACTGAAAGCATATTTTCTGTAAATTCACATTATCTTTCTCAGTCATGTGAAAATGAAGTCTGACATTCTCAGTAAAACATGTACATCCAACAAGGACAGAGACTGTCAGTTGATTCCTTTGTGTTCTACTGCAGCCTCCTAGAGTGTTCTAAAGAACAACTAGAGCGCTAACAGTCCTACTTATTACAAAGGTATGGCACACCTGAAGCCATCTTGATTGGAATAAAGTGGTAACTCTTAAAACATTTAATTTAAAAAGAAACAACATGAGGGGGTATATTTTGCCATAGAAAGTATGATTAGTGCTGCAGAATGAAAAATTAGGGCACATTTTGAGTGACTTCTCAAATCCTTTTCTATTTCATTAAAACATTCTGACATGCAGTCTCCCAAAATGGCCACCAGAGACAAAAGAGCCCAAATGTAGCCCAAATATCACCCAGATGTAGCCCAAGTATAGCCCAATGACAGAATGTCCCAGAGTGTTCTAAAGAACAACTAGAGCGCTAACAGTCCTACTTATTACAAAGGTATGGCACACCTGAAGCCATCTTGATTGGAATAAAGTGGTAACTCTTAAAACATTTAATTTAAAAAGAAACAACATGAGGGGGTATATTTTGTCATAGAAAGTATGATTAGTGCTGCAGAATGAAAAATTAGGGCACATTTTGAGTGACTTCTCAAATCCTTTTCTATTTCATTAAAACATTCTGACATGCAGTCTCCCAAAATGGCCACCAGAGACAAAAGAGCCCAAATGTAGCCCAAATATCACCCAGATGTAGCCCAAGTATAGCCCAATGACAGAATGTCCCAGAGTGTTCTAAAGAACAACTAGAGCGCTAACAGTCCTATTTATTACAAAGGTATAGCACACCTGGAGCCATCGTGATGGGAATAAAGTGTTAACTCTTAAAACATTTAATTTAAAAAGGAACAAAATGAGGGGGTATATTATGCAATAGAAGGTATTATTAGTGCTGCAGAAAGAAAAATTAGGGCACATTTTGAGTGACTTTTCAAATCCTCTTCTATTTCATTAAAAAAATTCTGACATGCAGTCTCCCAAAATGGCCACCAGAGACAAAAAAGCCCAAATGTAGCCCAAATATCACCCAGATGTAGCCCAAGTATAGCCCAATGACAGAATGTCCCAGAGTGTTCTAAAGAACAACTAGAGCGCTAACAGTCCTACTTATTACAAAGGTATGGCACACCTGAAGCCATCTTGATTGGAATAAAGTGGTAACTCTTAAAACATTTAATTTAAAAAGGAACAAAATGAGGGGGTATATTTTGCCATATGAATTATGATTAGTGCTGCAGAAAGAAAAATTAGGGCACATTTTGAGTGACTTCTCAAATCCTCTTCTATTTCATTAAAAAAATTCTGACATGCAGACTGAAACATGCACTTTGAATACCAGCAGCAGACGTCCCTGGTGAGCAGTAGCTTTACTACAGTGATCTAATGTGCAACTAGAGTGCTAACATTCAGAATTTATGGCAAATGTGTGGCACATCTGAATGCCTTCTTGATGGAACCAAAGTAAACAAGCATTGAAAATGCAATAGATCTCGCCCTCGTTTAAGTTAAAGCCATTCTGTTTGTAATGAGGTGGCTTTTTAGCTTTGCTTTTATTAGTGTTTTTTCAACTTTCATGTAAATAACATGCATCTGTATGCATATAAGTATATGTATGCATGCATTTATGTTTGTATTTATATAGATATACAGACGATATATGTTTATATATGTATGTATATATATATATTCACTGAAAAAACCATAGGCTATAGACCATATATAGTTAGGAATTAGCATTTACAAAACCTTGAAAATTCACTGAAAAAACCATAGGTTATAGACCATATATAGTTAGGAATTAGCATTTACAAAACCTTGAAAATTCACTGAAAAAACCATAGGTTATAGACCATATATAGTTAGGAATTCGCATTTACAAAACCTTATTTTACTCACACAAAACCATTGAAATTCCATATATAGTTAGTTGCACTAACTATATATCGCGCACCCGCAATCCACTGCTGATGATGTCACATATTACATCATTCATGACATGGTCAGTGACATCACTGATGACATCACTGATGACATCTCAAATGACATATAACCTATGGTTTTTTCAGTGAATATATATATATATATATATATATGGGTCATCAGAGGAAGCTAATGCTTTTGTCCTCGATTTGAATGATAATGATTTCAATCTCAAATTCACTTCCACTGTCACCACTGATGCTGCAGAATTTTTAGATGTTCATATTTTCATTAAAAACAACAGAATTGAAACCCGTCTGCATAGAAAGGCTACAGCAGGCAACGCAATTCTGCATGCCCGTAGTGCCCATCCTGCCCACACCATCCGCAGCATCCCCTATGGGGAGTTCATACGTATTTGCAGGATCTGTACTGACAAAGACTCCCTTGATATGTGCCTCAGAGAGTCTAAACAGCAATTCACTAATAGGGGCTATTCTGATTCCCTTCTGGAAAGAGCCCTTGAAAAAGCATGCACATTTGAGCGCAAAACACTACTAGCACCCAAGGTTCCCAACAATTCCATCTCAGAGTGCAGTGTGCGACTCATTACCAACTACAGCATACAGGAACGCAAAATCAGGCGTATTATCTGCTCTGAATGGCCCATTATTTTAACTGATGTTATTCTTGGGCCATTGCTTCCTAACACACCTAACATCACATTCAGAAGGGCACCCACGATGCGTGATGCACTCGATAGACCCATGCCAGAGGGACCGTTAAAAAAAAGCCTTGCAAGTAAAACTGGCTTTTTCAGATGCACCTCCTGTCGTGCCTACACCTTTGCCAGGAATAGTACATACTATGTAACTGCTTTCAGCACCACACCCATTCCTATCCGTGAATATCTCACCTGTAGATCTGAGTATGTTGTGTACAAATTGAAGTGTACGTGCAATCTAGAGTACATTGGAAGTACTAAACTTCCGGTATACCAACGCATTTTGCAGCACATCCGTGCGATTGTCAATAGCGATAGCAGTTACCCTGTCGCTAGACACTTCCGTTTAGTGCATGACAAAAAGCTCAAATATTCTTTGTTCGGTACCTCAACCCGGACGGGGAGGTGACCGTATGAAGCTTTTAAGGCAGAAAGAATCACATCTGATACTGGCCTTAGATACTAAGGCCCCTAATGGGCTGAACTTAACAGAAGATCTTAGTAATTTCTTATGAACTGTTTTTGTATCATTGTGGTCTTGATTCTTATTGATTTTCATGATGTTATCTCTATTTGATCAAGTTGTTCACTTCTCAGTTGGCCGTTTGGTTGCTTCTATTTTGTCATCTAATCTTTTCTGGTGCTGACCCTCCATTACTACAATCAGATGTTTTGTTGATGAATATTGGTTAGCCAGATTTGAAAAATATATATTGTGTGATTATTCTCTTTTATTCTGTCATCTCTTCAGTTGTGGCCTTCTAATCTATTTTCTATTTCTATTCATTTTTTTGTCATTTATTTTTCACTTTTGTTTTTTATCGCTTTCTTTCTTCACATTGATTTTTAGTATATTCTGTCATCACTCGCTCCTTTTTATTATTACTGGTCTTTCATCCATTGTGTAGATAGCATTGTTCAGGGTTACTGTCTTATATGTATGTATTCTACTTGTTGATGCATTTTCATTATTTCCTGGACATGGAGTTTTGATTGATTTTTTCATTGTGAACAATCATGTTTCTTTTCATTTTATGGCACTATGTCATTATTCGCTTGAATGATCTGCTAGCGTAAATTCACAATGTCTTAGGGGGTATCGAATCTCTATATATGAACTGCAATTTGTTCATGTGTGCATTCTTTATTTTCTCCATTAGCAATGCATTGACTTTGGTTATATTGATTATTGCATCTCTTCTTGAATGAACTCTGATTTATGAATTGTTATGTTTTTTATTTAATACGAGTTCCACATTATTGTTTTTTTTGTGCACTTGCTTGATAGTGAGTCTTTTCACTATGTTTAACTAGAATTGTAGAGAAGGCGTTCACCATTTTAATTTTTTTTGCATTGTCCTATTTCTGTTTTCACTATTTAAATGCCCTTTCTGTTCCTGGCGCGATACGTGAACAAGCTCCCTTGTGAAGCGAAACGCGTCATCTTTATTCCATTAAACCGTCTTCCCTGCTATCCATTTGAGGATTCCTGGTTTTTTGTGGCTTTATTTCGCTGCTTGGCGTGAGGCTTTTGAGGTCCGGACCTACTCGGTTCCGCCATTATTGGACGGGACTAGGACTGCTTTCTGATATATATATATATATATATATATATTCACTGAAAAAAACATAGGTTATAGACCATATATAGTTAGGAATTAGCATTTACAAAACCTTATTTTACTCACACAAAACCATTGAAATTCGCATATATAGTTAGTTGCACTAACTATATATCGCGCACCCCCAATCCACTGCAGATGATGTCACATATTACATCATTCATGACATGGTCAGTGACATCACTGATGACATCACTGATGACATCTCAAATTACAGTAGCGGGACGCGTAAAGTAAGCATAACAGGTCATGTGACTTGTTCATAAAACTTTTCATTGGTTCATTTTATTTTTGTTTCCTAATGATGTAAGGCTAGATCATGTGACCTGAAAATAACACTTTTCATTGGTTTATTACATTTTTTTCACAAATGATGAAAACCCCACCTTTTTTCCTCACTCTGACTTTCATTTTTATGAGAGAAAGACCTACTTTCGAAATTTGGAAAAATGGCAAGTGTTGTAGCTGCAGCTGCTGGAGCCACTCCACCACCACCACCACCACCAAAAAAGAATGGACCACCTCCTCAGGTCCTCATAAATCAAGAGGAGGAAGAAGAGGAAGAAGAGGAAGAGGAGCAAGTGAGCAGACCGTTTTTGCAAGAAGAACCAAGGAGATCCCATGTGAAAGTAAATTACATCTGGCAATTCTTCACATATCCCCGGGGACAAAAAAAAGTAAATGCCTGTTATGTCACATGTTTGATCTGTGACAAAGAACTATCCCGAGGAACAGATAAAAAGTACAGCTATGGCAATTACACCATGCATCGCCATATGGACAGGTGGCACCCTATTAATTACAGTGCTGCACAGGTACGTGACCTACAGGAAAACCCCCCTCCTGTGGCCAGTACATCAGCTGAACAGGCAATGATGGGACCAGAGGCGAGGGAGACGGTCCCAAACATACAAATGAACTTTGGTGATATGAAGCATACCTGTATTTTTTGCGGCAAATTGATTTCCTATGGAGAGAAAAGTATAACTCTCATCAACCTAGCTTATGAAAATCACAAATGTACAAAACGGCCCAGAAAGTAAGTTATCTTTTTTTTTGTTGCTCCTGTTGAGCCCTTTATAATGACTGATTTTCGTCCCCCCCAAAAAAAACAAAAAAATATAAAAAAGTTCTTAACATACAAAAAAAGTAAAAAAATGTTCATAAAAATAAAAAAAATGTTTAAAACAACAAAAACAATAAAAAAAGTTCTTTTCAGAACTAACTCCCATTTATAAAAAATTGCTAGAATGTTTAGCACTCTGGCAACCTCTTTTTCTTTTGATTCGCTTCCCGGTTCGCGCGCCGGTACGCGAACCGGAAGCGAAACAAAAAAAAAAAAAAAAAAAAAAGAAGAATGAGTATAAGGGAAGGAAACAGAGAGAAAAGGAATGAGGGAAGTAGCAAAGGCAGGAAACTGAGGGTTAAAGAAATGAAGCAGTGGAACTAATAAAAGTTAAATGTGATAGAGATGTAACGGAAAGAGTACTAATCACTTACCTTATAATTGTCGTTAATTTAGTCAATTGTAATTTTTATACTTTTAATCTGTGTAAGAAAGAACAAAACATTTTAAATTAATAAAAGGTAGTAAAAAAGAGTGAGCATGAGACAAGATGAATACATATTATAAATCACAATTCAAAGTACAAAATTAATTATACATATTTAATGGTTTATTTTTTGCTGTTCTCAGAATATATCAAATTTCACTGAAAACAGTGAGTTGAAGGTATTCATCATATAACAGCGGGGAAAAAAAACACAATCAAAATGATTGTGTTTAAAAAACCCTTAAAATATAATCAAACAGAAATAAGAACTCCTTAAAAGTAACTTACTTTCTATGACGTCAAAGGATGTCCTATGGCTTATACTCTGTTGTGCTGTTACTATTTTCTGCCCGCCACTTTCTGAAAGATAATCTCCATCGTTTTAAGAAAAATGAGAGATATAAAGCAATTTAAAACAGCGCACTAAATTACAGCAACACCTAGAATCATTATAATCCAGTTACCTACCCTAAATTCTCACTTCTGAAAACAAGTCAAAAGGCAACATTGCTTCATACTAAAATGGTAACCATTGCCGAAAGACTAGCCTTTTTTATATTTCAAATAAGCTGTGTAATATCCTGATGTTGTCAAAGGACCATCATAATATATAATAGCTGCAGTTGCAAATGTTCTTCCTGAAATCGATGACTGTGTAGCCAAAACATTTTTAATTAGACTTAACAACTTTTTTTCATCCAGTTTATGTAGTTGAAATTGTAAAATGACATTTCACTCATAAGTTTCCATAAATATTATGGACAGCATTGCAGACTTACATTTCCTCTACTCCTTATTTTGATCTGCTGCTTGAATTAGCTTATAAACACAAACAGTTTTCGCTCTGTACTACACTTATCCACAAGGCCATATAGAGTAGGAGCCAGTAGAACCTCTTGAAATTCCTCTGAACAAATCCCAAGATTCCTTTCCTAAAATTTTGGTTGTAAGAACACCAGGTAAGAATTTTGAAGGTGGAAAGGCAATCTTTTTTTGAAAGTTAAAACAGAATCATTGCAGAATGACCAGCCATTTCCAGATTTTAAATAAGCTGTGTAATGTCCTGAAGTAGTTGAAGGACCGTCATGATATATAATTGCTGTAGTTACAAAAGTCCTTCCTGATATTGACAACTGCGAAGCCACAAAATTATTAATTAAAGTTGTCAATTTAGTTCCATCAGGCCTACATCTTTGGAACATTAAAATGACATACTGGCCATAACTTCGTAAAATTAACGTGGACAGCATATCAGACTTACATTGGCTACACTCCATGTTTTGATCGGCTCCTTTACTAGCTTATTGAAGGATACTGATTTACTGTCAGGCAAAGTTAAATATATAAATCTTTCTGAGTCTTCACTAGTAGTACTTGATAGCCTACAGTTCCCGCAATCATGCTGCCATTGATAAGAAAGGCCAAACAGATAATCTACATCTACACCTTCATCTTGCAATACTTTAAGCATATACATTAAAAACTCCTGAAAATCCTGCTGAATATTTTCAGAGAATTGTGTTTGACCTGAACATTCGTCTAACAGATAACGAATTTCAGACACACTTTCTACTCTTGTTCTATCAGCGCTACATTTCTCTAACACAGAATTCAACAAACAGCATAAACTTTGTTCCGAATTGATCACAATCTGTTCTTTTAAAGTCTCTAGTGAAAAGAGAACATTAACAACTACATTAGCATAGCAGTTGACACCAGAACTGTTTTCAAATTCAAAACCAACAACATTTTCAACAGAATTCATTTTATTCCTGCTTACAATTTTTGGTTCATCGACTTTTGGTCTTTTTGCTTCACCCTCCCTACTATTACTGATATTTCTTCGTTTCCGGCCTACCACACGTTTCTCAAACAAAGGATATTGAGACAAATGTGGCGCATACTCTCTTCTTAACCTATTGTATTCCTTAACAAAATCTAGATCCGCACAAATGTTTGTGACATCACAGTCAATCAAGTACAATCCCGATAAAGTTCTGACTCGTGACAATGCTACATAAGCCATACCCTCTTTGAACACAGAACTGCCAATATTCACTAAAGCAGTGTCTACACTTAAACCTTGCGATTTATGAATTGTCACTGCATATGGCAAGCAAACAGGAAACTGCTTACGGCGAACATATAGGTCTTTTACAAGCAAAAACCTAGCTGTGCAACGACCAATTCGCTGTACTTCCTCAATGCCATCAAATTTAATTTTTAAATATTCAATTCCATCTCTACTTCTGTATTTCTCAAAATCAACAACATTACCCATTGATCCATTTACCAAACCTCTTTCAACATGTAAATTCCTTCTCAAAATGATACAGCAATTTAAGCACACATTCAGAGTCTTTTCAAAACCCGCAGTTTTAGATATAGTCTTCTCTAATGACTCCAATTTCGTTTTCAAATTCTCAGACAAAACAATTGTTGTACCCATATGCTCTATTCTGACAATAGCTTCCAGTTTCACAATCTCTTGGTTTTCTAAATTCAACATTTTGTTGTTGAAGATGGAACATTCTGCAAGAGTTGGCATCAAACATATTCCAGATTTCTTCTCAGTAATTTTCTGAAAAATATCCTCTGGCAGAACGTCTTCTTCTGGATACAAATTTGACAGTAATCGTGCATGTAAAGCTTCTTTCCCACGCTCAGTCACTTTCCCGATTCTAACATCTTGTAGAATATTCTTGTAATCTTCGTCCTTTGCCTGACGCATATTTTCACGCAGCTCAGCATAATTGAAGTTTAACCATATGTTAACGTTGCCAATGCTCCCTAGGCACTTCCTGGTATCTTCATGTGTAAGCAGTTTAAACACTGGTTGTCCTTTCACTGGTGTCAGCTGCAGAAGATCACCGAAAACAATGATGTGTTTGCCACCGAATAACACATCATACTCTGTTTTAAGAACTTCCTGCATTCTCAAATGCACAAAGGCAAGCATGACATTGGAAACCATGCTTACTTCGTCAATGATAAGAAGTTTCATCTTCTTCAAGACTCTAGATACTTCACAACAAGCATCCCCAGATAACTTGTGGTATTGTAATTTGTTATCATGCTCCACTGGCAGCATCAGTAGCCGATGCAAAGTAATACCTTTAATGTTATGTGCTGCCAGTCCAGTTGAAGCGGCCACAACACAAGACAGCGATGACTCAGTCCTTTTCTGCAGATAACATGAAATTGCTTTAATGAGGAAACTTTTTCCAGTTCCTGCTTCTCCACTCACGTACAGTCGGACAGGCTTCAACGATGTACATGAGCACTCTTTCTTCTCATGACTTAATCCATGCTCAATTTGGTCGGTAACTTCGTCATATATTTTCCTCTGCTCAACGTTGAGTTGTCTTTCCAAATCTTCTAAGTTAACCGCATCCTCCTGAGCATGTGCCATGGCTCTTTCCACTTCAATCATGGCAGTGGCAGCTTCATTTTCGATAACTGGTTCTCCTAGTGGATCCTGACTCAATGAAACAGAACTCTGACTGTCCTGAGAACTGTCTCTAGCAATCTCAGCTGCAATTGTTGCTTCCTGCTCGATTTCTGCATTCAACATTTCTAGATATTTTGGAAAAACAGGACATTCTATGGACTCCTTGGCTGCATTGAAACAGTCTTCGTAACAGAGGAAATCTCCAAGCAGTTCCTCTTCTGCACGCCAAGGCTTGAAAAGTTGCAAAAGAGCTAAATAGAAAAACTCTTTTCTTTCTGGAGATTCGCAATTCAATTTTCGATGATTTACCAATTGACATTTTCTTTGCTTGACCAGACATCCCTCACTTCCAATTACAGCATACACTCCTTTATCAATATCTTCTTTGATGTTCCTCTTGAAAACGTAATTTTGTAGACCATCATACAGACAAACATTCTCCAGGTGACTGCTTCTATTTGGATAATATGTATCCAACATGTTGGTCTTCAAAATATCTGTACTGCTTGGCTCCTTCTCCGCCAAATACTCAATTTCCCATACAGGTTTCAGAACTCGATTACGCGTTGCAGCAAGACCAAGACTCGCCCAAATGATACTCCTAGATTTGGCATAGAGACTTGCTGAAGATAACCGGTCAGAACATTCGTAAGCTCCGATTTCTCGATGCGACAACATCTTCAGACTGAAACTGTACAACTTCTTACTGAGGCTCTTTTCATGGGAAATATCCTCCCACATATCCTTCAGTTCTGTCTTTTCTTTTTTGGTGATGTAAGACGTCACATACCGAGCCACAGCCATACAGTTGTCAGCCACAAACTGTATATCCATGTTAGCATTCCACATGGACAAAATCACTGGGTTGTAGTCGTTAATGTACTTGGACTCTTCGTTTCTTTTCAAATTGTATGTGTTTTTGGGTGATTTCCTCGTCACATTATGTCGCAGCGAAGACATTAAATTGTTAACTCTTCCTTTTGATATCACCGACCGTGGAAATGCAAAACGACATTTGGTGTAGTACTTGTCCTTGTTTCTGAATTTACGACGACAGTACTTTCCACAACGATGGCTTTGAAACCGTAAAACTTGTTCTCTTAGACTTTTATCTTCGTTTGTCTTTGGAACAGCACATGTAGCATACTGTTCTATGAAACTCATCACTAAGTCATCCGGATCTGTTCCAAATTTGGGTGCATCTTTGATCCATAGCAGCATATGTATATGAGGAGCTCCCCTTGCTTGATACTCCTTTCTCCAGAAGAAGTCCAACACCTCTCCAAGAGGTGGATTTTTCTTGTTCATGATGAAAGACATCATAGCTTCAAATCTATGATTGAAGTACCTGCATACATTCACTGGATCCAAAGAGCACAGTTATCCGGGTGTCTTGAATTCGATATTTTCAATGTTTCCATTTGCCTCTCGTAGAAATTCAAGTAAGTCTTCCCGGCCATACTCAGCACAGCTGAGAGTGAGGAACCATGTGGGAGTTCCTAAGTTCCTCAGCATACATTTTAAGTCACCATGACGGCGGTACCAATACTCATTAGTACCACGCTCACAAGCCATGAGATTAATCAGGTGAGAATCCAAAATACTATCTTGCACATTGATTTTATCCATAAATTCCCTTGCTGAGATATTTCGCAGTTGTACACCACTTTTCAAGATGTGGTTCACAGCATAAGACAATCCAGAGAGATCACTTTCAAACAGTAGATGAAATAAATAGGGAATGCATTGACAAAACCTAGGATCTTCTGCATACAATCGTAAAGTCCGGTATTCTGAAGCAGGAATTTGAACAGGTCCCTCATCATATCGTTCTCCTCGACCTGTGGGAAATAACTGTGGGAAACATCGAGCTTCCAAACTTTCCTCCCAAACACTAATGGGACTCCCTTTGGCTTGTTTCATTTGAAACAACTCAATAGCATTCCCCATTACTTCCTTGGAATGCAAAGGATGAACACTATAATGTTCATATATTTCTTCATCTTTAGAGGCTTCTACTTTCTCAATTTGTCCAGCACACAAATAGCTGTCCTCTTCTTCACTTACTTCCTCTTCTGCAACACATACATTCTTGTAGTACTCATTATTTTTTATCAAATGCAATGTTGCCTTTTTGACTTTCCTAACATCCACTAAATCTTGCCAGATTTTCTTACTCTTTGTCGGAACACCATTAACTATGATAACCAGAGGTTCCTCTTCCACTTTCTCTACTCCAATTGTATTAATGTTTTTCTTCAAATCTAAAGGCAAATAAACAACTCTTCCCTTTAATCCTCTCTGTAAATCTGATGGAGGCAATTTCCCTGTCTTTGGCTCCATTCGTACAATAGCCTGGAAGGGATGGACACTTTGAATCAAAATAGATTCATAAGTATTTAAATCCTTCAATTCAGAAGGAATGTCAACTAATTTCAGATTATTATAAACCGCTCTAGCAGGCATCTGGTTTTGGTTTAATTTGTCATAACAATAAGTACACATACGTTGGTCCGCTCCCAAATCAAAACAATTTTCTACCATCAAGTATGTGGCAAAATCCTTCCATTCACTATTGTTTTCCATATCACTTTTTGCATATAAATCCACTAACTTAGTCTGATTCTTATAATAAGTCCGTCGACAACACACACAAGTGAAATTAGGCCTCTCACTTGATTTCACCATAAACGTGGACATTTCCTTGTGAAACTTATCTGTACTGAAAATCTGTACACTCTCTTCCACATTACCTTCTTCTAGTGGTTCAATTTCAACATTGTTCTCTTTACCAGCAAAGTAACAGAACTCAATTTCTTGACAAATATTCTTCACATCTACTTCAGAACCATGCAAAAGAGCAGTGCTTAATTGTTTAAGCATAATTGCTGGACTCTTAGCATAATACAACATTCTAACTAATTTCCTCACTTTATTATGATGCACTGCTAGCATCCTGAAATGATGAAAAACACTCTGGCATACTCTCCTGGAAAGACAAGCCAGTGAATGACCATGCAAACCTGTCACTTGTCTCACTCTGCAAGGATCTAATTCTTGCAACAACTTTATTTTTTGTTTTAAACTTTTCTTATTAAATACCCGTATAAAATCACAAAGCAAATTGATGGAATCCTGTCGCACACTGCAAATAGAACTACACTTCCAGGTGTACACTGGTCCCTTAAGACGTCTCCCTAAAACCTCATCACTTAACACCTCTTCTGCATCTGCATACACAAGTTTCTCTTTCTCAACCGGACGACCATCTTTTACCTCATATGCTCGACCACTGCTGTCAACTGCATGCACCAAATCATTGTCCTGAAAATAACTCGCCTCATTAAAAAATGCCTCACTATTTGAACTATGCATCCATTCTCCTGAGAAAACTTCACAAAAATTACTTCGATTAACTACTCTCTTCCATCTACTATTTGATTTGAAAACATAGATTACCTTGTTTAGTTTCCTAATTCTATTAATTACTAAAATAAATAACTTTCGCTTAATTTCGAAAGCCTGATCAATATTTTTCTCTACATTTTTCTTTTTCTTATAAAATGCCACTTTCTGTTGGCCTTTCTTAAATTGTTTTAGCAAATTGACAATTACCCTGTTGCGGAACATTCGCCTACGAATGTCCCTCAATATATTTTCCCTTCTACTGCCATGCACAGAGTTATCTCCTGCTCTAGCAGAAACTTTTTTGACGGGCCTTTCCTTTCCATTTAAATTGGCTCTCTTTTTCTGGACTAAAACTTGTTCTGTAGTTATACTTTTGTTTCTACAAATGTTTCTAAGGAATGATTTCGTTCTCTTACCCGGAGCTTTCTTCGTGCGTTAAGGTGATTTTAATGTAGAGGACTGCTGCAAGCATTTAGTAATCTGCTGTCTTTGACGTTTCGTAGCCTTTCGGATTCTATCCTTAGACGGCATTGTCTAATTTGTAAATGATCAGCAGTTGAATCTGTGGTAAAATATAATAAAAAATTTTATTAACCACTATTACCAAACAGTACATCAATAACAGTAAGGATTTGATTCAGCAATGCTATAAAGATGATTCAGTGAAATATTCTTAATTTTACTGTGATAGTGATAGTATTACAGGGCTTTCATGCAAATGACTGCACACCCTGCAACAAAAAGCCCACATGAAACTTGACGCACATTAAATTATGTACTTACCTGCAATAATACATATGCCAGTGTTTAGGTTCCTCCACCCTGCCCCTCCCCCTCCCCGCCTCCTGCCCCACTGTAACTCCCTCCACGACCCGCGGCTGCTATCTTGCAACATGGTGCATCTAGTAAATCACTGCTGCATTATAAAAGTGACGCAACAGCAGCACAAAAGAGGCACACAGCCATCAGAAATCTGCCCCTAACACTTTAAATGATTGATTCAGGATGACGATAAGGTGTGGACTATCTAGAGGTTTGTTTGAGGTGAGGCCTACTCAGGGTTGCAGATTAAATTTAGGCTTGTTGAAGAGTACAGAGGCGATAATACATGTACAGGCCTACCAATGAAGTGAATCATGTCCACTGCACTCTTGAACAAAGGCCAGACCTCCTCTATCTCCCTGAACACGCCTAAACCTCATCTGCACAATGTGATTCGTAATGTTAGGAAACACAAGTGATATAATTGAAAAACTTGCAAATATTTTTGCACATTTAACAATCACATCACCTGTATTTCTTCAGCTTACTTATCTCATTGTGCAGATGTACTCTACGTCCTATGTAGAAGCACACCCTATCAATACTTAAATTACCCAAGCACACATGGGAGCGTATTTACAAGGACCTTGCTCCAGGGGAAATGTCTTAAATTAAAATTGGAAAAATTACATCAAAGGGACTCAAAGGCCTTGTAAATATGCCCCAAACAACCTAGGAAACACTAGCAGTACATATCAAGAAACATAATTGATTTCAAAAAACGTTTTTAAACCTTTTATGTAAAACAATTATATACCTACATTCATGGGGAACTGACTTAAAATGCCCTAATACACATGAAAACATTTTTTTAAGGTCCTTGCACCTTTTTTTCAATCACTTTTAACATGGCTATGTAACTCAAACAATCAAAATCAAAATTTACCAAGCACACATGGGGGCGTATTTACAAGGACCTTGCACCACGGGGAAAGTGACTACAAATGACCAAACACACATGGGGACGTATTTACAAGGCCCTTGCACCAGGGGGAAGTGACTTGAAATGGCCAAGCACACATAGGGGTGTATTTACAAGGTCCTTGCACCCCTTATGCATCACTTTTAACATGTACACTGTAGAGCAGCATGGGGCAATAACAACACAGATGCATCATGCATCTGTTCCGCAAAAGCGACGCATTGCAGGAGTCACATCGCAAGTAAATAAATTCTCATAATTTTTAAAAGCATTCCTTTTCCTTAAAAACGATTTTCTGATCATTATTTGAAAACACAGCACAGCTCCTATGTACAACCACACCTTGTCAGTACTAATACTTTACATTATCTGCAATTACAATTGGTAAAAGAATTGCAACAATTTCCAAGTTAGTTTTGTTCTCTCCTTCCATTTTTGTGCTGTAAAATGAATTAAAAAATATATATATCAGTACAGATAGGGCACTGTTGGGTTTAAGTACAGACAGGTAGTTTGTTTTTTAAACAGTGATTTTATCTTTGGGCAGTGTATGGTATCAGACTGGAAGTAGAAATATAAAAAAAGTGTATGTGATAAAGCCTAAGTAAATTCATAATTACACAAGACAAGCCTAACTCCATCCATAACTATAACAGAGAAGTCTATCTTATTCTATAACTATTACAGAGGGATAGTATATAACTATCAGAAAATGTTTTCCTAATTAACTTATAGTTCCCAACATACTTCAGTTTTTAAAATAACATCTTACCTTTCAAAGAGAAGTTTAAGTTCTCAGTTGAAATGCACTTCAGGAAGTAGTAGTCAAAATGGCTATGTTTCTCTCTCTTTCTTTATATATATTTAGGTACATTACCAATCAAATGTCATGATATAATAGTAGAAATTGAAAGTAACATTTTAATTGGTTGTCAATTCCAACACTTTATATGTGCTTTGTGAAGTAATTTACCTCAGGGAATTTAGAGAGGTCTACATGCTAAATGGCTAAATGGAATTCCAACCAAATTTGTGAAAATGGTAGGGATTGGTATGTAGTATGAGCTAATGTATAATTGGTGAAAGTGTCTCCAGTGGTTTTTCTGTAAATTACTTTCCCACCTTTTTTGAGCGAGTGCTTGTCAGTGCGTGTCCCGGTACGCGAACCTGCAGCGTTACGGGAGTCCTCCATTTTGTGTTTCGGTAGAATTGAGATACAAGATGGAGGGTAAATAATGTTCAGAATGGGTAGAAGGGGGCACGGTAGACGTATCCTGACCCCCTAGGTTTTCTGAGGGTGGCTGAGGAGGCTCATATATGTCAAAAAATTTTTTTGAATTTTTCGCGCTGTTAGCTGCCGGTACACGAACCGGGTAGCGAACCGGGAAGCGAACATAAGTGAAAATTAGTGAAAAAAGGTACATTCGAAATTTTAAAAGAGTAATTAAAGTTAAGGTAGCTCTGAAAAGAGCTTTTGGGTTCTGTGTACGTTCTAGGTACTTATAAGTAGGTACCAATACACAGTCTTAAATTTTGTATGAAAACTCTGTTCCCCTCATCTGAGAAGTGCACGCCATCTCCTCTGTAGATATCTTGCATGTAATAACGCAAGTTATTGTTGTAGATGGAGCCCATTCCATGGTCTCTCATGTAAGCTGAAACAGACTTATTTACATGCTTCCTCGATTTCTCAATTTGTGGACAAAATTGATTGGACCACCTCCATTTTTGTCTTTGGCATATATTGGGATATACCAAGGCAGTTTGAGGAAAAAGTTCCATCAATTGCTCAAAGGTGTCTTTTAAGAGCATTTCCAGACCTACCCCAGTCAAAGTGCCCAAATCATTTCCTCCACAGTGCACTATTATGAGGTCTGGGTTTGGCAAATGTAAAAAGGTTTTCACCAATGGTATCAATTGGTGACATTTCAATCCTCTTTGGCCAATCCATTTGATTTCCACATTTTGTAAATTGAGGTTGTGTACATTTCTGTTATCAGCATACCTGTGAGCCCAGTGGATGTAGCTATGTCCAAGGATCCAGACAGAAAACATGGCGAGAGGATGTTCTGCTGCAGTCAGATGAAGTGTGGGAATGAAATGGCAATTGAAACAGTGGAGTTTGTAAAGAAAAAAAACTGTGGAGTTTGAGTGCTAATGATTCATTAGCAGTGATTGGTGGATTTCCATTGCTGAAAACAGAAAGTTAGGGTGCATGGATGTGTTCTTTGAAAGATGTAATTTGAATGGTTAATAAAAAATGATGTTATGAAAGATTGCAGTGGATTAGCAGGTGTACTGAGAGTTCAGAGTTCATTTGAAACATTGTTGTGTGAACTTGTAAACATGAGAGGTCTGGCAGGCGGTAGTTGCTATGGAAAAAGGTCAGAAAGGGCAGAGGGGGGAAGGGTGTTGATTTGAAAATAGTGAGGGAAGAGTTTTGATTGGCTGACATGAGAGATATGTGTGATGAATATCAGCATTTCAGTGCCTTTGTTGGTTCCAGCCTCTGGAGTGCATACCTTTTGTTCTGCTAAAGAAAAATTGGTGTGTTTCTGAGACTGTTTTGAAATTCAAAAAGCATTTGTTAAGGTGAGTTATCGTTTCTTTATTTTAGATAAAGACTAGTATGCTTTTTTGAGAAAATAAGAAAGCCAGCTGTGCATTTAAAATGATGTTTTGAGTCAAGTGTTTGCATTATGTTTTCAAAGAAGATTTTGCATTCTTTTACCAATTGTAATTGCAGATAATGTAAAGTATTAGTACTGACAAGGTGTTGTTGTACATAGGAGCTGTGCTGTGTTTTCAAATTATGATCAGAAAATCGTTTTTAAGGAAAAGGAATGCTTTTAAAAATTATGAGAATTTATTTACTTGCGATGTGACTCCTGCAATGCGTCGCTTTTGCGGAACAGATGCATGATGCATCTGTGTTGTTATTTCCCCATGCTGCTCTACAGTGTACATGTTAAAAGTGATGCATAAGTGGTGCAAGGGCCTTGTAAATACACCCCTATGTGTGCTTAGCCATTTCAAGTCACTTCCCCCTGGTTCAAGGGCCTTGTAAATACGTCCCCATGTGTGTTTGGTCATTTGTAGTCACTTTCCCGTGGTGCAAGGTCCTTGTAAATACGTCCCCATGTGTGCTTGGTAAATTTTGATTTTGATTGTTTGAGTTACATAGCCATGTTAAAAGTGATTGAAAAAAGGTGCAAGGACCTTAAAAAACGTTTTCATGTGTATTAGGGCATTTTAAGTCAGTTCCCCATGAATGTAGGTATATCATTGTTTTACATAAAAGATTTAAAAACGTTTTTTGAAATCAATTAGGTTTCTTGATATGTACTGCTAGTGTTTCATATGTTGTTTGGGGCATATTTACAAGGCCTTTGAGTCCCTTTGATGTAATTTTTCCAATTTTAATTTAAGACATTTCCCCTGGAGCAAGGTCCTTGTAAATACGCTCCCATGTGTGCTTGGGTAATTTAAGTATTGATAGGGTGTGCTTCTACATAGGACGTAGAGTACATCTGCACAATGAGATAAGTAAGCTGAAGAAATACAGGTGATGTGATTGTTAAATGTGCAAAAATATTTGCACGTTTTTCAATTATATCACTTGTGTTTCCTAACATTACGAATCGCATTGTGCAGATGAGGTTTAGGCGTGTTCAGGGAGATAGAGGAGGTCTGGCCTTTGTTCAAGAGTGCAGTGGACATGATTCACTTCATTGGTAGGCCTGTACATGGATTATCACCTCTGTACTCTTCAACAAGCCTAAATTTCATCTGCAACCCTGAGTAGGCCTCACCTCAAACAAACTTCTAGATAGTCCACACCTTATTGTCATCCTGAATCAATCATTTAAACTGTTAGGGGCAGATTTATGATAGCTGTGCGCCTATTTTGTGCTGCTGTTGCGTCACTTTTATAATGCAGGAGAGATTTTCAAGATGCACCATGTTGCAAGATAGCAGCCGTGGGTCGTGGAGGGAGTTACGGTGGGGCAGGGAGGCGGAGAGGGGGAGGGGCAGGGTTGAGGGACCTAAACACTGGCATATGTATTATTGTAGGTAAGTACACAATTTAATGTGCGTCAAGTTTCATGTGGGCTTTTTGTTGCAGGGTGGGTAGTCATTTGCATGAAAGCCCTGTAATACTATCACTATCACAGTAAAATTAAGAAGATTTCACTGAATCATCTTTATGCCATTGCTGAATCAAATCCTTACTGTTATTGATTTACTGTTTGGTAATAGTGGTTAATAACATTTTTTATTATATTTTACCACAGATTCAACTGCAGATTATTTAGAAATTAGACACTGCCGTCTAAGGATAGAATCCGAAAGGCTACGAAACGCCAAAGACAGCAGATTACTAAATTCTTGCAGCAGTCCTCTACATTAAAATCACCTCAACGCACGAAGAAAGCACCGGGTAAGAGAACGAAATCATTCCTTAGAAACATTTGTAGAAACAAAAGTATAACTACAGAACAAGTTTTAGTCCAGAAAAAGAGAGCTGAAGACCTGGCTGTTCGAGCAGTAGCGGCACCCCCCCCCCCCCCAGCGCCTTGAGACCCTATGGGTATGTAGCGCGCTTTATAAGTGTCACTGATTGATTGATTGATTGATTGAGAGCCAATTTAAATGGAAAGGAAAGGCCCGTCAAAAAAGTTTCTGCTAGAGCAGGAGATAACTCTGTGCATGGCAGTAGAAGGGAAAATACATTCAGGGACATTCGTAGGCGAATGTTCCGCAACAGGGTAATTGTCAATTTGCTAAAACAATTTAAGAAAGGCCAACAGAAAGTGGCATTTTATAAGAAAAAGAAAATGTAGAGAAAATTATTGATCAGGCTTTCGAAATTAAGCGAAAGTTATTTATTATGGTAATTAATAGAATTAGGAAACTAAACAAGGTAATTTATGTTTTCAAATCAAATAGTAGATGGAAGAGAGTAGTTAATCGAAGTCATTTTTGTGAAGTTTTCTTAGGAGAATGGATGCATAGTTCAAATAGTGAGGCATTTTTTAATGAGGAGAGTTATTTTCAGGACAATGATTTGGTGCATGCATTTGACAGCAGTGGTCGAGCATATGAGGTAAAAGATGGTCGTCCGGTTGAAAAAGAAAAACTTGTGTCTGCAGATGCAGAAGAGGTGTTAAGTGATAAGGTTTTAGGGAGACGTCCTAAGGGACCAGTGTACACCTGGAAGTGTAGTTCTATTTGCAGTGTGCAACAGGATTCCATCAATTTGCTTTGTGATTTTGTACGGACATTTAATAAGAAAAGTTTAAAACAAAAAATAAAGTTGTTGCAAGAATTAGATCCTTGCAGAGTGAGACAAGTGACAGGTTTTCATGGTCATTCACTAGCTTGTCTTTCCAGGAGAGTATGCCAGAGTGTTTTTCATCAATTCAGGATGCTAGCAGTGCATCATAATAAAGTGAGGAAATTAGTTAGAATGTTGTATTATGCTAAGAGTCCAGCAATTATGCTTAAACAATTAAGCACTGCTCTTTTGCATGGTTCTGAAGTAGATGTGAAGAATATTTGTCAAGAAATTGAGTTCTGTTACTTTGCTGGTAAAGAGAACAATGTTGAAATTGACCCACTAGAAGAAGGTAATGTGGAAGAGAGTGTACAGATTTTCAGTACACATAAGTTTCACAAGGAAATTTCCACGTTTATGGTGAAATCAAGTGAGAGGCCTAATTTGACTTGTGTGTGTTGTCGACGGACTTATTATAAGAATCAGACTAAGTTAGTGGATTTATATGCAAAAAGTGATATGGAAAACAATAGCGAATTGAAGGATTTTGCCACATACTTGATGGTAGAAAATTGTTTTGATTTGGGAGCGGACCAACGTATGTGTACTTATTGTTATAACAAATGAAACCAAAACCAGATGCCTGCTAGAGCGGTTTATAATAATCTTGAATTGGTTGACATTCCTTCTGAATTGAAGGATTTAAATACTTATGAATCTATTTTGATTCAAAGTGTCCATCCCTTCCAGGCTATTGTACGAATGGAGCCAAAGTCAGGGAAATTGCCTCCATCAGATTTACAGAGAGGATTAAAGGGAAGAGTTGTTTATTTGCCTTTAGATTTGAAGAAAAACATTAATACAATTGGAGTAGAGAAAGTGGAAGAGGAACCTCTGGTTATCATAGTTAATGGTGTTCCGACAAAGAGTAAGAAAATCTGGCAAGATTTAGTGGATGTTAGGAAAGTCAAAAAGGCAACATTGTATTTGATAAAAAATAATGAGTACTACAAGAATGTATGTGTTGCAGAAGAGGAAGTAAGTGAAGAAGAGGACAGCGATTTGTGTGCTGGACAAATTGAGAAAGTAGAAGCCTCTAAAAATGAAGAAATATATGAACATTAAAGTGTTCATCCTTTGCATTCCAAGGAAGTCATGGGGAATACTATTGAGTTGTTTCAAATGAAACAAGCCAAAGGGAGTCCCATTAGTGTTTGGGAGGAAAGTTTGGAAGCTCGATGTTTCCCACAGTTATTTCCCACAGGTCGAGGAGGACGATATGATGAGCGACCTGTTCAAATTCCTGCTTCAGAATACCGGACTTTACGATTGTATGCAGAAGATCCTAGGTTTCGACAATGTATTCCCTATTTATTTCATCTACTGTTTGAAAGTGATCTCTCTGGATTGTCCTATGCAGTGAACCACATCTTGAACAGTGGTGTACAACTGCGAAATATCTCGGCAAGGGACTTTATAGATAAAGTCAATGTGCAAGACAGTATTTTGGATTCTCACCTGATTAATCTCATGGCTTGTCAGCGTGGTACTAATGAGTATTGGTACCGCCGTCATGGTGACTTAAAATGTATGCTGAGGAACTTAGGAACTCCCACATGGTTCCTCACTCTCAGCTGTGCTGAGTATGGCTGGGAAGACTTACTTGAATTTCTACGAGAGGCAAATGGAAACATTGAAAATATCGAATTCAAGACACCCGGAGAACTGTGCTCTTTGGATCCAGTGAATGTATGCAGATACTTCAATCATAGATTTGAAGCTATGATGTCTTTCATCATGAACAAGTAAAATCCACCTCTTGGAGAGGTGTTGGATTTCTTCTGGAGAAAGGAGTATCAAGCAAGAGGTGCTCATCATATACATATGCTACTATGGCTCTAAGATGCACCCAATTTTGGAACAGATCTAGATGACTTAGTGATGAATTTCATAGAAGAGTATGCTACATGTGCTGTTCCAAAGACAAATGAAGATAAAAGTCTAAGAGAACAAGTTTTACGGTTTAAAAGCCATCGTTGTGGAAAGTACTGTCGTCGTAAATTCAGAAACAAGGACAAGTACTACACCAAATGTCGTTTTGCATTTCCACGGTCGGTGATATCAAAAGGAAGAGTTAACAATTTGATGTCTTCGCTGCGACATAATGTGACGAGGAAATCACCCAAAAACACATACAATTTGAAAAGAAACGAAGAGTCCAAGTACATTAACGACTACAACCCAGTGATTTTGTCCATGTGGAATGCTAACATGGATATACAGTTTGTGGCTGACAACTGTATGGCTGTGGCTTGGTATGTGACGTCTTACATCACCAAAAAAGAAAAGACAGAACTGAAGGATATGTGGGAGGATATTTCCCATGAAAAGAGCCTCAGTAAGAAGTTGTACAGTTTCAGTCTGAAGATGTTGTCGCATCGAGAAATCGGAGCTTACGAATGTTCTGACCGGTTATCTTCAGCAAGTCTCTATGCCAAATCTAGGAGTATCATTTGGGCGAGTTTTGGTCTTGCTGCAACGCGTAATCGAGTTCTGAAACCTGTACGGGAAATTGAGTATTTGGCGGAGAAGGAGCCAAGCAGTACAGATATTTTGAAGACCAACATGTTGGATACATATTATCCAAATAGAAGCAGTCACCTGGAGAATGTTTGTCTGTATGATGTTCTACAAAATTAAATTTTCAAGAGGAACATCAAAGATGATATTGATAAAGGAGTGTATGCTGTAATTGGAAGTGAGGGATGTCTGGTCAAGCAAAGAAAATGTCATTTGGTAAATCATCGAAAATTGAATTGCGAATCTCCAGAAAGAAAAGAGTTTTCCTATTTAGCTCTTTTGCAACTTTTCAAGCCTTGACGTGCAGAAGAGGAACTGCTTGGAGATTTCCTCTGTTACGAAGACTCTTTTAATGCAGCCAAGGAGTCCATAGAATGTCCTGTTTTTCCAAAATATCTAGAAATGTTGAATGCAGAAATCGAGCAGGAAGCAACAATTGCAGCTGAGATTGCTAGAGACAGTTCTCAGGACAGTCAGAGTTATGTTTCATTGAGTCAGGATCCACTAGGAGAACCAGTTATCGAAAATGAAGCTGCCACTGCTATGATTGAAGTGGAAAGAGCCATGGCACATGCTCAGAAGGATACGGTTAACTTAGAAGATTTGGAAAGACAACTCAACGTTGAGCAGAGGAAAATATATGACGAAGTTACCAACAAAATTGATCATGGATTAAGTCATGAGAAGAAAGAGTGCTCATGTACGTCGTTGAAGCCTGTCCGACTGTACGTGAGTGGAGAAGCAGGAACTGGAAAAAGTTTCCTCATTAAAGCAATTTCATGTTATCTGCAGAAAAGGACTGAGTCATCGCTGTTTTGTGTTGTCACCGCTCCAACTGGACTGACAGCACATAACATTAAAGGGATTACTTTGCATCGGCTACTGATGCTGCCAGTGGAGCATGATAACAAATTACAATACCACAAGTTATCTGGGGATGCTTGTTGTGAAGTATCTAGAGTCCAGAAGAAGATGAAACTTCTTATCATTGACGAAGTAAGCATGGTTTCCAATGTCATGCTTGCCTTTGTGCATTTGAGAATGCAGGAAGTTCTTAAAACAGAGTATGATGTGTTATTCAGTGGCAAACACATCATTGTTTTCGGTGATCTTCTGCAGCTGACACCAGTAAAAGGACAACCAGTGTTTAAACTGCTTACACATGAAGATACCAAGAAGTGCCTAGGGAGCATTGGCAACGTTAACATATGGTTAAACTTCAATTATGCTGAACTGCGTGAAAATATGTGTCAGGCGAAGGACGTAGATTACAAGAATATTCTACAAGATGTTAGAATCGGGAAAGTGACTGAGCGTGGGAAAGAAGCTTTACATGCACGATTACTGTCAAATTTGTATCCAGAAGAAGACGTTCTGCCAGAGGATATTTTTCAGAAAATTACTGAGAAAAAATCTGGAATATGTTTGATGCCAACTCTTGCAGAATGTTCCATATTCAACAACAAAATGTTGAATTTAGAAAACCAAGAGATTGTGAAACTAGAAGCTATTGACAGAATAGAGCATATGGGTACAACAATTGTTTTGTCTGAGAATTTGAAATCTAAATTGGATTCATTAGAGAAGACTATATCTAAAACTGCGGGTTTTGAAAAGACTCTCAATGTGTGCTTAAATTGCCGTATCATTTTGAGAAGAAATTTAAATGTTGAAAGAGGACTGGTAAATGGATCAATGGGTAATGTTGTTGATTTTGAGAAGTACAGAAGAGATGGAATTTAATTTTTAAAAATTAAATTTGATGGCATTGAGGAAGTACAGCTAATTGGTCATTGCACAGCTAGGTTTTTGCTTGTAAAAGACTTATATGTTCGCCGTAAGCAGTTTCCTGTTTGCTTGGCATATGCGGTGACAATTCATAAATCGCAAGGTTTAACTGTAGACACTGCTTTAGTGAATATTGGCAGTTCTGTGTTCAAAGAGGGTATGGCTTATGTAGCATTGTCACGAGTCAGAACTTTATCGGGATTGTACTTGATTGACTGTGATGTCACAAACATTTGTGCGGATCTAGATTGTGTTAAGGAATAAAATAGGTTAAGAAGAGAGTATGCGCCACATTTGCCTCAATATCCTTTGTTTGAGAAACGTGTGCTAGGCCAGAAACGAAGAAATATCAGTAACAGTAGGGAGGTTGAAGCAAAAAGACCAAAAGTCGATAAACCAAAAATTGTAAGCAGGAATAAAATGAATTCTGTTGAAAATGTTGTTGGTTTTCAATTTGAAAATAGTTCTGGTGTCAACTGCTATGCTAATGTAGTTGTTAATGTTCTCTTTTCACTAGAGAGTTTAAAAGAACAAATTGTGATCAATTCGGAACAAAGTTTATGCTGTTTGTTGAATTCTGAGTTAGAGAAATGTAGCGCTGATAGAACAAGAGTAGAAAGTGTGTCTGAAATTCGTTATCTGTTAGACGAATGTTCAGGTCAAACACAATTCTCTGAAAATATTCAGCAGGATTGTCAGGAGTTTTTAATGTATATGCTTGATGTATTGCAAGATGAAGGTGTAGATGTAGATTATCTGTTTGGCCTTTCTTATCAATGGCAGCATGATTGCGAGAACTGTAGGCTATCAAGTACTCCGGTTGCTCCTCCACGCTCCTGTCTCCTATCACGCTGGTATCGTTTTTGATCTCCTGCCCTGCATCTGTGAAGCTCTCTGATCGCCTAGCGCTGCACGCAACTATTTATTTATTTAATTACAGCGCTGCACTGTCGCTCCATTGATTTACTCGCGCTGCACTGTCGAATAATTATTTATTAATTTGTAGCGCGTCCTCGCCGAGTCTGTAACAGTGATTGCCGCTACACTGATACTGATTTGTGCGCTTTAGGCTCTTTATTATTACACGCTGTGCATTTACTGCCCCTGGCTGTGCTCGCCTTTGACCCTCCATTTTGTGTTGTTGTTTTCCCTGGTCAGCCCCTCCTCCCGCCACAGCCTCCCAGCTGCTGCCCCTCCCACGCTCCGCCCCCCCCCATCCATATATGACCTATGACCCAACGTGCAGCGTCCACGCGCAGCGACCGCGCCCCATTCGCGCCGAAGGTGCGCCAAAGGTAAGCCCGTCTACGCCCGTCTGCGCCTGGACCGCACCCAGCGCCAGATCCCCTGGTCCTCACTATGCCCAGCCCTCCCGCATTACTTACGACGCCCCCACCCTCCTAGCCCTTAACCCCGGCCGTTCCCCCAACTGCGTCCAAGCCGCTCCCGGACACACCCATGGACCCTTCTCTTGCTACTCCTGCAAGTTCGACGGCACCAAAACCAACTCCTCATCCACCGACACCAAGCAGAGACCCGACACCAACCACCTAAAATGCATCCTGCTCAACACCCGCTCAATCCACAGACACGCCATCGAACTTTGGAATCTACTAGACACCATCTCCCCCGATGTCGCCTTCCTGACAGAAACATGGATGAACGCCTCATCAGCCCCTGACATCACCATCGCCATCCCGGAAGGATACAAGATCATCCGTAAGAACCGCACCGACCAAACAGGAGGAGGCATCGCTATCGTCCATAAGAACTCCATCCGCATCTCAACCAGCTCAGACGTCAACCTTGCTAGCACCGAACACCTTCACTTCCAGATACACACCGACCCCAAAACCACACTCAGAGGCACTCTCCTCTACAGGCCGCCAGGACCCCGTGCAAAATTCAGCAACGTTATCACCGACTTCATCACCCCACACGCCCTCCCCTCCGAGGAATACATCCTACTGGGAGACCTCAACTTTCACTTGGAAAAGAGCAACGACAGCAACACCACCTCCCTTCGGGACAACCTCGCGAACCTCGGACTCAAACAACTTGTCTCTACGCCCACCCACATCGCAGGTCACACACTCGACCCCATCTTCACCTCTAGCAAACATGTCTCCTTCAGTCACACCACCACCCTTCAGTGGACGGACCAAAGCTGCGTACACTTTTTCTACAATAAAACCACCACTCATAACCGACTTCAACCTACTCTACGAAGAAACTGGAACAAAATCACCATCGACCAGATTTCCTCTTCGCTTCTTCAAAACCCACCCACCCACTCCTCAAACCCCGACCAAGCGGCATTTAACCTCACCCAATGGCTATCCAACAGCGCCGACACCCTAGCACTGCCGAAAAAACGTCAAATTAAACCTGGCAGCAAAAACGCCTCCTGGTTCAATGATGATCTTAAGAAATCCAAGAAACTCTGTCGCTCCCTGGAGAAGGCCTGGAAAAAAGACCCAAACACCAGCACCAGGGACACCTTCAAAAACGCCACCCGCATACACCACCAACTGATCCGGACTGCCAAGAAAACCGCATTCAAAGACCGACTAGACAACAACGCCCACAACAGCAAGGAACTATTCAACATCGTCAAAGAATTCACCAACCCCTCAGCCAACTCCAACGATATCACCCCCTCGCAAGCCCTCTGCGATTCCCTAGCCTCATTCTTCCACAACAAAATTGCAGACATCCACAGCAGCTTCGACATCCAACCCGGAGACCGTCCCACCCAATCTTCTACCATACCTGCACCCCCCTCGAACATCCTTAACAACTGGAACCCAATCTCCACCGAGGACACCATCCGCCTGATGAACTCCATCCACTCAGGATCCGCCACAGACCCATGCCCTCACCACATCTTCAACAAAGCAGTCTCCATCATAGCACCACACCTCAGAGATGTCATCAACTGCTCCCTCAACTCTGCCACCTTCCCGGAAAGCTGGAAACATGCCGAACTCAGCGCCCTTCTGAAAAAACCCACAGCTGACCCCACCGAACTCAAAAACTACCGCCCCATTTCGCTCCTTCCATTCCCGGCCAAAGTCATCGAGAAAGCCGTCAACAACCAGCTCGCCGCCTTCCTCGAAAGCAACAAATCCCTCGACGCCTCACAGTCCGGCTTCCGAGCCAAACACAGCACGGAGACCGCTCTCATCGCAGCAACAGACGACATTCGAACTCTACTAGACAACGGAGACACAGTCGCCCTCATCCTCCTTGACCTCTCCGCAGCCTTCGACACAGTCTGCCATAGCACTCTCCTACAGCGCCTCAATAACATCGGGATCCAAGGAAAAGCACTGGAATGGATCACCTCATTCCTCACCGGAAGAACCCAGAGAGTCCGCCTCCCACCATTCAAGTCCGAGGCCACGGAAGTCATCTGCGGCGTACCCCAAGGCTCCTCCCTCAGCCCCACCCTCTTCAACGTATACATGAGCCCCCTCGCAACCATTGCTCGCCAACACAACCTCAACATCATCTCCTACGCAGACGACACCCAACTGATCCTATCTCTCACCAAAGACCCCAACACCGCCAAAACCAACCTACATGAAGGCATGAAAGAAGTAGCAGAATGGATGAAGCACAGCCGTCTGAAACTGATCTCAGACAAAACAGAAGTCCTTATCTTAGGCACCTCCCCCTCCGCTTGGGACGACTCTTGGTGGCCAGAGGCCCTTGGAAAAGCACCCATCCCGACGGACCACGCACGAAACCTGGGAGTCATCCTGGACTCCTCTCTCTCGATGAACAGACAAGTCAACGCAGTCTCATCTTCATGCTTCAACATCCTCCGCATGCTCAAAAAGACATTTCGCTGGATCCCCACCGAAACCAGAAAGACAGTCACCCATGCACTGGTTACAAGTCGCCTGGACTACGGAAACACCCTATACGCCGGTATCACCGCAAAACTCCAGAAAAAACTACAACGTATCCAGAACGCATCAGCCAGACTCATACTTGACATCCCACGCAAAGACCATATCTCTAGCCACCTGAAAAACCTCCACTGGCTCCCCGTCAATAAGAGGATTACTTTCCGACTCCTAACCCACGCCCACAAAGCACTCTACGAACTTGGACCCGAATGCCTCAACACACGACTTTCCTTCTACACCCCCCCTCGCCAGCTTTGATCTTCCAACCAAGCCCTTGCTACCATTCCTCGCATCAATAAAACCACCATGGGAGGTAGATCCTTCTCCTACCTCGCAGCTAAAACCTGGAACTCACTCCCCACCCACCTACGTCTCACACAGAACCACCTAGCATTCAGAAAGCTACTTAAAACCTGGATATTCGACAAATAACTCCCTTCCCCTCCTCAAGCGCCTTGAGACCCTCTGGGTATGTAGCGCGCTATATAAATCTCCGACTTGACTTGACTTGACTAGTGTAGACTCAGAAAGATTTATATATTTAACTTTGCCTGACAGTAAATCAGTATCCTTCAATAAGCTAGTAAAGGCAGCCGATCAAAACATGGAGTGTAGCCAATGTAAGTCTGCAATGCTGTCCACGTTAATTATACGAAGTTATGGCCAGTATGTCATTTTAATGTTCCAACGATGTAGGCCTGATGGAACTAAATTGACAACTTTAATTAATAATTTTGTGGCTTCGCAGTTGTCAATATCAGGAAGGACTTTTGTAACTACAGCAATTATATATCATGACGGTCCTTCAACTACTTCAGGACATTACACAGCTTATGTAAAATCTGGAAACGGCTGGTCATTCTGCAATGATTCTGTTTTAACTTTCAAAAAAAGATTGCCTTTCCACCTTCAAAATTCTTACCTGGTGTTCTTACAACCAAAATTTTAGGAAAGGAATCTTGGGATTTGTTCTAAGGAATTTCAAGAGGTTCTAATGGCTCCTACTCTATATGGCCTTTTGGATAAGTGTAGTACAGAGCGAAAACTGTTTGTCTTTATAAGCTAATTCAAGCAGCAGATCAAAATAAGGAGTAGAGGAAATGTAAGTCTGCAATGCTGTCCATATTATTTATGGAAACTTATGGGTGAAATGTCATTTTACAATTTCAACTACATAAACTGGATGAAAAAAAGTTGTTAAGCCAAATTAAAAATGTTTTGGCTACACAGTCATCGATTTCAGGAAAAACATTTGCAACTGCAGCTATTATATTTTAAGATGGTCCTTTGACAACATCAGGATATTACATAGCTTATTTGAAATAAAAAAAAGGCTAGTCTTTCAGCAAACATTACCAATTGAGTATGAAGCAATGTTGCCTTTTGACTTGTTTTCTGAAGTGAGAATTTAGGGTAGGTAACTGGACTATAATGATTTTAGGTGTTGCTGTAATTTAGTGTGCTGTTTTAAATTGCTTTGTATGTCTCATTTTTCTTAAATCGATGGAGTTTATCTTTCAGAAACTGGCGGGCAGAAAATAGTAACAGCACAACAGAGTATAAGCTGTTCATAGGACATCCTTTGACGTCATAGAAAGTAAGTTACTTTTGAGGAGTTCTGATTTCTGATTAGTTATATTATTTGGGTTTTTTAAACACAATCATTTTGATTGTGGGTTTTTTTCCCCGCTGTTATATGATGAATACCTTCAACTCACTGTTTTCAGTGAAATTTGATATATTCTGAGAACAGCAAAAATAAACCATTAAATATGTATAATTAATTGTGTACTTTGAATTGTGATTTATAATATGTATTCATCTTGTCTCATGCTCACTCTTTTTTTACTACCTTCTATTAATGTAAAATTTTTTGTTCTTTCTTACACATATTAAAAGTATAAAAATGACAATTGACTACGTTTACGACAATTATAAGGTAAGTGTTTAGTACTCTTTACGTTAAATCTCTATCACATTTAACTTTTATTAGTTCCATTGCTTCATTTCTTTAACACTTAGTTTCCTGCCTTTGCTACTTCCCTCATTTCTTTTTCTATTACTTAATTATACTACTCTTTCCACTCCTTTTCTCAGTCCCTCTTTCAACAGTAACTGTGTGTTACTCCCTCTATTTGTCTTTCATTTAACATTACTCTCTGTTTACTTACTCTTCTTTTTTTTTAAAAAAAATTTTTTTTAGTTCGCTTCCGGTTTGCGTACCGGCGCGCGAACCGGGAAGCGAATCAAAAGAAATAGAGGTTGCTAGAGTGCTAAACATTCTAGCAATTTTTCATACAGGGAAGGTAGTTCTGAAAAGAACTTTTTTTTATTATTTTTGTTGTTTTATTTTTTTTTGTGTTTTTTTGGGGGGGGAAACAAAAATGATTCATTAGAAAGGGCTCAACAGGAGCAACAAAAAAAAAGAAAATTTAGTTTCTGGGACGTTTTGTACATTGATGATGTTCATAAGCTCTATTGATTAGAGTTACACTCCTCTCTCCACAGGAAATTAATTTGCCGCAAGTTAAACATGTTATTTTCATTTGTCCAAAGTTCTTCTGAAGATTTGGGACCGTTTCTCTTGCCTCTGATTCCGTCACTGCCACTTCATTGGTGGATGTACTGGCAGGTCGGGGGTTATCCACCAAATCTCGTATTTGGGCAGCACTGTAATTGATCGGGTACCACCTCTCCATATGGCGATGCATGGTATGATTACCATAACTATATTTTTTTTCGGTTCCTCTGGAGAGTACATCGTGGCAGATGAGGCAGGTAACGTACCGGGCATTTACCTTTTTTTCATGTGGAGGAAAGGAAAAAAATTGCCAAATAAAATTTTCTTTTATATGGGACCTCCTTGGCTGTTCTTTTAAAAAAAACCCTGTCCCTTGCTGCTGTTCCTCTTCTTCCTCTTCTTCCTCCTCTTGTTGGAGGACAACCTGAGGAGGTGGTCCACTCTTCCTTGGAGGTGGTGGTGGTGCTGGGGGTCCACCAGCTGCAGGTAGTACAGATGCCATGACTGAACAAGCAGAAACAGGTCTTTCTCTCATACAAATGAAAGTCAGAGTGAGGAAAAAAGGTGGGACTTTCATCATTTGGGAAAAAAAATGTTCTAAACCAATGAAAAGTGTTAATTTTACGTCATATGATCAAGCCTTCCATCATTAGGAAACTAAAAGTAAAATGAACCAATGAAAAGTTTTATAAATTAGTCACATGACCTGTTATGCTTACGTTACGCGCTCCGCGCCGCGCCTCGGATCGTTTCCGGGGCTCTGCGTTTCGTGCCCTGGTTCGCGTTCCAGAGCGCTTCCGGGTGCGCTAACGCGGCACGTCATAAGGCGCATTAAACAGTAACGCGATACGTTGTGATTACGCGACACGTCACGATGTGGCTATCTAACGCGGTACTTGCACTAACGGAACGTTTACCGGTTCGCAGACCGGCAGCGAAACAATAAAAAATAATTTAAAAAAAAATTAAATTAAAAAAATATAATACAAAAAAATGAAAAATATATTTTTGAATTAGAATAAGAATACATTTTACAGCTTTTGATATTTACTAATCAAAAACCATTGAAATTCACTGAAAAAACCATAGGTTATAGACCATATATAGTTAGGAATTAGCATTTACAAAACCTTGAAAATTCACTAAAAAAACCATAGGTTATAGACCATATATAGTTAGGGATTAGCATTTACAAAACCTTAATTTACTCGCACAAAACCATTGAAATTCGCATATATAGTTAGTCGCACTAACTATATATCGCGCACCCGCAATCCACTGCTGATGATGTCACATATTACATCATTCATGACATGGTCAGTGACATCACTGATGACATCACTGATGTGACCAAGGCCGCTGGGACGGCCGAAACGCGTCATGACACACTACCTAATGGCTGAATAAAGAATGCTGAAGGAAAGTTGGTCCTTGCCTCGAGTCTCTTTGTAAGGAGCGCTGCTGCGAGGTATTTGCAGATATATATATATATGCCTTCAGCCCTACCCGACATCGATGTACTCAGGCAGAGTGTTGGGGACCTGAGGAGGTACTGGACATTGAACACAGCGCAACCAACAGTCACATTATCGCTTCGCTTTTGCCAGGTATTACAGCGTGCACCAAGCAACAACCTCGCCAATGCACTTACCACCCAGGTGCATGATGGGATCTGTGGTCCACAGACACCGGACTGCAGCTGCCAATGAATCGGCGTGGTCAGCTGACTTTCCCTGGATAGGGGGAGGACCGAAGGAGAACAAAAGGAGGAGTTGGTCAGCGTTTCCTGCTTGCTACAGCGTCCGAAGAAGGCTTGATATGCCGAAATGCATTACGCTCTGCATCCTGTCAATAAAGGTTCCTCCAACAGTTCCCCGCAGTGGCCTCTGATCTCTTACGAATTAAGCGGTCCTTTGGAAACAAATATTTGCGCCTGTCGGCAGCGCAAAGGGGCCCCACTCTCTAAGTGTGCTGCGGTATTTGCTGACACGAGTGGCAACGCTCTGGACAATAACTTCCGAGGTATCGGATTACCGCAGGACAGCCGTTTGCATCAGCGTGGGCAAGAGGCGACTGCCAGGAGCAGCTCACTATTGGGAGAAGGTGGGATCACTAAAATTGCCGCCTTCAGCCCTACCCGACATCGATGTACTCAGGCAGAGTCAAGTCAAGTCAAAAGGTATGTTTATTATGACCTTAGTCATTTAAACAGGTGCAAGAGAGTATCAAAAAGTTAAAACGCTGAGCTCAACTCATTTAAAACATTATCACAATAAAATCCATCACATATTAGTTAAAACTCTTACACACGCTTCATCCTTTGTCGACGCCCTTAAAATTGCATTTTAGTTAACATTCCGCAGTTAAGAATAAAACAAACCCATTCTACTTCCTTCAGCTAGACTAGTTTCCTTAATTTAAAATGCTTTAAAATATACCTGTTATTCCCGGATTCTTAGCTCACTTAATGCTGCTTTTATGTATTTCCCAAGAGCAATCGCAATGTCGATAGTGGGTATTTCAGTTAGCAGGTTGGCTGCCTGCGCTCTAGAGCTTATATCATATTTTAGGAACACGGGACGTAACCACAGTTTCCGCTGTTCCAGTAAAAACAGACAATCGAGTAGGATGTGTACCAGGTCTCCTTTGCACCCCAAATTACATTGACAACATCCATTTTTATCTAACAATTTATTTTTCAGATCTTTATTTGTTAACAATGGGTTTAGACCAATCCTCAGCCTTAAGATCTCCTGCCTAAGTCCGCGGTTGGGAAGGATGTCTAGGTAGGGGAACCAGTTTTCATTTAGCCATGCGCCCATCATATGTGTTATTGATTTCTTTTTCGCTAGATATTCCATATCGGACAATCCCGATATTTCCTTCCCCTTTGATTTCAACTCACTCCTTGTACAAAGGAGTTGATGAGTTTCCTGGTTTACCTCTACCTTTAATTTTTTACAGATTTGCGTAACTCTTTCCCTGCACATTTTTGCCCATTTTAGGTTACTCGTTTGGATTTCCTTCTTGCACCATTGTGCTACTTTTTGTCCCTCGGGGTCTTCCAGACGTTTCCAAAGTCTAAGTATTGCCATTTGAGTTAATGTCTCCCAGGACTTTGTGCCTATTTCCCTTCTTATGGCTTGCACCATCGCAGATTGTGGGAGAGAGAGGAGTCCTTTGAGGCATTTACCCTCTACCAAGTCCCAGGCTCCTTTACCGCTCAAATAAAGGATTTCTGCCCCATACAGCACTTGGGGGGGTATCATTGCCTCAAAGGCCCTTAGCATTGGTCTGTGCGACATCTCACCGTAATCCCTGTTGAACATTTTTAGGCCACATATCGATGTGTGTGCTTTGGCTTTTTGTGTATCCCAATGCATATCCCATTTTAGGCTTTTGTCAAACCATATACCTAGGTAACGATACTCATTCACCGTCTCCAGTTTGAGCTCCCCTAGGTACCAATTGAATCTGGTTAATTTTTTCCCAAAGCAAAGTACTTTAGTTTTATCCAGGTTGACAATAAGAAATTTATTGGCACAGTATGCGTTGAAGGCATTGAGCTTACGCTGGAGGCCTATTTCTGTCTGATCTACAATAACTAGGTCGTCTGCATATAGTAGGCAGGCCACCTTGTTTCCGTTCATTCTGGGACTTGCACTACCCTCGACCTCTAGATGGGCCGGTAGGTCTGACAGGAATAAGGAGAATAACTGCGGCGCTAACACACACCTCTGTCTTAGGCCGTTTCTGATGGGTATTTTTTGCGTTAAGGAGCCCTCCGTATCCTTGATGACTTGCGCCCAGTTCTCATTATGAAGTTCCTTTATTATTGTCAGGAGGTCACTCGGGATGTTTACTTTAAGTAATGCTTCCCATAGGCACGCGCGATCAACCGAGTCAAATGCGGCTCGGAAGTCAACGAAACAACAGCACAGCTTGCCATTTTGTTCCGTTGACTTCTTCGCCAATGCCCACAGTGCAAACCCATGGTCTATAGTCGAGTGCCCTTCCCTGAAACCTCCTTGCTCTGTAGGGACAATCTGGCGCTCTTTTACCCATATGTTGAGTTGCTTCAGTACAATTTTAGAGAAAACTTTCTCTCCTATATCAAGGAGGTTAATCAGGCGGTAGTTTTGTGGTGCCTCCATGCTACCTTTCTTATGGATGGGCCTAATTATAGCACCCTTCCAGTTGGATGGCATTTTGCCTTCTGTTAGTATTGTACCAAACATCTGAGCAAAGAATCTTGCCCACCAGTTTATGTCTGACTTTAAAATTATTGCTGGGAGGTTGTCCGGACCTGCTGCTCTGGATAATTTCAGCTCTCTTATTGTATCTTCTACTTGTTTTACGCAAAATTTAGCTTTTAGGTCTGCTGATATTTCCTGCCATTTATGTGTCACTACCTGGTTTGTGGTGGCTCTTGCCCCATACAATTCCCTAATATACTTTTCCCATTCGGCCTCACTAACTACACATTTTAGTTCACCATCAGAGGGGCTAAGGGCTGCCTTTACCAATTTCCAAAATTGTCTTAGGTTTTTATCCTCAATCGCTTCCAGCAGGTTTGACCAGCATTTCTCTTTAAATGCCCTTTTAGCGTCATTTACCATTTTTTTATACTCTCTTTTTAGACGGGTTACCTGATCCTGTCTCTCCTGGCAGAAGTTCTTTTTTTGTTTTCTTTGTGCTGCCCGGATCTGACGTTTTTTGGATTGACACTCTACTGAAAACCATTTTACTCTACTGGGTGGTTTTCGACTTGTATTATTGACCCTTTTCAGTTCAGTTCTTAAACAACAGACAACTTCCTCTAGTTTACCTATAAACCAGTTCAAGGTTTTGTTCTCAAGATTTTCCGGCTTTATTTTAATTTGCATAGCTAGCAGTTTTGCCTGATATTCCTCCGTGAGACGTGTCGTCACACGTCTAGGATACTCCACCTCCTGGGTGATCACTTTATCTCTGGGTAAGCTTCTTCCCCCTTGTATTTTTAGATATAGAGGGATGTGGTCGCTAATCTCTTTTTGTTCCAACCTAAATTCCCGTACTTGGGGGAAGTTCCAGGCATGTAAAAACATATAATCAATTGGGCAGTTCTGAGAACCTACTTTAAAAGTTTTCCCTGCTGGGCAGTCGTTCTTCATTCTTCCATTCAGGCATTGGAAACCCCTGCCTCCTAGGAAGTATACCAGAGCTGCTTCATGTTTTGATATCTCCCCTACTGGGAACCTTGCTGGGTTTATACCAAACACCTCTAACATTTCTCTGTTCCAGATATCCGCCTTTTTTGGGTTAAGTTTATGATTGAAATCCCCCATTATTAACACGGTATCCAATACATATTTTTCTGCAACAGAATCTACATCTTCTTTAAACAGCTTCATCTCCTTCTCATACTCTGCCCCATTCTCCCACTGCATGTATACATTCATTATAGTCAGCATTTTATACTTCTTTTCCACTGTCAATAATTCTATTCTGCTAGTCTGAACCCATTTACATTTCATTTTTATCAGTTTTACTTCTCTGAGCACTTTCGTTGAAATCAAAGTCATTAAACCACCCGACGGACGACCAAAGTTCTTTTTCTTGGCCGGGCAGTTTAGTTGTAGGTATCCTTCATTAAACGGGGTTTCGTCACATGACCAGGTCTCTTGCAAGCAGGCAATGTCCACTTTATTTACTATCTCCTTTATAGTTTCTCTCTTTTTCTCATTGCCTAGCCCGTTTACATTCCATGACAGGAGACCTAGACTTTGCGACACCCCCTCATCCTATTCTATCTCACTCATACCTCCCTCATCTCCCTCGGCCTCCGTATGACTCCTGTTTAAATCGAACCTTGGGCTGCTACAGTGTGACCAATTACCCCATGGGCCTTCGTTATCTGTATTGTCTATTTCTATATTTAGACAGCTTTGGTTCCCTTCCTCGTCTTTATATAATCTCACCTGTCTTCTCCCTAAACCTGCATGATGCTTTAGGAAGGTATTGTTATTGGGGGCTTTTACTTCCCTCTCCGGGATTATTCTTATTCCCAGGTGGTTTATCTCGCTAGTTGCTTTGAGGATTGCCATTTTTACCAGGACTGAATGTAATGATACTTTTGTTATTTCTTTACCATTTCTGGTCTCTACAAAGCCAATTTGCCGGAGATCGCTTGTACTGATCCCACTAAGGCTACTACATTCCGCAAAGACTTTCAAGATCTGTGCTCTGTTCAGGGGGTTCCTTTTCCTGTTCGTACTCCCATTCGTACTACCCCTTTTCCCCGACTGCATATGGTCCAAATACACCCATTTATTTTTCTCTCTCTCTTGTACTTTTTTAGGGGTGTCATATTGGAGCTGTCTTGTCTTTGGTCCCTCTGATCGCCACCCGATATTTCCCGTTCTTGGAATTACCTGGACTAGAGGGCTTACAGCTCTATTACCCCTATTTGGATGTCCTAAGGCTACTCTTACTTTCTGTTTCGTAGCACAGGGTGTTAATGGCTTCTCTTTTATGACCTTTGTTCTCCCATTTTTTCTTGGGTTTATCGGGGTCGTTCTTGGGTTATACTCCCTTTGCCTTGGTCTATTTGGTGCATCTATCTGGGCTGGTGATTTTAGGTCTGCCTGTGCCTGTGCTTCCCTCCCTGCTGTCCTCCCATTTTTCTTTACTTTTGAGGCTTGTTCTCTCTTCTTTCTACCCCTACACTTATGGGGGACCCCTGTAAACACCCCGCGCCTTTTTATCAACATTGGGCGTCTGGAGATGTATACATTTTCAGATGCTTCCATAGAGTCGTTTGATGACTTTCGGTTTGTTGGATGAGGGGATCCTACTGGACTTCCCGCGGATACCTCCACCAATTCCATCTCTACTCTTTCATCAATCGAATGTTCAGTGACAGGAGTGCTTTGCATCCTCGGCATTTGGTTCTTTATCCCCACTAGTTCCTCTTCGATCCTTTTTAGGTTCGATTTCTGGGCTTTCAATACTCCATTATTTAATAGAGTTACTTCAAGTATTCCTTGTAACGTCTTTTGTAGTATCAATATCAGGTCCACCAATGAAGAAGTGGGTGTTACGGAACACTCCGGGTCCTGTGTGTGGTCTCTGCCTGGGTTTGTTTGATGACCTGTTCTTGTGGGTTCTTGCTGTTGGATTGAATTTTTGGTACCGTGTTGTTGAGGGGAATGGGCTGGCTCCCCGCCCCAGATTAAGCTCTGGCTCTGTATTCCATTTCCCCTTGGTTCCTCATTTCCCAGTGACTGTAATGAGAAAAGTTTTGGTGACGATGAGAGCCGGGGCGCTGAGATGTGGATATTTTGGCTCTGGAGCGTCAGGTTTATTAATACGGAATCCTCCATTCCTACTTCCATATCGGGATTCACCACTACTGCTTCTATCCTTCCTACTCCTTCCGCACCATGTTCTTCCGTATCTTCCTCAGGGTCCGGTCTTATTACTGGCTCTAAAGGTTTGTAGTGTTTCCCTACAAAATCCTTTATAGCTTTGGAGGTTAGCGTATTGTCTTTCTGTTTAGAATTTGTTTGGTCCCCGTCCCTTTTAGCCTGTTTGGCGTTTTTATTTACCCTTTTGACTTTCCTTTTCTTGCGCCGCCCTTTATTATTCTCTATGTGTGAGGCCTGGCTTTCTTGGCTCTCTTCCACAGATATTGAGCCCTCTGTTATTTTGCTCTTCTCTGGGCTATCTTCTTTGCGCATGGTTTGCCCTTTTTTCGGTCTCATTTCTCGGTTAGGTTGCCTAATGTGTAATGCAGCTATTTCTCGTTTCGTGCGGTCGTTTCTCAGATTTAAAAGTTTAAAAAAGGAGTAGCTGTAACTTTACACTTACCTCTGTTGTGCCTTATGCCCACCGGTTAGCCTGCCTGCCGCCTCTGTTATCCTCTCTTGCGGTGTCTTTTGGCTTATTCCTCGCCTGGTTCTCTTTATATTGTTCACAGTTTTCCGTTTTCTCTGCTGCTCCCTCTCTTCTTCTCTTCTTCCCCCCTTACAGCAGTGCCTCTGGTGATTTCTGGGCCTCCTATTCACCAGACTGTCCGCTTGTGGTTCCGTGGGGGTTGGAAGCTGCCTAATCCTAGGCAGGTGCACACGAGTGCTGTACTTTCCAATGCAGCCAGGGGTGGCTAGGGTGCTCTCCCAACCTGCGCCCCACGCTGCCCCTGCACTGCCCCGCACTCCGCTCCGGTTGTCCTGGGTGCAGGATGCTGATATTCTCACCCCCTTGAGGCTGCCAGTTCGCTCCCAGGTGGCTACACGTCGTTTGCTACGACGCACCGTCGGTCCCCAGGCAATCCCCAAACCTACTCCGCCCCCTCACTATACTACGCGTTTATCACGCGCTGCGTGTCCGGGGGGGCTAGAGTGGCTAGAGGGGAACCCGGGCTCACCGGTGATTTTCTGTTAGGCGTCCTCCTCCAAACGGACCGGCGCTCTCCTCCTCCGCTGGGTCCGCTGGGTCCGTGGTGTGTGAGGTTGCTCGGCGCTCCGCGATCGGCTGGTCGGGTCTGTCAGGCAAGGCAAGGCTAGGCTGGGCTAGACGACAACAGAGCTAGTGATCAGTACAGGTGCTATACAAGGGTGCCCCTTTCCTTTTCGCTCTGGACAATAACTTCCGAGGTATCGGATTACCGCAGGACAGCCGTTTGCATCAGCGTGGGCAAGAGGCGACTGCCAGGAGCAGCTCACTATTGGGAGAAGGTGGGATCACTAAAATTGCCGCCTTCAGCCCTACCCGACATCGATGTACTCAGGCAGAGTGTTGGGGACCTGAGGAGGTACTGGACATTGAACACAGCGCAACCAACAGTCACATTATCGCTTCGCTTTTGCCAGGTATTACAGCGTGCACCAAGCAACAACCTCGCCAATGCACTTACCACCCAGGTGCATGATGGGATCTGTGGTCCACAGACACCGGACTGCAGCTGCCAATGAATCGGCGTGGTCAGCTGACTTTCCCTGGATAGGGGGAGGACCGAAGGAGAACAAAAGGAGGAGTTGGTCAGCGTTTCCTGCTTGCTACAGCGTCCGAAGAAGGCTTGATATGCCGAAATGCATTACGCTCTGCATCCTGTCAATAAAGGTTCCTCCAACAGTTCCCCGCAGTGGCCTCTGATCTCTTACGAATTAAGCGGTCCTTTGGAAACATATATATATATATATATACCTCCAACCAGTCACTGTGCAAACAACGCCTCACGCACGTTACCCAGTACGCAGACAACGATAAATACGTCCAAAGCCAGTCTTCAGGTTATATTTTTGATTTTATTTTTCAAGCATAAAGTGCAGGGGTGCAAAAAACGCCGAACAGACACGTTTCGGGCGTGAACGCCCTTGCTCACTGTCAGCGGGAGAATGGACTAGTTCACATATAAATAGCTCAAAGCAATTTCAAAAAAGCGCGCCCAATGTTAATTAGGTTCATCAACATAATCGAAGGACTTAGGCCAACACTCAGTTTGGCCCAACAACATCCGTAGACGCCATGTTGAAATGGTCCGAGTCTTCCCAAATACAACATTGCGAACATGGGTTGTATGCAAGTACAAATACTATTTACAATAAACTTGATTCAAACTTTGTCTTACTTATGATACAAATGATCCATAGATTTTATCAAACCACATTGTAAAGTGCAAATGCATGTAGTAAACTTATACATTCAGTGCAAAATTTGCCTTTATAAATAAAGTGCAAAAGTATTGCGTTATACATTCTGTGCAAATACGCTGTATGAAAGTGCTTAGATAATATCTGTGCAAATACGCAATAATAATAAGCATGGTCATAATGGATCTAAGACAAAATGCATTCCTCACTTGAAAAGAAATGCACTTGACAAATTATTCGTAATCGCATGTATCCATACCAATATTCTTGGGATACATCCCTAATACTCATAGTGTATATCATGGCCTTCTAAACAGGGCTTGTGCGCATACCATACAAATCAGAGAATCACCAAATTGATCTATTGTGCGCTTATATTTACGAATGTATAAGTCCATTAGTCCTAATGAACATAAACAGAAATAATAGTGAAGGAGTGAATAAGTGTCTATGACCAAAGGTATAAGACAACTAGGGTTGTTGGGAAATGAACAAATAAAAAAAATTAAATCTTCCTTTGATTACCAATCGTTACATTAAAACCTTAGTCTTAAGATGTTACATCACATCTTGATTTGCTACAGTGTATGTCAAAGTGGATTAGACATTTGTTAATCTTAAAGAAACATAGCCGCTGCCACCGGCCCATGTTTATTTGGTCTACTGCGGGATACTATAAGAGCTGGAAATATATGGAAGGTACCAGGGATCCTGCATAAAATGACTGTTGTGCTCTCATAAAATGAATTGAGTGATGCCCTTTGGTTCAGAAAAGTAGGGGGACATATTACAGAAAATTACTCAGATCCTCCCCCATGTTCAGACCTCCCGGGGTTTTACTGTTCAATCGAACAATGTAAAGTGACTCTAACTGCCTTAGCTGCTTCTCGTAATCGCCACCCTTCTTGGAAGTTCTCACGGCATCAATCACAAAATATTTGAGATGGGTCAATTTCCTATCGTGATGTTGGTCAAAGTGCCGAGCTACAGGGTAACTCTGGTCGCAGTTCACTATGGCCCTAAGGTGCTGAAGGATGCGCTGGTGCACCGGACGTTTTGTGCTTCCAACGTATCGCAAATTGCAAGTGCAAGTAAGTACATATACTGCTTGTTCTGTTTTGCAAGTATAGTGGGCCTTGATAGTGATGGGTTTGGAGTCAAAGGGAGTCAGGTAGGATCTGGTATTGATGCTAAATTTGCAAGCACGGCATGAAATACACCGGAAAAAACCCTTACGGGGTGACAACCAGTCATCATTTTTAGGTGTCTCCGGAGAACTTGAAACTAATTCGTTCCGCATGCTGAATGCCCTCCTATAGGTCACTATGGGCTTGTTTGGCAAAATGTCTTTGAGTACAGGATCAGTTAGGATAACGGGCCACTGACCTCTGACCAAATTGGAAATTTGGCGCGCTTGGCGGCTGTATCCTGTGATCAGTCTCATGGCATTGCTGCTCTCATTTGGATTAGTTGTTTGGGAATCTGGGGTGGGGGCTTCCAATAGACTGTGCCGATCTAAATTATTGGCTCTAGCCATTGCTTTGTTTAAGGCACTAGTCTTATAGCCCCTAGCTTCTAACCGTTTTTTTGCTTCGTTTTGGTGATGATCCCGAAGTTCCACCGTGCTGCAAGTCCTATGAATTCTAAGGAATTCCCCATAGGGGATTGATCTGACGGTGTGTTCAGGGTGAAAGCTTTGTGCGTGCAGGATAGTGTTACCTGTCGTGCTCTTTCTAAAAAGGCTCGTGGTTAGTGTGTCATTTACTACTTCTACCAGCACATCCAAGAAGCTGATCTTATCTTTACTAATTTCAGCACTGAATATCAGGTTAGAATCGTTTACATTAATAGCTTCTACAAAATGTTGTGCCTCTTCCAGATTCCCTCTCCAAATGATAAATACATCATCAATATACCTCATGTATTTCACAATGTTGTTATGCCAAGCATCCGAGTGCTGAACCCTGAGGACATGTTCCTCCCACCAGCCCACGTGGAGCCCCGCGTAGCTGGGGGAGAAACATGCCCCCATGGCCACACCCCTCAGCTGCTTGTAGGCCTTGTTATCAAACAAAAAAACATTGTTGTTTAGACAACGTTCCACCATGGTTATTAACATGGAATTATGCTTGTATAGTTCCACCGGTCTTTTGTCTAAATAGAACTTAATAGCTTTAAGGCCATCTGAATGTGAAATACTAGTGTAAAGACTGGCAATGTCCATGGTGATTAGTAAAAAATCTGCTGACCACACACATTGGTTAATGTTCCTCAGGAATTCCGTTGTGTCCTTTATGTAAGCAGGGAGAGTGGTGACAAATTCTTGTAAATGATGATCTATGCATTTGGAGGTATTCTCAAACAGACTGTTGATTGCCGAGACTATCGGTCTGCCTGGAACAGGTATAACTCCTTTGTGAACCTTGGGGATGAAATATATGTTGGGCAACACGGGATGGTCTTTGTACAGATATTTCATCTCATCCCTAGACAAAAGACCTTCTCGCTTCCACCCATTCAGTTCTTTGTAATACGCTTGTTGGATGGATTTTGCAGTCTTTAGATCTATCTGGGCATAGCAGACAGTGTCATTTAAATGTCTATAAGCTTCTTCCATATAGTGTGTCTTTCCCCGAAGCACCACATTACCCCCCTTGTCAGACTGATTGATGATTACTGTTTGGTTAGATTTCAACTTTTTCATCAAATCATTATAAGGTCTCATATTGATACTTGTAGAACCTTGTTGTTTTCTGACTTGGGTGTGCAGTTTCTTTAAGCCATTTGTTAGAAGCTCCGCATATATGTCTATGGAGTCTTTTGGCATTGATGGGATAAAGGTTGATGGGGGTTTGAAAGAGCTATATAGATATATATATATCCACACAGCTTCTGTTTCACCGGCGTAACACCACAGAATCACGGACCACCAAGCAGCTCGTAAGTATTTAAAGAAGGTTTATTATCTCTTCAAAAGTCACTTCTGGCATGACGCGTTTCGGGTAATGAATACCCTTGCTCACATAGCGACCATGCAGTATGCATTCACATTTAAATACTCATTTTTTTCTTCTCATTCGTTGATCACCACGTGATAGTAAACAGTGAAGATATACTTAAGTGCATATATACATAAATAAATGGCAATGTTAGAGACTTTTAAACGTGCACTTCCTGGTATAAATATACATCCATTGTAATCGGTTTCATTTCACTTTTAGTTCGACTTATAGCAGCATAAATGCGTTAATTTTGTGTGCAACATATTGCAATAAATAATCAATAAATACGATAATAAATACTTATCATATTATTTACACTATTCACAACTAAGAGAAAATGCCTTTAAAAGATTTTATCACTTTTAAAACCAGACAATCTCATAATTATTGTAAAAACTCAGAGTTAAAAAATTCAGAGTTAAAAGAATGCCAGCATGAATGCTGAAAACAACATGTGCAAAATGACGCAATATTTAGTGCAAAATTATCCTGCTTCAATGCAGTTGCCTATGTGCAAATATAACAAGTATTAGCTGCTCTTGTGATTCTACCGATGTTCATACATTATTTACAGGTTCACATTTTCAAGTGCATTTCATAAGTTTCCATAAGCTCAAGGTTGACATCCGGTCCCGGATGGCACATCACCCTTATTCATCTCTAATGTTCTGTTTACCCATTGCCTAAAGTGCTTGGTGCTAATAATGAATGTATGAGAGACAGTTAATGTCTTTGTCATGCATCAATTTAAAATGTCTCACTACCGGATAGGCAGGGTCGCAGTGTAAGATTGCTATGATGTGTTGTAAAATCCTCACGTGCACCTGGTTCTTAGTACTTCCCACGTATCTAAGCCCACAGGTGCACGTGAGTACATAAACAGCAAACTCCGTGCGGCAATCATAACTACCCTTGATTTCCAGTTCATAATTTGTAAAGGGCGTGCTGTATTTGGTAGTATTTACACCAAATCTGCACCCCCGACAGGTTGCGCATTTAAAGAAACCCTGTCTGACAGGTAACCACATAGTAGTAGGAGCCCCTGCAACTTGGATTTTAGATAGGTATGCAGCCATATTTTTGCATTTTCTGAAAGTTACATTAGGCTTATCTGGTAAACTTTCTTTTAAAATGCTATCTGTTAATACAATCGGCCAATTCTTATTCAAAATGGTTCTTATTTTGCGCTCTTGTCTACTAAACGTGGTAATTAGTCTGGGTGCCTCATATTTTTCAATTATCTCATCTTCCACTCTATTGGATAATGGTAATAGCTCAGATCTGGGTCTTTCACTAGCTTTAACTGTGGCTTTCGTTAGAATGTCACCTGTGTAGCTCCTTCTTTTCATTCTTTCTAGGCTTTCATTTTTACATTTCTCAAATTCTTCAGGGGTGCTGCATATGCGCTTTAATCGCAAGATCTCCCCATAGGGTAAACTTGCGATTAGGTGTTTAGGGTGTGCGCTAGAGGCATGAAGAGTTGAATTCCCTGCTGTTGGTTTTCTGTATGCAGTAGTAGTCAGTTTGTTGTTGACAGCCTGTATCCGGACATCTAAAAATTCAATTGAACTAGTGCTGCAAAGTGATGTAAAGTGCAAATTGAAATCATTTGTGTTGATTTTATCTATGAATTCATTAGCACTCCTGACTATTCCCCTTCCAGACTTTAAAAACATCATCTATAAACCGAAGCCATAGATTGACCGATTGTTCAAATATATCCTTGAGTTGCCCCATGAGGACCTGCCTCTCCCAGAACCCTACGTGCAAGCACGCATAGCTCGGGGAGAAGCAGCTCCCATGGCCACCCCCCTGTTTCTGTCTGAACAACTCCTTACCAAAGGAAAAATAATTATTGTTGAGGCACCAAGTGATCAAGGATATAAGCATCTTGTTATGCAATACATACTCTGCTGGTCGGGTATTCAAAAAATGTTCAACGCCCTGCAAACCCCACTCCTGTTGGATACTGGTGTATAATGACTCTATGTCAAGAGTCAATTACAATAGGCCATCAGTCCACGGGATATTGTCAATTCGTTTAAAAAAATCACCTGTGTCTTTTAAATATGACGGCATTGTCTTGACCAGGTCTTGTAAATAAAAATCAATGTATTGGCCCACTTGCTCCGTCATGCTCTTAATAGCAGATATGATTGGGTGTCCTGGTATAGGAACTTTTCCTTTGTGTAGTTTAGGTAGCAGGTACAGGAAGGGCATCTCCGGAAGAGCATTATACATGAAGTTAAATTCTTCACTGGTGATTAAACCCTCACTCTTCCGCCTTTGTAGTTCCTTTTTTATATTGTCTTTTGCCCTACTGTAGGCTTTCAGAGTGTTTTTTTCATAGCAATCTGAGTTGTCCAACTGCCGCTTTGCCTCCATATCATATTCGTTTTTGGGCCATAAAACAATGTTTCCGCCCTTATCGGATTTTTTCACGATAACTTCTGGATTATTATGAATTTTTCCATCAGATTGGTAAACTGGATTTGACTCTCGTTTGATCTGCATTTTTTGCGATGATTTGGCAATTAAGATTTTTAATTTCTTCACTGACTCGGTCGCGAAACACATCTATGGCGTCTTTTGGCATTAGGGGAATAAATGAAGACTTGGGTTTAAATGGGCTCTCCCCAGCGCCTTTTTGTAGTAAGTCCACTTCTTTGAGTCTGGTTTGTGTCGACATTTGCAAGGTGTTTTCTTCATCATTGTTTAGTTCATGCAAGGCCCATAAAGTAGGTACATCTGATGCTTGTAAATGAGACCCTGGCCTGGTAGGTACTTTATCTCGTTTTCCTTCCCACACTTCCCACACATTTTTCAAAGCAAAGACCTTTTTCAATTTTAACTTTCTTATAAATAAAAAGAGATCAATGCGTGTGGTCGCATAATTGAAGTTGGTATTTGGACAATAATTCAGGGCCAACGCTAAGAGTTGCTCCTCTGCTTTTGTTAGTGTCATAGTTGTTAAGTTGACTACTGTTTGTTCATCAGCTCCTATTTATATATATATATATATATATATATATATATATATATATATATATATATATATATATATATATATATATGGAAAAACACCTCCTCTCAAAAGAAAGAAGCAGGAGCCTCAGTGGGGAAGAGAAGCAGCAGCACCTTTATTTCAGACTAGTGGCGTATGCATTTCGGCCGGTGTGGCCTCGTCAGCGCCTGCGGTGGTGAAAGCGGAAGTCCTGGCGTTCTGCAGCTTAGTAAGGCACCCAACCCCACAGTGATAGGTGCAGTGTCCTGGCTCCGCCCCTCAGCACAAAAGTCCTCTAATTGAAGGGTCCGTGTAGATCAGCGGACTCCATCTCCCAGGATGCAGCAGTGGCGCCCAGGTGAGTATGGCTGTGGAGCGGTCTTGAGAAATTCAAGCAATTAGCTGAGGGAAAGGTGCGCTGCAAAGCGTCTGTAACCGCAGAGTGAAACACGGAGTGCAGCCTCGAGTCCCCAACGCCTCATCAACCATAGGGCCAAGTCACCAATTGTAGCGTGAGCAAGGAAAATTAGCCCCAGCTCAGGTAGTGAAGAAATATTTCACAATGGCGCTTCAGGTGCAGGGTCCGCCGGCGGGACAGGAGACATTCAATAACTTGAAAAAAGAAGAAATGCCGAAGCAGGTTCCAGAGTCTCCGGGCCACTTGAAGAAGAGGGAGCTCCTGAACCGCGCCTCTGGAAAGCGCGTAGCAATGTGGAAAAACACCTCCTCTCAAAAGAAAGAAGCAGGAGCCTCAGTGGGGAAGAGAAGCAGCAGCACCTTTATTTCAGACTAGTGGCGTATGCATTTCGGCCGGTGTGGCCTCGTCAGCGCCTGCGGTGGTGAAAGCGTAAGTCCTGGCGTTCTGCAGCTTAGTAAGGCACCCAACCCCACAGTGATAGGTGCAGTGTCCTGGCTCCGCCCCTCAGCACAAAAGTCCTCTAATTGAAGGGTCCGTGTAGATCAGCGGACTCCATCTCCCAGGATGCAGCAGTGGCGCCCAGGTGAGTATGGCTGTGGAGCGGTCTTGAGAAATTCAAGCAATTAGCTGAGGGAAAGGTGCGCTGCAAAGCGTCTGTAACCGCAGAGTGAAACACGGAGTGCAGCCTCGAGTCCCCAACGCCTCATCAACCATAGGGCCAAGTCACCAATTGTAGCGTGAGCAAGGAAAATTAGCCCCAGCTCAGGTAGTGAAGAAATATTTCACAATGGCGCTTCAGGTGCAGGGTCCGCCGGCGGGACAGGAGACATTCAATAACTTGAAAAAAGAAGAAATGCCGAAGCAGGTTCCAGAGTCTCCGGGCCACTTGAAGAAGAGGGAGCTCCTGAACCGCGCCTCTGGAAAGCGCGTAGCAATGTGGAAAAACACCTCCTCTCAAAAGAAAGAAGCAGGAGCCTCAGTGGGGAAGAGAAGCAGCAGCACCTTTATTTCAGACTAGTGGCGTATGCATTTCGGCCGGTGTGGCCTCGTCAGCGCCTGCGGTGGTGAAAGCGGAAGTCCTGGCGTTCTGCAGCTTAGTAAGGCACCCAACCCCACAGTGATAGGTGCAGTGTCCTGGCTCCGCCCCTCAGCACAAAAGTCCTCTAATTGAAGGGTCCGTGTAGATCAGCGGACTCCATCTCCCAGGATGCAGCAGTGGCGCCCAGGTGAGTATGGCTGTGGAGCGGTCTTGAGAAATTCAAGCAATTAGCTGAGGGAAAGGTGCGCTGCAAAGCGTCTGTAACCGCAGAGTGAAACACGGAGTGCAGCCTCGAGTCCCCAACGCCTCATCAATATATATATATATATTTATATTTATATTCACAAATAAACCATAGGTTTCAGGGACGTTATAGTTAGCTGGACATTTGACTCATATAAAACTAGAGAAATTCACCTGTTATAGTTAGTTGAGCTAACTATAACTCACGGGCCCACAATGCACTGCTGATGACGTCACATGTTACATCACTCATGACATGGTCAGTGACATCACTGATGACATCACAGTTCAATCAATCAAGCAATTTGTAGAGCGCACTACATACCCGCAAGAGTCTCAAGGCGCTGGGGGGGGGGGGGCGGGAGCTGCTACTGTTCGAAAAGCCAGGTCTTGAGGACTCTTCTGAAGGTGTGCCGGTCTTGGGTCTGCCGCAGGAGGATCGGGAGGGTGTTTCGGGTCTTGGCGGCGAGGAAGGAGAAGGATCTTCTGCCGGCTGTTGTTTGTTGAATGCGGGGGACCGCGGCGAGGGCGAGGCAGGCGGAGCGAAGCTGACGGGTGGGGGTGTAGAAGCTGAGTCGGTCGTTGAGGTATGCTGGTGGGGTGTTGTATAGGGCTTTGTGTGCGTGGGTGAGAAGCTTGAAGGTGACTCTCTTTCCAGTGGAGGTCTCTCAGGTGAGGGGTGATGTGGCTGCAGTGTGAGATGTTGAGGATCAGTCGGACGGAGGCGTTTTGAATGCGTTGCAGACGTCGCAGGTGTTTGGCCAGGATCACTGCGTAGAGTGCGTTGCCGTAGTCCAGTCTGCTACTGACGAGGGCCTGGATGACCGTTCTTCTTGTTTCGGTCGGGTTCCACTTTTAGATCCTGCGGAGCATGCGGAGGGTGTTGAAGCAGGAGGAGGAGAGGGCGTTGACCTGCTTTGACATGGAGAGGGAGGAGTTGAGGATGATACCTAGGTTGCGTGCGTGGTCAGTGGGTGTCGGTGCTGTTCCCAACGTGGTCGGCCACCAGGAGTCGTCCCAGGCTGAGGGGGTGGAGCCGAGGATGAGGACCTCCGTTTTGTCCGAGTTCAGCTTCAGTCGGCAGATCCTCATCCATTCCGCGACGGCCTTCATTCCTTCGTGGAGGTTAGTTTTTGCGGCGTGCGTGTCCTTGGTGAGGGAGACGATCAGGTGGGTGTCGTCAGCGTAGATGATGTTGAGGTGGTGCTGGCGGGCGATGTGGGCGAGGGGGGCCATGTAGGCGTTGAATAACGTTTGGCTGAGAGATGATCCCTGGGGTACACCGCAGATGATGTCGGTGGCTTCGGATCTGAAGGGTGGGACGCGGACGCTCTGTGTTCTCCCGGAGAGGAAGGATGTGGTGCAGTCGAGGGCTTTCTCTTGTATCCCGGCCTCTTGGAGATGTGTCTTTAGTGTGCGGTGGCAGACCGTGTCAAATGCGGCAGACAGGCCCAGGAGGATGAGGGCAGATGTCTCACCATTGTCTAGTTGCATCCTGATGTCGTCTGTGGCGGCGATGAGGGCTGTCTCGGTGCTGTGGTTTCTTTGGAAACCGTACTGGGAGGGGTCCAGGTGTCCAGGATGCTGTTGTCTTCAAGGTATTGTGTTGATGACTTTCTCAATGACCTTTGCCGGGAACGGGAGTAGGGAGATGGTCCGGAAGTTCTTGAGTTCCTTGGGGTCCGTTTTGGGCTACTTGAGGAGGGCATTGATTTCAGCGTGCTTCCAGCTTTCCGGGAATGTGGCTGTCTCGAGGGAGCAGTTGATTACTATCCGGAGTTGGGGTGCGATGATTGCGTCTGCTTTGTTGAATATGTGATGTGGGCAGGGGTCTGATGGTGATCCTGAGTGGATGGTGTTCATGGTCTTGCATGTTTTGTCCTTGTTGACGTTGGTCCAGGGGGTCAGGTGGGTGGCACGGGTGGTGGTCGCCGGAGGGGTGGTGTCTGGCGTTGTAGGTGCTGTCGTGGTGTTGAAGCTGTCATGGATGTAGGCGATCTTGCGGTGGAAGAAGGTGGCCAGAGAGTCGCACAGTTCTTGTGAGGGCGGTATGTCGTTGGTGATGGCGCTGGGGTTGGAGAGTTCCTTGACGATGCTAAAGAGTTCTTTGCTGTCGTGTACGTTGTTGTCTAGGCCGGCTTTGAAGGACGATCTCTTGGCTGATCTGATGAGTTGGTGATGTCGGCTAGTGGCATCCTTGTGGGCTGCGCGGCTGTCCGGTGTTCGTTCATGGAGCCATTTCTTCTCCAGTTTCCGGCATGGTGGTTTGGATGTCTTGAGATCTTAGGTGAACCAGGCAGCTTTCTTGCTGGTGCTGCTGTTGGATGGTTTCTTGAGCGGGGCGAGGGTATTGGCGCAGTCGTCGATCCAGTGCCTGAAGTTGCGGACTGCGGTGTCTGGGTAGTCAGTGGGTGGGTTCTGGGTGAGGGTGTTGGCAAGCTGGTCCTCAGTGACTTTGCTCCAGCAGCGGTGTGGTAGCTGTTGGGTGCAATGTTGCGTGGTGGGTTTCTTGAAGGTGAAGTGGATGCAGTGGTGATCCGTCCAGTGGAGTTCAGTGGTGTGGTTAAAGGAGATGTGGTTGCTCGTGGAAAAGATGCGGTCCAGCCTGTGGCCTTCGGTGTGGGTGGGTGCGGTGACCAGTTGTCTGAGTCTGAAGTTGGTGAGGTTGTCGATCAGTGAGGCGAAGTTGGTGTTGTTGTTGTTCTCGAGGTGGAAGTTGAGGTCCCCAAGGAGGATGTAGTCCGTGGAGTCTAGTGCGTGGGTGCTGGAGAGGTCTGCAATGGAGTCGCTGAACTGTGGCCTGGGTCCGAGGGGTCTGTAGATGAGGGTTCCTCTGAGGGTGGTGTTGGGGTCGGTGTGGATCAGGATAGTGCAGGTGCTCGGCAGTGCTGACGGTGTCGTCTGCGTGGGTGGAGACCTTGAAGGAGGACTTGTGGATTATGGCTATTCCTCTCCGATCCCATTGGTGTGGTCTCTGCGGGAGATCTTGTAGCCCTTCGGGTTGGCTATGGCGATGTCTGTGCCAAGGAGTTGTTCCACCAAGTCTCGGTCAGGATGGCGGAGTCTGGGGCAAGGTTGTCGAGTAGGTTCCATAGCTCGACGGTGTGTTTGCGTGCAGAGCGGGTGTTCAGGAGTATGCAGCGGAGGAGGTTACGTCCGGCCCTTGGTGGTTTGGTCGTTCTGTCGCAGGTGAAGCTGCAGTTGTGGCAGGAGAAAGGTCAGTGGGTGCGCTTCGGTGTGGCCTGGAAGCAGGTGTGATGTCGTCCGGCATTAAGCGCATGCAGGGTGCTGGAGTCGTAGTGGAGTCTGGCATTGCGGTGGTTGCGGGGTCCAGGGATTCTGGCGCTGGGCGCGGTCCAGGTGCGGATGGGCGCAGACGGTTTTGCCTCTGGTGTGGCCACACAGCAGCCTCCATAAGAGGAGGAAAGGGAGGAAGGAGCTGGGAGGCGGGAGAGGGGCAGCCAATGGGCTGGCGAGGGGGCGGGCCAAAGGGGAGCAGCGGTAGGAGGTGGCGAGGGATACAGAAAGGAAGGGGCAACAATGATGCAAAACAGTTGGCAGTAGTGGGGTATGGAAAACAGAAACAGTGGGCACAGAACTACAAAAAACCAGTACAATACCCACAGGATGGGCAGCTCAGGGGGCTCGATCTCGCGGCAGCAGCGGTCGGGAGGGGCACGGCATTCCGACAGAGCTGTGCATCTTGGGGAGCACGTAGACCTTCGGCAAGGTCTAGGATTGTGCTCACGGCCACGCAGCGGCCTCTATTTATGGCGGGAAGGGAGGGAGGAGCAGCTGGGAGGCAGGAGCAGGGCAGGCAATGGGCTGGCGAGGTGGTGGGGTTGCAGGGGAGCAGTGGCAGGAGACGGCGAGGGGTACAGAAAGGAAGGAGCAACAATGATGCAAAACAGTTGGCAGTAGTGGGGTACAGAAAACAGAAACAGTGGGCACAGAACTACAACAAACCAGTACAATGCCCGCAGGATGGGCAGCTCAGGGGGCTCAATCTTGCGGCAGCAGCAGTCGGGAGGAGGGAGGGGCACGGCACTCCGACGGAGCTGTGCGGCTTGGGGAGCGCGTAGACCTTCAGCAAGGTCTAGGATCTCATAATGTCATACTCGTTTCAACGGAATCACAAAATGGCTGCCAACACCTAGTTGCAACTGTTCGCAGACAATAAGCAGCAAGCTCGTGCTCGTAACGCCTCAGCCAATCAGATGGCGGAATTCTCAATTATCGATATCTGTAAATTTTGATATTTCTCTAAAACTACTGAACAGATTTATACCAAATAAACAAAAGCATGCTGTCTAGACCAAGACCCTTCTCCCTGCCAAATTTGGGGTAATTCCGATCACCCATTCGACCTGTAGCCTTGTCTAAAGTTTCCTATTGAAATTGAATGGAGAAAATACGTTTTGGGAGCCCCCTTTTTTCTCGGCCCCCCCCAGACGAATCACCCCCAAACTGTCAACATAGGAGCTGATATGAACAAAAAATGAGTTCGAAAAATTTCATGAATATTCATCAAACGACGCCAAAGTTATAAGCAAAACAAAAAATGCTCTTCCTATGAAAACTTGGTCCTAACTATAACTGTTGCCTGTAGGTAATATTTATATATATTATTTGCTCAATAATCTTCAAGCACTCCAAAAGGTAATATTCACTCAGTTACTTTTATTTCACATCTACACGTTTCGACAGCCTCGCGCTGCCTTGCACATGATGTGGAAACACCATTTCATTAACCACATCGATGCTCATGACGAGCTCAGCTCGTCATGAGGGACGGAGCTCCGGTGCTCATGACGAGCTCAGCTCGTCATGAGCCGTGGAACGCTCGCATGCGGGGATAATTCCCTTGCTGTGCTGAGCGTTCCACGGGAACGGGTCTGCTCATGATGAGCTCAGCTCGTCATGAGCACACGAGCGCCGTGCCTCATGACGAGCTCAGCTCGTCATGAGCCCAGCGGGGGAATTACCCCCGCACAGAAGGGGTTAACATTAAAGTAGTCAATCCAACAGAAGAAATTAACGAAGGACTACGGTACTACACAGTTCTCTTTCAATGTAAAACTGGCAGCCATCTTATGTAAATTCGGACAAATAAATGGATAAAAGAGCATATTCACTTGGTTTAAAAAAAAATGGACAAGTCATTATTAAATGCTCATTATAAGGGTACTTCTTGCGTTTTTGATCAATGTAATCGGAATTTATACAATTCTCAGAAAAATTATTTATTTGCATTTTTTTACATTACCAATATTTATTTGAGCAATTTCTAATCGCATAGTTACCTGTTAGTTTGTATTAATATCCTTTTTAAAATTTTTGTCCGAGACAATACGTTTCTCTTACATTAAAGTACAAGGGCACATTTTTTGATAGTTTCAGAAAAAGTGCAGGTGCATGTTTCATACACTACTAATTATCATAAAGTGCTAGTGCTTTGGTCTACATCAAACAGTTCCTCATCTGATCCACGTTAACTCTTCTACAGTACTAGACTTTTAAAGTGCAAGTGCTTCACAGTATATTACACTTAGAAAAAACAAGAATGCATTTCATACACTTTACTATACACTCAATAAAAAATATAGCAAATAATTTCTTTTAACAATGGTCATTCTTTTCATAATTATTTCCTCTAAACAAATATGCTTGTGTTTTCTCAATTCCTTGACTTTTTAAAATACAAGTGGCACACAATATATATTTTTCTATAAAAAACAATTTACTACCTCATATGTTGTACCATTCACTTAAACAAGAAGGGCGGAAGACCACATTTCCTTCATTTAGCATTACATAGTTTTCTCACCACTTTAAAGTGCAAGTGCTGGTCAGTGTATTCTTTGCACACTGACTCCTTAACAATTCACAAGAATAACCACTTCAATCCTAACGAATACAATCTAAACAAAACATTTTTAAATTTAAAATGTACTGAATAGTTATATAATTATCCGTTAATTTACGTTTTCATTATTATCAAGTGCCAGAATTCTTCGTTTCACGTCTTTCGAAAAATGAGTCTAAAAACAAATGGTTCCATTGTGTGGAGCCTCTCTCTTGCTTCTTTTCTTCCCTTTCCAGTTACATCATCTGTTTCATTTAAGCACGTATATAAGTCCTCATCGATATTTAATCCATGAGGTTCCTTGCAAATCTAAAATAAAGTATGTTTCAAGCTTTCTGAGTTCTTTCTCCCTATCTCCTCCTCTTCTTTTTCTGGGGATTCCCGCGATGCAGCTACATTGCAAGCTTGAGGGATTGCTTTGATGATGAGTTTCAAAATGTCTGGCAATCGTATAAGTCCTATCCTGATTGATAATTGCTCTGTGGTGTTCCAAAATTCTTTTATATACAGTTAGACTGGTACTTCCTATTTAGATTTTTAAACTAGGACATTGCAACAAGTACACCACACAGCTCGAGCTACACGTTAAAAAGCCCTTGATTGTAACAGTTTTGTTAAAAAATGTCTCAAAATGTGTGTGATTTAATCCATATTGGCATGCCTTACACTTAAAACACTTTTTAAAACCCCTTTTTGTTGCAGCCTGTACATATGAACTGACCTGGTGAAAACAACCGATATCGCCAGTTTTCCAGCAATAGTTTTAGCAAAAAAGCCACAAATAAGAGCAACAACTAACGCTAATAAAAAGCAGAGTAGACGTTCGCATGCAAAAATAACACAAAAACACCACTTCCAGATATTTTCAACAAGCAGCCAAATCTGCGTTGTGCTCCAAAAACAGACGAAAAGCTGCGTTAGCAGTAGGAATCAAATATCTGCCTTTTACTGGTGTAAAACAGGATGACTACCTACAGTGTGAAAGGGATCCCAGCCCAGAATCACATCTGAAGACCAATACATGTCATAGAGCTACTGATCATGCACCTCCGATACCCAAGAAGGCCACATGACCCACTGCCACAACCCTCAGGACCACCCCCCCTACTACCGCCGAGTCAGCGCACAACAGGACAGCGTACCTTTCAAAAACAGCATGGCCCCTCAGCCAGACAATAGCTGAATGTTGGGAGATGTGGCAACCAAACATGTGTGAAGAATGCAAGTCACCCACCAATAATAATGCAGACAATACCAAGCGTAGCAGTGAGGTGGACATATACTGCTGGTGCTTGTAGTGTTGTGGACAGTAGATTCAACCATGTTACCTCAGGCAGTGGAGAAGATCTCGGTCATGTACCTGAGTTGTCATCCCCTGTAATCGGAAGCGCAGTGGGCTTGTCCAACGTATGCCACTCCAGAATAGAAGTATTAATCAATAACACGGGGCTCTGGGCTTTGTTCACTTCTGTGAAGGCCAATGTGTCTGCCGAGCGGCGGCCCTCACCCTGCCATGAGGCCTCCACTGTGACCGCTGCCTCCTCGACAACGGCCCACTGCGAACCCAGCGGCACTGCATCGCAGAGTTCTGTCTGTACAGACTATTGCCTTCAATGTACACTGTGGACAGCAGGGCTCACGATTCAGTTTGAGTCGCGATTGCAGATGACACAGTCCAGTAGGCAATAGACATTGCTACCAGTGCAGGCCAACCGGACCAACCCTCATCACAGGCTGCGTACACTCTGAGCGCCAGAGGTACCACTAACTCAGTGCACCACAAGTAAATTCCACGTGGCCTTGTTGATGCAGAATTATTTATCAATCAATCAATCAGTGACACTTATAAAGCGCGCTACATACCCGTAGGGTCTCAAGGCGCTGGGGGGGGGGAGGGGGCGCTACTGTTCGAACAGCCAGGTCTTCAGCTTCTTCCTGAAGGAGAGGTGGTCTTGGGTCAGGCGCAGGTCGGTCGGGAGGGAGTTCCAGGTCTTGGCGGCCAGGTAGGAGAAGGACCTTCCTCCTGAAGTCGCTCTTCGGATGCGGGGACGGCGGCGAGGGCGTGGTTGGCTGATCGGAGGTGGCGTTTGGGAGCGTAGAAGTTGACTCGGCTGTTGAGGTAGCTCGGGCCTTGGTCGTGTAGGGCTTTGTGTGCGTGGGTGAGGAGGCGGAAGGTGATTCTTTTGTTTATTTAGATAAAAGACATTGATCCCAGTGCCGCCCACCCGGACCCCGCATCATCGCAGGCTCAGCACACACTGGTTGCTTCAAGTGCCACTAACTGTGCAGCTCAACTCAATGCCATGTGGCTGTGGGCCTTCCTTACCACTGCCTGTGGCCTACTCTGCAGTCAGCAGGGCTCACAATTAATATTGAGCCTTGATTCATTAATTACAAAGTCCAGTAGGCAACTAACTACAATGTCCCTAAAACCTACATAATATCCTTTTAGTATCCTTGCTTCAAGAACTTTTTGATATCAATTATATCTTTAGTTCAATTACCAAATTCATCTTGCAAGTCCAAATGAACACTGAATGGCAGTCTAAACTGCGGACAGCGGAGCTCACAGTTCGAATTCAGTTTTGATTTATTTATTGCAGCGTGAACTGTACTCTATATCCCTGGATTTTCTCAAGAGGAAGTGAAAAAAAGCATCCCTCGATGTCTGTGCTGACTACTGCCTTCGATCTACAATGCAGATCGAGTCACAATTGCAGATGACGCAGTCCAGTAGGCAGGAAACATTGCTCCCAGTGTGGCCTGCCCGCACCACACAGCATCGCTTGCTGCGCACACACTGAATGCTTCTGATGCTCCTACCTCAGTGCACCACAACACATGGACCCTTTATAATGATATTTTGGTGTATGATTTCATATCTGCTGCCCTTACCTCAGTGCACCACAAGTCTTGGACCCTTTGCAATAGTATCTTTTCTGTTTTATTTCACATCTGGTGCCCCTACCTTAGTGCAGCACAAGTCATGGACCTTTATGATTGAATCTCTGTGTGTGATCCAATGATTACTCATGTACTTGTTGCCAGCACCAACCATTCCCTGAGGGCTGGCTTACACTCACCCCACACGTATCCAGCACAGACGTCACTGGATATGTGACCCTGGTAATAAAAAGGAGTCGAGCGCCTGTGCCCATACTCAGTTCCACTATCTATCTAACTGTGTCTGTGTGTTCATTATGTATGCATGATGCTGCCCCTGGGCCCTACCACATTACATTGTGCTGTGGACAGCGTATGCAACCATGTTACCTCTGGCAGTGTGGAAAACTTTGGTTATTTAACTTTATCTTGGCCATTGTATAAGTACGTAGGTAGAGACTTGATTATTATATTACTGCAACGAAAGTGTATAGTGAATTTATAAGTGCTTGGGGATTGGCGGAGTGATTGTACATATGTTGGCGCAGCCTAACCCCCCAGCACGAACTTGGCTCTAATTGCCTGCCCTTCATGTGCCAAAAACTGAAACTTCAACTTTGCGTGGCCCTGTATTGCTAAAGCTGCAACACTGCACTGAATGTGCAATAAACATTCATATCCACATAGATGTGTCATGTCAACCATCTTTCATGTGTGGAAGTGTAGATGAATATAGGGTCAGTGATTCCCCGTACCTTCCATGTTGGTCATGTTGTGGGACTTGGGTCACAGAGTGACACATTGGCGCTTGCGACCCGGGTGATGGCAGCACTACAACAGGGACATGCACATCAGCTGATTCCTCATACAACCCAGGACAGAATCATGCCCATAGCTCTGGTGTAATTCTTCACAGTCTCACACAGCACTGGCATAGGCCAGGCCATCCAACTCCGCTTACACTTAAAGGGAGGGACGACAACCCTACATGGCCCACGTTTTCATTGCAGCGATCTGCTGGTCACAGGCCTAATTGTCAGTACACCACAGCCACTGCCTCACGCTGGTATACACCCACACCTCACCCATCCAGCACAGGTGTCACAGGACCCGTGACCCTGCCAATAAAAAAGACCGGGGGCACATACTCTATATGCCATTCCAGACTTGCTGGTTCCAGAAGCACTGTGGCCGGCAGAGGCAAACTGACACAGGACGGTGATTTTCAGGCCATTGAGGTAGGAGCACCGTAAGTGCTCAGCAGCCTGCGATGACAGTTTTGACAAAGAGATTATGCTGTTCCTCAGGGATGAGAGAAAAGAATACAGGGAGTTATGAACCAACCCGACCACTGAGGTTCAATGTTGGGAATCCATTGTATTGGATTAAAATGCCCTCACACACCCTCTCGAGTATCATGCTTCATCATTGGGCTGCTCGTCGTCGAGCTGGCAGTGCAATACCCAACGGGCTCCCTATAGTAGGGGCACTTCAGCGGAGATCTTTTTCCAACAGCCGTTAGGTGGAGTGCGGGTGGGGGGCCTTGTGTGTGTGTAGATGTGTTTAGAGATTGCTAGTGAATGTAAAATAGGGTTGGGAGTACCTTAGAAAACAACTTTAATCAAGGGGTCTCCTACCCTAAGTAGAAAACAGAACTATAAGGCGCAAGGCTGAGGTAATGTCTCAGATTATGGTGCTTCTATGAGTAGTTGATCAACATGTTTCTCGCCAAAGTGAATACTTTACGGGCGATTTGTTAGGACCAGAAGGGAAATAAATTGTCTACAACTAAAAGTGGTGTATGTGGCTGCACACTCACATTCACCATGGACCTTTATCGTCAAATACCTGGAAGTACTGGAACTACCTGTAAGAGAGAATGTATATACAACACATGGGTCAAAAGAAAGTACAGTTGCACTCAGTGTATTCTCTCATAATCACTGCGAATAGTTGTCTCTCAACATATTATTCGTGAGCATCAAACAGTTAAAAACCATTAAAAACCAGAGTGCCACACAGTGGAAACACCAGTTGAACAGGCATAGATTTTCACCTAATGTGGCGCACATGGAAGTCGCAGAGTAGGGGACTTACGCAGAATAATGAACTAACGAGGCGTCTCAGTACCCAGTAGGTTCTGTGCACAAGGGGTTCCTCATGCACTGGTGAGCAACAATTGTTGGAGGGAGGAAAAAGACACGACAAGGTAGACACATCACAATTAATGTAGTGGATTGAAAAAACATACGCTCCTTAGTGACCCTCTATCCCCTATCATATGTCGATAACAATACCTCAACTATGACAGTATGTTTCTTTTTCAGCTATTTCAAAAGGCGGTTAGGTGTGGGGTCAATTGCAAAAATGATGTGACTGGTGCATGTTGCTGTGCCCCTTGCTAATAGTGTGTGCATTCTCTTGTGTCACCAAACAAATTTGTGATTTGTTACTCAATTAGCAATGCTTATCGGGAGTCGGTTAGGTTGTGCAGCGCCTTAGAATCAGCGCCTGTCAAGTAAGTCAGTTACCTAAGCGGGAATTTTGAGGTGCCTACTCCGTGTTAGAGGGATATAAAATTTCTAACAGGCGACGAATGGGGAAGTTTGAGACGTCCTTATTAACCGTGCCTCTAGTGTTGATTAATGTGTATGCGCCGGTATGGATTCACAGCGTCTCTCGGGAATGTGTACGCAATACCCGGTACAGGGCGGGGCTCAGAATCTCTTGAGGACGTGCAGTACAAACCAAGTGAAATGTGTAGTACACAGCAAAGGCCCATTGGTTGCACCAGAGTTCGTAGAAATGCCCCGGAATGAGTGCTGTCACTAATAGTGGTGTGCGTCTCCCAACAATAACTAGCACAGCCGATAACAGTAGTTGATGGTCGCGTTAGACACTAGCGTATGTGGCTATTGATGGTCGCGTTTAGACACTAGTGTATGTGGATATTCATCACAACCTCTATGAGGTACTTACGTGTGTGCCGATCGCACGATGTAGCAGACCTACCCACTCCTACCAGGTCAGGGTGGTGGAGTGGTGTAGGTCCGTCGTGTATTTAGTCTTTGCGCACCCTTCCAGGAGGCGGGGCACGGGTGTATAGGGTTAGGGAAAACTAGAGTGCTGAACCCATCAGCGGCCATCTTGGAGGTGGGTTTCATTGTTAAAGATGTATATTAGTCTTCGCACGCCTTTCTGGGAAGCGGGAAATGGGTGCAGAGGACTTGGAAACATTGGAGTGCTAAACCCATTAGCGGCCATATTGGAGGTGTTTTTCTTTTGGGTGTAAGCTGTTTATGAATCAATAAGGCAGATGCACTGGAGCAGTGCCCCTTCCTTGTATGTCTTAAGTAAAGGCAGCACAAAAAGAGTCATGTTTAAGACACTAGTCAACAATATTGAGTGGTCGTGGGTGATCCAAACTCCAAGTGGTGAATTGAAATCCCGACATTTGGTGTATGCAGTGGATGTTGTAAAAGAATTTGAAATAAGGTTCACAATGGTGTGAATGGACCACATCATAGTGATTGGTGTTCCCACCATGTCCAGAGCAATGCGATCATGTCCTCCTTCACACCCATATGCAGGGTGGTTCGGAAAACAGGCATACATGGTTTGGAGCAAGTGATCAAAATCAAGGAGCTGTGGTGGCAGTAGACTTTAGAGTCATGTCCGCTCATGTTTGGAAGTAAACTATTGGTGCCTCATCCCTTAGGGAACAGTTAGCCTTATCTGGTACCCCTATAGTTGGCAGTGTTGTGAAGGAAGCCAGACATTGTCATACTCTCAGTGTGTTCCATGGTATATCGTCATTTAACCCATGGATATGTAATCGATGTATCCATCTCTATTCTTTGAGAAAGAGGGCGTGTTTAGTGATCCTCATGAAAGTTTCTAGCACCACACATTTAAGTGAATCAGGGGAGTGGGCTTTTTCCAGAAAATGTGAGCACATTTTTGTGTTTGTTCTTTGACATCGGATTTTACTCCGGTGTTCCGCAATGCGTGTCTTAATGGTGCATGTAGTCATACCTATGTACTGTGGGACAGGTGAGGAGGTATATGCAATGTGTTGTGTTGCAATTAGTATGGGCATGCAATTCCCACTGGGGAAGGTGATTGATTTGCAAATGGTGGTAAACGTGCATGCTGTGCAAGACCCACAGGGGTAGAGCCCCATGACTGGCGGTAGATCCCATAAAGATCTCTGGGCGGCTGGTATCACTGTCTCTGGTCTTGTATGTATCAACATGTCCTTCAAATTGCGTGAGCGCTTGAAAGCAAAGTGCAGTGGTTCAAGGGTCATAGCACCAGTGTTAAGTATCCCCCAATGTTTTCTGATCACTTTATTGATTTTGTTGAACCCAGGTGTGAAGGTGGTCACAAGACCAAAGACAGCAAGGGACTGCAGTGTAGGCCTAAGCCATCAAACAGAGGTGGCCTACCGCCACATGGCATGGCCTCGCTGGTCACTGAGTGCCACCGCAAGAGCTGAGTGGGTGTGCAGGCTGAGATGATGCGTGGCCTTGATACACCATCCTAGCAATCAAGACCCCATTTGAATTGTGAGCTCGGCTAGACCGCTTGTACCCCACAGCTGAGGAGGTTGCTTCAGCACATGGTGGACCCTCTTCGACACACGGCTGTGACGAAAAATGAGCAGTGAGGCCTGGGTGCGCAGGGGCGGGAAGTCACCTTTGGGTGATGAGAGTGGATGGTGTACAGCAGCCTGGGTGTGCAGGGGTGGGCAGACACCTCTGGGTGATGAGAGTCGATGGTGTACAGCAGCCTGGGTGTGCAGAGGTGGGCAGACACCTCTGGGCGGTGGGAGTGGATGGTGTGCAGCAGCCTGGCTGTTCAGGGGTGGGACAGCGATGAAGGAATGTGCAGTCATATGTACTCTGCCATTATTGATTCTATACTATGTTTCAGATGAGTGAGCTTGACGGCTGCAGTATGTCCCGGCATGTGGTTGGAGACACACCGGTGGCTGAAAGGTGAGCTGTGGGGGTTTTGTCCGGAGTGTCTGCAGTCACTCTCACTCTCCCTCTCCATCTCTTCCTTTCTCCTTCTCTTCCTCTCTCTCACTCATTCTCTCTACCTTCCTCTCTCACTCTTTCTCTCTTTGTCTATTCCTCTCTCTCACTCTTTCTCTCTTCCTCTCTCTTTCTCTCTGTCTTCTGCTCTCACTCTTTCTTTTTTTATCTTTCTCTCTCTCTATCTTCCTCTATCTCACTCTTTCTCTCTCTCTCTCTCTCTCCTTTGATGGGTGCATAACATACAATTTTATCTTGCTTTTTGTCTTGCAGGCTGTGATTCACACATTGTGGACCCCCCCAACACGGGCCTCCCAACATGTGGCAATTGCTTCAGTTCAACTGAGCTAGTGCACCAGAGCTCACAGGGTGTGCAGGGTGAGATGATGCGTGGCCTCAATACACCATCCTAGCAATAAAGACCCCATTTGAATTGTGAGCTCGGCTAGACCGTGTGTATGCCACGGCTGAGGAGGTTGCCTCGGCACGTGGTTGAGTCTCTTCGACACACGGCGGTGGCGACTGGTGAGCAATGAGGCCTGGGTGCACAGGTCCGGGTAGTCACCTCTGGGTGGTAGGAGTGGATGGCGTGCAGCAGCCTGTATGCACAGTGGCGATACAGCAGTAAAAGCCTGGGCAGTTGTATGTACTCTGCCATTACTTATTCTATACTATGTTTCAGATGAGTGAGCTGGAGGGCGGCAGTATGTCCCGGCACCTGGCTGGAGATACACCAGTGGTGGAATGATGAGCTCTGAGGGTTTTGTCACCAGTGTCGGAATTTACTCTCCCTCTCCATCTCTTCCTTTCTCTCTCTCACACTCTTTCTCTCTCTCTTCCTCTCTCTCTCACTCTTTCTCTCTTTTTCTCTCTGTTCCTCTCTCACACTCTTTCTCACTCTCTTCCTCTCTCACTCTTTCTCTCTCTCTTCCTCTCTCTCTCACTCTTTCTCTCTCTCTCTTTTGATGGGCGCATAACACACAACCTTATCTTACTTTTTGTCTTCCAGGTTGTGATTTGCAGATTGGCAAGGGTTGATGACACGCCATGGCTATACCTGCTTTTATTTTGTAGTTTTGTGTAAATAAAATGTTTTATATGTAAATCCATATATGACTATGATTCTCATTTGTCCAAACTCACATGCATCTTGAATTTTATAATTGTACGACATTTGCTACTTTACACATTTCAAAAGCTTGCTATCACATTTATTTGTGGGGGTGGAAGGGGTGGGGGTCATCACTCCAAACTTTTTTGTTTTTTGTTTTAAAAAACGTTCATTTTCATTACTTTCTTTTTAAAAAGGGGAAGGGGGCCCCTTCTTGCCCCAGGGACCCCATCCCCCAGGTCCTGCTCTCGCTGTTAGGGGCAGCACCAATGTCCCCACAATCCCTCCGGCTCCCCAACTCCTGAAGAAAGCAGCATTGCTTTTGGGCATCGGGAGCTGCTAACATGCTGCTTCCCTTGCCCAAAGCAATTCTCCTTCCTTTTTTGAAGCGAGACAAGGTTTTCCTCCTCTCGCTTCAACGAAGCAAACCAGGGTTTGCTATCACAGGGTGAAAGCCATGCTCCTGCCCTGTCATAGCAAATGGATATGTCCAGAGGATGCACACCCCAGGACATTGTAGGAGCCGGCTCTGAGGGGTGGAGGTATCTAAGGCCATCAAGCGCTCCAGGAGTGGGATTGTGCAGCCCCCTCCCTCAATTTTCACTGCCCCGTGGAGGAGGTGGTCCATAAGTCTTCGGGGGCCCTCGAGACCCACCCTGCATATTTAATTAAAGCCCCAAAGGGTGGTGATCCCCGAGACTTGGGGTGGCCTCAAAGCCCCCCGCACAATTACAAAACAAGCCCCGGGCAGGTGGCGATCCCCTGGACTGCGGGAGGTCCGTGTGCCCTCCCGCACCAAATTTACATTGGAGGTGGTCGTCCCCAGTGCTGTAGAGGCCCCGCAAGACCCCAAAATATAATTACAGGATTGACCCCCAGAACCTGGCCCACCCGGGGGCTCATTTAAATGAAGGGTTAGACCTCGCTTCATTATTTTTCTCATTTTAGCACTCAGATTTGGGCACCCAGCTTGCATTCTGACGTTGTTTTACACACAAAAAATAGTTTTTAGGCCTGCGGATCCTTGTAGGACCCCCGTGAGCAGGACTAGGGGATCAGGGTGTTTCTACTTTGCCCCCTTTTCTTCTCTTTTAATCTTTTTTCAACTATTTTCTTGTAACTTGGATCTACCGAGTCACAAGATGGCTTCCAACACTTCCTGGTTTAGAGTGATGACAGCCAATCACAGTGAGGCTCGCGGTCGTGACAGCCAATCACAGTCAAGCGTGTGGTCGGGAAGGTGCACAAACTCACCGCTGCCCCAGATATCGAAACTTAAATTTTTTTAATTTCGCAGCAACTACTGAATGGATTTACACCATTTCAAAAAATGCTTTCTGAATCAAGCGCTACCTTTTTGCCAAATTTGGTGTCATTCCATTCAGCAGTTCGAGCTGTAGCCTTGCCTAAAGTTTCCTATGGGAAAATTATTTTTTCACTTTTTTATTTTTAAAATTTCTCAGCAACTACTAAACGGATTTACAACATTTAAAAAAAGTTTGCTTTCTGAACCAAGCTCTACCTTTTTGCCAAATTTGGTGTAATTCCGTTCAGCAGTTCTGGCTGTAGCCTGTAATAACATTTCCTATGGGAATTAACATGGAGAAAACACTTTTTGGGAACCCCCCTTTTACTCAGCTCCCGCTTGACGAATCACCCCCAAACTTTCAGGATAAGAGCTAATCTGGATAGACCTTTTATTTTAGAGAGTTTCGCAAAGATTCGTCAAACGATGGCAAAGTTATTAGCAAATCAATTTTTTTTATTCCTATGGAAACGAGGCTCTAACTATAACTACCACCAGTAGGTCATATATATATATATATTCACTGAAAAAAAACATAGATTTCAGGGGTGTTATAGTTAGCTGGACATTTCACTCATACAAAACCATTGAAATTCCTCTGTTATAGTTAGTTGTACTAACTGTTACTCTTGCACCCGCAATCCACTAGTGATGATGTCACATATTACATCATTCATAACATGGTCAGTGACATCACTGATGCCATCTTAAATGACATCACTGCTAACATCACTGATGACATCATCCAGTGAATGTGGTTTGGTTCAATATTTAAATAAGTATTATATATATAGCAATCTGCATTGAAGGCTGAGTGGATGTATAAGTGTCTGGATGGAGAATTTAGTAGCAGAGTGATTGACTGCCGCAGGAGGACTGTGGGGGCACTTTCTCCGAGGACTCGTGAGCCCAGGAGCCAGCGGGGCTGAAAACGACCTGTAGCCCCTCCCACCATCACCGAACTGCATTTAACAGCTCGTCACACCCGCTCCGCGGGACGCGCGCAGGCGAAGCCCGGGCAAAGGGTGGGCCGTCTGTGGCCGTCGTGGGCCGGAGAAGGTTGGGCTGGGCCCCCGCTCTGAGAACTGCCTCCCGAACACTATTGTGGGAGAGTGGACCTTTATTGTGAGTACTTTCTCCCTGGAGTGTATCCCCTAAGCTTGTTTATGCCACTGTTCCAGGATGTCAAAACGCAAATTAAGTAATGAAACATCCAGCCGGAAGGCAGTAGGGCAGCAATCACTGCTGACATACCTTACAGGGGCCATGGGGGCTCTAGAAGAACAAATACACATGGTAGAGGAAACATTAACTCAAGGGGGGCTGGAAGGAGAGGTAGGAGAGAAATGGGACTCCGCTGGTCGTATTGTAAAGCAAAAGGACGGTAACCCTAAAAACTGGCAGAATGGATGCATACAGGTAGTGGATGATGAAATAATCCTAAGCGACCATAGTGAGACGGGAGAGGACTCGCACCCACCGCCCAAACGTAGTAAGCTAGCTGTACGGAGAGAGGAGCCCCAGGTAAATGAAGCAGCTAATCTAAAACTGCTAAATGGCCAAAAAGATAAAGATGGGAAAAAGAAAAAAACTATTAAAAAACAAGTTGCCCGGAAAACGCACATGAAGAAAAACGAAAATATCGACGGTAATAATCCTATTTCAGAAATACTGGATGGTCAAAATGGGATAAAGGCTATTCTCCATAACATCATGGAGTCCTTAAATTCTTACGTTCCACGGGTTTTGGTGGCATTATCAGATAGGGTGACCAACATAGAAACTATTATACGTGGTATTACATGCAGTGTGGAGAAGTGTGGCTCAGTGATTAGAGCGTCAGACCCTGATCGGGAGGCCTAGCCCGGGACCAGGGTTCAATTCCCCGCCTCGGCGGGTCTTGGGCTCAAAATTCCACGGACCTGATAATTCTCGCCTCAGTGCCTATTCCAATTATGGAGTCCCACTCTGCAACTCTGGGCAATAGCTTGCTTAATCTCCACAATGGCCCCCACAACGCTAAGGATGCCTGGCCTCCACCTTGGGGGTGCCCAGGAGTGGACGCCTCACAGGGAAAGCCAGGATAGGTTCCACAGCGGTATTCGTACAAGTGCCTTGAGACCCTTGCGGGTGAGTAGTGCGCTTTACAAGTATCAATTTACAATCGTATAGAGGGAACACATAGGAATCCCGGGGGTGTGCATCTTCACAACATAAATACTTCCATTGAAAGAACTAACACTTTAACGTTGTCTAGGGACTGCAAAGATACAACTCCTGTGCAAACATTGCGTAATGTAGGTGAACAAGGGAAAAATGTTAGATACCAAATGAAGCAGACTCACAGTAACACAGGCCCAGACGTGCTTCCACATCGAGGAGATCTACTTTCCAATCAAGTAAGGAGAGGACAAACTTCCTTGGATTTAGCTCCAGCAGCCACCCCTTATGTGGTCATGTTAGCGAATGTCCCAGAGATAGTGCAACCCGCTCAGGAAACAAGGAGTGAGATGCGCAATAAATCACTACATTGGTTAGGAAAGCAAACCGGCCTGGGTGATCTTTTATTTAAATATTTTAAAATGGCTAGATGAGTACCATGGGTAGGGAAAGGGCGAAAGGAGCTTAAAGGTGATTGTATCGTCCTGACCTTCAGTGATCCCAGATTAATTAGGGACATCCTGAACAGGGCAGGAAGCAACCACCATGATCATTCTGGCATTAATGTACTGCCCTTGGGTTTCTTTTAACCCCCAACCCAGATAAGCCCAAATGCTGATTTGTTCCATCCTGTAAACGTACCCTCTGGGACAAGATCAGTGAGGGATTCCCAATTCATTCAATCTACAGGGAAAAATTGGACACATCCAAACCGTTTTGAACTTTTGTCACGGCTGGATGATCAGGACTGACAGCTTGAAACCCTTGTGAGGGAGGAAACACATGGGAATTTGATTATGTCCCCAGGGGTGATTGAGAAGATGGGAAATACTAAGACGAATACTTGCAATAGCTTGTGTGCTACTGATAACAACCCACTACTGGGGAAAAATACCTATCAGTCTGAGGCTGCTCCCATAGACCGTTGCCTGAGTTATAGGGAAAGAATGGATGTTATTGGTCAAACAAGTACTATACAGGGAATGTCCGATAGTGTTAAAAAGGGGGAGGGTATCTACAAGCTGTTGAGCTGGAATATCACAGGCCTTGCCGTGAAAGTACATGATCCTGAATGGTTGTCATTTGTGGAAGAGTATGATATTCTATGTTGCCAAGAAACATGCTTAGAGGGAGAAATCCACATTCAGGGATTTAGTACATTTCATACCCCTGCAACCACCACTGACCCTGGCCGCAACAAGGGGGCCTTGTGTACTTACATCTCTGTAGAGGCTGGGGTACTAAATGTTAAGATTAAATCTTGGTCTGAGTTCTATCAAATCTTGATCATGAAGCTAAAAGTGAACAAGGAGGTGGTCCTAGTTAACTTTTATAACAATGTCCCATTAAATCAAAAAGAGATACTTATTAGGGAACTGGGCAGTGAACTAAAAAACCATAGAGGAGAATAGGGTTGAAGATATGCCTCTAATGTGGGTAGGGGATTTTAATTGCTCTCTGTGCACATAGTGAACATGGCACTTGCGGCCTAAATGATGATAGCAAGGAAACAACCTCACATTTTATTCATAATAAGAATGGAGACTTGTTCAATGATATACTTTATCAATTTGATCTGGGTTTTGCAAATGAGCTGGGTGAAAATTGCACACCTTTTCAGCCAACCTTTAATGGGAGAGGCTATAACACTATCATATTATCTAAGAGATATGCCTCTAGTGTTCTGGAGTGTAATGCAGAAGCAATCTCAATGAGTGATCACTACCCAATTAGCCTAAAGTTCTTAGTGGTGAAAAATTATAAAAACAAGAGACAGACTCCCTATGAGTTCGAGGTCCGACTTGCTGCAACAAAATGTTATTCCCTAAAATGGGATAGAGTTGACTCTGAGGCCTTTTTGCGTAACTTAATCGGTAAAACCCAGCCTGAAATAGAAATATGCCTCACTCAGGGGAGTGCAACTAAGGATATTTACGCTGCCTTCCTAAGGATAACAGAGGAGGCTTGTAGACTCTTAAGGAGGGAAAATAGCTGGGGAAGATCAAACCTGAACGGATGGTTTGATAGAGAATGCTCCAGAGCCCACACATGTCTTAACAATACCCTGCATACTACACCAAAATGTAGGGAAGATATTAGACAGGCGAGGAATGTGTATCGCCTTGCCCTCAAAAAGCGGAAAAGTCAGCTAAAACAGGAAGCCTGGGAAACTTTACATCAAGCTTGCATCATGAAGGATAACAGAGGCTTCTGGAAAGCCGTAAATGCCCCTTTTACCAAGATAGAGAGGTAGACATCATAGATGTGGCCATCACGGGAGAAAGGTGGGCAGACTCCTTTGGGGACCTTTATAAATCAAAGGGGGCAGTGTCTGATGTACAAGCAGAAAGTGAACAGGGAGCCTTCCCCCTTGATTTGAATATTACCCTAGAGGAGGTGACACGGGCCATTAGGGAGAGTGCGGCAGGCAAAGCACCAGGTCCAGACGGGATCCCAGTGGATGTATATAGATCAAACATTGATCTGTGGGCCCCGCTATTAACAATGGTACTAAATAGCACTTGCAATTTTAAACTTATACCTACATGGTCAGATGCGATAGTCATACCTATCTTCAAGAAGGGTAACAGGAATGACCCTAGCTGCTATCGGGCTATTTCTCTTCTGGACGCCCTTATGAAAATTGTGGGGAGAATAATTTTAAATAGACTTAAAACCTGGGCATCCGATGAGGGTTTTTTAACAAAACTACAATATGGCTTCCGGTCAGGTATGGGAACCATAGAGCAGGGACTGAACCTGACCTTACTCATAGACAAATATACGAAGGCAAAAAGGGGGAAACTCTTTCTCACCTTTCTAGATTTGAGCTCAGTGTTGACTGCGTAAACCACAGCATACTTTGGGCTATTTTAGAAGATCTTAAGGTGGACAGGGTTACTGCTTATAAAGGAATTGTACAAGAATGCAGGGGCGAGGGTGCACTTTGAGAAGAGGGAGGAATGCTCGGCCAAATTCCCTATCGAAAAGGGTATCAGACAGGGGTGTATACTGGCCCCTTTTCTTTTTACACTTTATATAAATAGTTTTGGCCAACATCTCAGTAGAGACCAAAATGATTACCCGACTATAGGGGGCGCCCCCGTTCCTCCCTTATTATACGCCGACGATGGGGTTATTATGTCAAGAACACAACGGGGCCTCCAAAGGGCAGTGACCAGCTTTGCCATCTACATGAAAGAGAGGGGTCTAAGAGTGAATATATATATCTAAGACTTTCACTATGAGCTGCAGTAATAAAACGATGGATTTAGGCCCAGATCCTTGTACTGGGGTGAATGTATGACATTGTTCTACATTCTGTCCATCAACTGTGTTTTTTGCAATTTTTACCCTGAGTGTGCTGGGTATACTCAGACGTGAGTCCCAGGCTCTCCACACCACTGGAGTCAAGCTATCCAGGCTGATGAAGGCTGATAGCCAGAAACCGGTCCTTGGATGCTTGATTCCGGTCTGGGGAAGACATGGCTTGGTAGTTCGGACTGGACTGTTCCCATGAGGCACAGGGTCAGAGCTGATTTGCATATAGCCATTGTCTAACCCAGGGTGGTGTGGAGTGCAAATAAACGATGGATTTAGGCCCAGATCCTTGTACTGGGGTGAATGTATGACATTGTTCTACATTCTGTCCATCAACTGTGTTTTTTGCAGTAATAATAGAGGCACACCGTGTAACATCTTTATTGAAAATAGAAAAATAGAAAACACTGACACCTTTTGTTACTTAGGTATCACCTTCGATAAGAGAGGCACCTAGAAATCGATGATTAAGGCTAGGAAGTTGATTTTTACCAGAGCCATGGGGGCAGTCTTAAACTTCGCTAAAAAGATAGGCGAGAGACCCGTGAAAGAATTGATGGAAGTTTACAAGACAAAATGTGTATCCACAGGGGCTTACGGGGCAGGGCTATGGGGCGTTGAAGGGTCAGATGCAATGCAAGTTTGTGAAAAAGGTTTTATCCATTTTCTTTTAGGCGTCCCTGCTTCCTCCGCGACCTATAGTTGTCATTAGGAATTAGGCATCCCTTACATATTAGATACCATCAAGATAGCCCCATTGCTACTATGGCACAAGGTATGGGTAATGGATGAAACAGCTTTTAATAGGGACGTAATACGGGATTTCCTTAAGCTAGATGAGGCCAGAGAAATGGTGTGGTTTAATTATATAAAAGGGTTAACGAATGCCATTGGGCATCTTGAATACTTCACTGACCCCAGTAGCCTTGAAGATATTTCCAGGAAAGATCTGAAGGCTCGTTGCCTGAAATATCTTAATGAGCAAAGATGGGACAAAGAGAGAGAAAAACAAACGTAATGGCGCACCAATTGATTTTAAGTGGTGGGGGCACTCAACAATATCTTTTGATGGTACCGAGCAGCTTTAGCCGTATGATACTGGCCCGTTTCCAACTTGGCTCTTTTTTTAGAATGGTTTTATTTCCAGTGATAAATGTTTGGTCATCTGACACCCTCGTTTGCCCCTGTGATGATGTATCTCTACAATCAACTTTGACTGCACTTTATTTTGCAAATTTGTTACTGTACCCAGGAAAAAATATCTCAAACCGATTCTCAGATGCTGGAACATCAGATATTGTAGGGCAGCGTTGCTTAGATTACAGATGTTAGAATCAACAGCGATTATTCTAGCTGTATCATTGTACCTGAAAGCGATAATTAGGTCCCGCTCAACAATGTAATGTAATTTTCTATTCTTACAGTATGATCTCTCCGCCCACTTTGATTGCGAGGTCTATCCTTATCAATATCGATTGTTAAGATTTGTATTTTTATTAGGTACATTTTATACATTTTAGCTTATGTTTGTAACAAATAGATTTGGGATTATTGTAAATTAATCATGTTCCATCTGATGTAACGCCTATTTTAAATTTCATTCATTCATGCATGTATGTACATATCCTTCTCTTGCCTTTTGTGTTTTTAGAATTTCTTATGTAATGAAATCGAATAAAGCTTTTACTTACTACTTACCTACTGATTGACTGCCTAAGTGACTAATTTAAACTGTACATATATGGGATAGTGATTAAACTGTGTGCATATCTGTATCACTCTATCTCTTGTTGTGTAAACTACTAAATAAGTTGGTTACTAGCTATGTGAAAATCTATATTAGTTATTAAATACTTAAGTGAGTAATTGTATGGGATAGTGAATGTGTGTGTAATTGGATGGGAGGTGTGTGACTGTCCAAAGATGTGTAAATAGTTGATTTAGTAAGTATATGAGGTTAAGACTGTATGTGGAAACAGGTGTTTGAGTGAGTGAATCTCTTTATGGGTGTGGTGATGAGTAAATATATTTCTCAATGATACATGTCCAACAAAGTAGAAATATAAAAGGCAGTGAATGTGACAGTTGCTGTATATAAATACGTATACATAAGAGTCAGTGATTGTATGAGTAACTGTATTGAAAACTGTATACTTGGAATAGTGATTTTATAACACACTAAGTATGAGTTACTATCTATATGAATAAATAAAGTGTTTTTTGTATACATATGTAGCTTAGTAAATATAAGTATGATCAATTGTTTGTATAAGTGAATGGGATGGCTGCTTAAGTGAATAGGATGTGTGCTGGTGTGTAATGTCGATGTAGGTGTATAAGTATATTTAATAGTGTTCTATTGATCTTTGTTAGCATGTATAAGTGTACATATAGGTAAGTGTTTAGATGTGTGTGTAGATGTAGGAATCACTGAGTGGGTTTTTAGAAACTTGTATTGGTGTGTCAATGGTTTCAAATATGGTACTCCATATTTTATAATGAGTGTTGAAAGGTTACATTAGTGTATGATGAGATGTATCAGATTGTCACATGGATGATGTCATCAGTGATGTCATCAGTGATGTCATTTGAGATGGTATCAGTGATGTCACTGACCATGTCATGAATGATGTAATATGTGACATCATCACCAGTGGATTGTGGGCGCGAGAGTTACCGTTAGTACAACTAAGTATAACAGAGGAATTTCAATGGTTTTTTATGAGTGAAATGTCCAGCTAACTATAACACCCCTGAAACCTATGTTTTTTTCAGTGAATTTCTAAGGTTTTTTAAATGTTAATTCCTAACTATACCCTGCCTGAAACCTATGTTTTTTTCAGTGAATTTCAAAGGTTTTTTAAATGACAATTCCTACTTATAATGTTGACCACTTTCCCATATTTTCAACAAGTAACCAAATCTGCAATGCTACCTAAGAAAACAGGCAATATTTTCACTTACCACTAACAAATTAACATCAACATTTAAGTACTGTAAGAACATCGAATATGTACTGCGTGAATTACATTAAACTCACATCCATGTTTAAAGAGCAATATGTGATACAGTTTCTAATTATACACTTCCCACACGCAACAAAATCAAAATACCCAGCGCCATGATCACCACAACCATACCCATGGCCCCCTCCCCCAGCTACCTCAGAGGCAGCGCAAAACAGTAATACAGACCTTTCCAAAATAATGTCTCCTCAACAGTACACTAGCTCAATTTACAGAGATGTGGCAACCAAGTATGTATAAGGGAAAGAACTCGAACATTAACAATAATGTACACAACGCTAAGACTACCGGTGAAATACTATACACAATTCACTATAGAAATCAAAAACTTTTCAGTGTGAACATATACCATTGATACGTGTAGTGTACTGAATAGTGGAAGCAACCATATTATCTCAGACACTGGGGAATATTACGGTCATGTACCTGTGTTCACCCCCTCCTTTGAAACAGAAGTGGAGTGGGCTAGTCCAACGTAAACAACGTCAATGTAAGACTATAAATAATTAGTCTACACCTTGGGCGTGGTTAACTTCTGCAAAGAGAAGAGACTGCTCTGCAGCGAATGTCCCCACCCTGCCACTTGGCTTCCACCATGCCCGCGTGCTTCCTCGATACAGGCAGATTGGGAACTCAGCGCCACAGCACCGCAGACTTATGTGTGTATCGACTAGTGGTTTCCATGGACTCTGCGGACAGCAGGGTTGACAACTTGAATTCAACTTTGGATCTAAATTTGTCTTCAGTATCTGTGCGGAGAACTGCCTTCAAACTATTCTGCGGTCAGTAGAGTTGACAACTTGATACCAGGAGCGCCAGTACTACAGAAAACATTGAATTCAGTCTTGATTTATTTCAAACAGAGACAATTGCAGTATTTCCTCAGATTTTGTTAAAGTTTAAACAGTAGGAAATTCAGCCTTCATTTATTTAATGCAGAGACAATTACGGACAGCTTGCAAGGGAGCCTTTATTTATGAAAGGAAGATCAATTTCATTAATGGATACCACAAAAAAACGTTCATCTATGTCTGTACTAAGTACCACTTTCAAGTGTACACTGCGATCAACAGAGTTTACAACTTGATACCAGAAGCGGTGAAGCACTACAGTCAACATTGAATTCATTCTTGGTTTATCGAAGACAGAGACAATTCTACTGTGTCGTCAGATTTTCTTAACGTATGTGTCAAAAAAACATTTGTTGATGTTTCTGTGGACTACTGCCAAAGTTTACTCTGCCGACAGCAGGCTTCACAACTTGAATTTAACTTTCCATCCACACTACGAACAGTAGGGAATTCAGCCTTAATTTATGTAATGTAGAGACAATTGTACTGTATGTGTTCAGATTTTTTTTTACATAAGTCACAAAAATCATCCGTTGATATCTGTGCTGCCAACTGCCTTCAATCTACATTGTGAGGGCTCATGATTCAGGTGGAAGGGCGATTGCACATGACGCATTTCAATAGCCAAGAGACATTGTACCAGTGCGACCCGCACGAACCACGACTCATCACAGGATGAGCAGACGCTGAGTTCCTCAGGTACCACTAACTCACTGCACCACAAGTCATCTCCATGTGGCCTTGTTAAAGCAGTATTCACTAGGCAGAAAACATTGCTCCCAGTTCAACCTGCCCGGACTACGCATCATCGCAGGTTACGTACACGCTCAGTCACAAAGGTACTACTAACTCAGTGCACCATAATTCTTCGCCACATGGCCGTATTAAAGCAGAATGCAATAGAGAAAAAACATTGGTGAGAATGTGGCCCCCCCCTTTACCACTCATTATCGCAGGGTACGTACAAGCTCAGAGCCAAAGATACTACTAACTCAGTTCACCATAAATCATCGCAAAGAAGAATGAACAGTTTTATGTCTGCAATGAGGCATACTGTCACTTTTAAATGGAATTCATGCACAATTCAATCGACAAAATACATTACTTCAATTATTGTGCCTCCCCACACATCATCGCAGGGTACGTACAAGCTCAGCGCCAAAGGTACTACTAACTCAGTGCACCAGAAATCATCGCCACGTGCCCATATTGAATGAGATTATTTAGAAGAAAATATATCAGTTTTTGGAGATATACTTCAACTTCTGTGAATGCACAAACAACATTTATTAGAAAACTTGATTTTAAAGACTTTTCTACCAGTGCGTCCTGCTTGAACCACACATCATCGCAGACTCCACAGAACTTTGTTGCTTCAGGTGCCACTAACTCTTTCCACCACTTATCATTGCTGGGTGCACACACACTAAATTACCAATACTGTGCAGCTCTAATCAATGTCACAAAGTCATGGGCTATTGCTAACCGCTGCCTCCTGCCTACACAGCGGTCATCAGAGCTTACAATTAATTACACTGTTGACTTAATATTTGCAGACTACAATACCAAACTAAGTATAACACTTACCAAAACCTACACAATATCCCTTTATTATGCTTCCTTTAACAACTTTTTTTATATCACATATAGATTTTCTTAAATGATAAATTTCACGTTGCAAGTGCAAAGGTACACTTAATGATAGTCTACACTGTGGATAGCATTGCTCACAATTTGAGCCTCACTTATTCTTCATTAGAAACCTGAATTTCTTTTTTGGAGACAAAAATGGCTACACCACTGGAAGAATCATCTGATTCTGATAATTTTGTTGCTGAAAAATTCATAACCATCAATAGCACTCCCCCCCTCAAAATACATACAATCCAGTATGCAACATTCAATTCTTTGAGTGCAGCCCGTTCAGACCACACATCATCGCAGGATGAGCACACGCTAAACACCAGACATACCACTAACTCAGTGCACCATAAATATTCACCACAAGCCTTTATTAACACAAAATTCTGTCGTAAAAAAAAATGATCCCCAGTGCGGCCTATCTGGACCACGCATCTTCGCAGGTTATGTATACGCTCAGTTCCAAAGCTACTACTCAGTGCACCATAATTCATCACCACATGGCCGTATTCAGGTAGAATTTAACTGATTCTTCATTCATTATGTATAAAGTGCAGTACCAAATAAAGTAACCTCCCTCAAACCTACACAAAATCGCCACTTGCCCTTACTAAGCCAGAATTTACAAGACAAAAAACATTACTATCAGTACGTCCAGCCGAGTCCACATATCATCACAGGCTCCACAGAACCACCTTGTTATTTCAGGTACCACTAACTCAGTAGAAACCAAAATAAGTATAACACCTATCAAAACAAAGACAATATCCATTTAGTATGCTTCCTTCAAATTTTTTTTATATCACTTTTAGATTTAGTTGACTAATCAAATGCACGCTGCATACATGTTCCATCTTTTACTTCCACTATGATTGCTGATCATGCACTCCACCCTAAGATGTACACTCCTGACAGCAGGGTTTACAACTTCAATTCACCTTTGCATCCACACTATCGACAGTGCGAAATTCAACCTTGATTTATTTAATGCAGAGACAAATATACTGTATGTATTCAGATTTTGTTAAAACAAGTGAAAAAAAAACATTGTTCTATAACTGTTCTGACTACTAGCTTCCAAATACACTGTGCATAGTAGGGTTCACAACTTGAATTTACCTTTTCATCTACACTATAGACAGAATTAAATTCAGCCTCAATTAATTTAAAGCACATAAAAAAATAATGCTGTTGCACTGCTAGTATGCGCAAGCTCCTTCAATCGTTGCATTCTATGAACTATGAAAACAAACAATGTTGAAAATTGCCGCAAAAGGTACCTCCACCACCAGCAATACCAAGTACCTCTGGAACATCACCACCAAACATACATTCCCATTTTGAGAAAGTTAGAATGCACTACGTGAAATGCAATAGTTTAATTTGTTATGGGGGCAATCAGTAGACCTAGTTGACAGAGAAATTGATAACCATCAATGGCAGTTTTTTTTTCCCCCTCCCTCAAAGTTTATATAGTCCAGTATGCAACAGTGAATGGTTTGAGTGCAGCCCGCTCAAACCACGCATCATCGCAGGGTGAGCACACGATAAACACTGCACATACCACTAACTCAGTAGACTGTAAGTAATCGCCACATGCCCATGTTAAGGCAAAATTCAATAATCAAAACACATTTTTACCAGTGCGGTCTGCCTGACCCGCTAATCATCGCAGGCTCCACACAAACCGCACCTACTTCAGTGCGCCACAATTCATGAACCCTTTACGATGGAATGCTCTGTACATTATTTCATATACAATGTTTCTACCGTTGTACAACAGAAGTCATAAACCGTTATGATTAAATATCTGTATATGATATCATGATTACTATTCTATTTGTTACCAACAGCAACATAATAAAATGAAGTCAAACACACCTGCATGTACCCACTTCAACTTTCTATCTGTGTCTGTGTCTGTGTATTTATTATGTTTGTAAAATGCTGCCCTAGGGTCCTACCACATTATATTGTACTATAAATAGCGTATGAAACCATCTTACCTGTGACAGTAAGTGTGGGCTATTCCTCCTTTTTTGAAAAAAAAGCATATTTATATAGCGCAAAATCAACCCAAAACTATATTAGCAATTTACATGGGCACCGTATTTACAATATATTTTCAGGCACACGTACATTACGTCATTACTCTACAATAACAGGATGACTCGAACACTTATTTCCAGCATCAAGTTCTTCACTCTACCTGAATGACCACATACGTATATATATTCATAAATTGCTCAAAGAGGCACAAAGAAATGGCATATAGTACGCACAACACAATGACACAAATTAATGTGAGAAACTTGACTTCTTGAAACAATCTTCCTTTATTCTTTGTTCATAGAGCCAACGCGTTTCACCCATGCAGGCTTCATCAGGGCTAATTACAGGAGAATCAAAAAGCCACGTCCTGGCTACCTGATGAAGCAGAATCAACAATTTCTTCTTCTCAAAAAGGTCCTTGTTAGTCTCGTATAGTCTCTCTGATGGTCCGTCGTATTGGATCCCATGTACATGTATCACAAAATTCCAAAATAAAGGAAGATTGTTTCAAGAAATCAAGTTGCTCACATTAATTTGTGTCTTTGTGTTGTGCATACTATATGCCATTTCTTCTTTGCTCTTTGAGCAATTTATGTGTATATTCTTAATTTAAGTTCCGGGGCAGTGGACTTAAAAAGAAGGGCACAAGCCAGATAGTAGTAAGAACTAATTAGGAGTGATATAATAGCAAGTGCGGTTATAATTGTTTCCCTCACTGCCTTTGTGCGCTTTTTGACTGTACGTATATATATTAGCTGCCCTTCATGTGCCAAAAACTGCAACTTAAACCTTTCACAGCCCTGTATTACTTCAGCTACAACACTCCACTGAATGTACAACAAACATTAATAATCGCAAAACTGCATCATGTCCACCATCTTTTATGTGTGCAACTATGAACGAATATAGAGTCTGTGATACCCCGTACCTTCCATGTTGGCCAAGTTGTGGAACTTTACAGATATAATGACACATTTACGTTTAAGATACGGGTGGCATCAGCACTACAAAATGGACACCCAAATCAATTGATTTCTCATATAGCTCGTGATGGGACCACCCCCATTGCTCCGGAATCATGGTTCAGAGCCTCGCGCAGCACTGGTGTACGTCAGGCCAGCCCACTCCACTTACGCTTCCAGGAAAAAACTGAGACGCAACATTGCCCAGATTTCCATTGTACTGATTTCTTAGTGCCAGGTCTAGTTGTCAGAACGGCACACAAACACTCCCTCATGGCTGGTATACACCCACACCACACCCATCCCGCGCATGCGTCACTACACATGTGACCCTACCAATAAAAAAGATGGGGCGCACGTGCTGTGCGCCATTTTAGAGTTGCTCCCATCCCAAGCGCTGTGATGGCCCGGATGCCTCATGTAGGTCCGAAACACTGAGTACAAGGGCCCACCACTACGTGCGTGGCCGCTTTGGTCACCGAGTTAGAGGTACCGGAAGGACTGAGTCGGTGAAGAACCTGCTATGATGATGATGGAAGCATGAGTATGTGGTTAGCCATAGCGATATTAAGACTCAGCACCATATATGAGACTTCTTAGTGGCTATTTAAAATGTGATAAAGGTTGGGTACATTGCAATGATGGTCAATTGGTTTTAAACAATGTTTGCCTAAAGAATTACCAAATTTGTACCTAATATTCTTAAAGCCAAGGATTTAGAAACAAAATTTGGCCTTTCAGGATTACTATTGGACAACTTCAAAACAAATGATTTCACGAATACCATTTGGTCTTGAGGAAAAGTATCTAAAACAATTAAGAACTTTTAGTTGTATAATTTGTCAGCATATATTTCTAAACAACATTATTTACGGTGTATGAAAGTTAATAATAATGTTTTGTTATTTTATCATTGTTTGAGTTGTTTCATATTTAGGTAAGAAATTGCTCTTAGAAAAAAACATTTAACATATGATTTATTTCTATTTTTAGATTGTTATTGAGAATGTTGAATGGTTTTTTTTAAGATAATATTATTGATTGTCTTATTTTTGCCCGCTGTTATGTGATGAGTACAACTGAAATCACAGTTTCTAGTGAAATTCAATATATTCTGAGAACAGCAAAAAAGGCAAATGAAATGTATTAAAAATTATTCTGAGTTGTAAAATATATATTGTAACTGTATTTTTTCTTGTCTTCCACAGATGCTAATTTTATAATATATATCGTTTTTTTTCATTATTTATTACTTTTAAGGTAAGTATAAGTAACTATAAAAATGGTCAATGGGCTGTACTTGTACACAGCTCAAGAAACAAGAGATGGACGGAGTACATATGTGTGCAAAGATGGATTGTATTTTTTCAAGATATATGATAAAGTTAATATGCATACTGAGTGTCCCTAGGGACCCACTATCTCAGAAGATATATTCAAAAAGTGCCAGAAAGTTTTATTACAGAGATGTATAAAACGGGACAATGGCTTCAGAACAGCTCTCTGCAACGCAGCTGTATGGTATTGAATAGAAAGACATAGTTGGCTAGTAGAGACAAGGTGCTTTCAAGATTAAAAGAGACCAAATTGCTCAACATAAAATACGTCACAGAGTGTGTTTTCAAATACTCTTTCATATTTACAAGGACAGGATAAGTTACTTGTGTAGCTTTTCTTCTCTGTGTAAATATGTCCTCATCATACATAATACTTTGTGCTGTAGGGGCGTTCTATAGGTGTTGCTGTGAGTATTTTGGATATATATAAGCAATGACTAGTTTCTTATTTTGTTAAACGTTGAGTACTGGATAGGTCTTTAAGGATTGATGTGTGTGAAAACACATGAAGTATTCAAAAACTAGTGTCAGAATGGTACATAAATACACACCGATTCACAGTGTTATTCTAGACAAGCAACAGTATCCCTTGCTTTTTACTAAAACACATTTACTAGTTTGGAAGGGGTAAGGTGAATAGACATATTATATATTTTTTAGTACTGCATTTTAGTATAAGAGCCTGAGTCATTTTCCATAGTCATAAGGAGTGACTGGTTTTGAATTCTATGAAAACTTAAGAACATGATATCTTTAGAAGCAATTATATGTATACAACCTTATGAACTACTAAAACTCTACTGTTAGAATGTTATTAGACAACAGTATTTACATAATATTTTTTGGGGGCCAAAATAGTTGGTAAACCTACTTTTCTATTATGTACTAAGAAAACTGTTAAAGTGATGTGTTTATGTTTTTATGGTAGGACATAGAACATAACAGATTTGTTATGGATAAAGTGGGGAATATTACAGAAGAGACACTAAAAATTAGCAACAGTTTAATTGAACTACAAAATCAATGTATAACAGGCAGTGAAACTGATTCAGAGGACAACAGTACTGCAGATGTCACCTGTGAATTTGAAAATGAAAGCAATGATGCTGATTTTTTGGAAGCACTGGATGACGTAGAGTTACTGGAAGCTATAAACTCTGAAATGGCAAACCAGCAGTATGGTCTGGAAGAAGTACCAGATGAACTCCTTTTAGAAGCTGTGCTAAAATATGAGGTGGCTGGAGAATAATTTCATTGTTTATTAATAATACATTCTGGACAAAATACAGAGATGCTGTGTATCTTTTTTATGTGGAATTAAAATGTAGCCTAAGATCATTAGACTTTAAATTTTAATTAATTAATTAATCACTTTTAATTCAAATCTAAATGTAAAATCATCCTGTGGCAACAATATATCACTTTTTGTAACACAGTTATAGCACAAGATTTTGTTTTATATTTGCAATGACAGGAAAAGATACTCTGTATACGTTTTCTTCTCCATGTAAATAGATCATCATACACACCACTATGCATTGAAGGGGCGTTCTAAATGTGTTGCTGTGTGTGTTTGCACATAACACTTATACAACAAGACACATCAGAAATAATAAATCTGAAGATGTGTGTGAATGCTGCACCATTCTGCAGTTGGTGTAGCAAGGTAGAACAGTGAGCTAGGCTTTAGTACATGCACTGCTTCAAACGCTTATCCAGTTTGTATGCAGTTCTGCAACAATCTACACACTTGTGTTTCACACCTTCAATTTCCTAGTCTGTATCCTTACACTTACAGCAAACACTCTGTCACTGCCTTTCCACTCTTGTAGTGACCCATTCAGCAGTATGTACTAATCCATTTACTGTGCTAAAACTCAAGCACTTATAGATTTACTCAGACACTCTTCTTACAGTACTCTAATCATTCAGTCAGTACCCAGTACTCATGCAGCGAAGTAGGCCTTAGGACATGGACTGCTTCAAACCGCTATGCACTATGCATGCAGTCTTCTATCCACCTGCACACTTGTGTTTCACACCTTCAATTCCCCAGTCTGTATCCTTACACTACCAGCAAACACTCCGTCACTGCTCTTGCACTGTTGTAGTGACCCATTCAGCAGTATGTACTAATCCATTCACTGTGCTAAAATTCAAGCACTTATAGATTCAGTAAGACACTCTCCTTACAGTACGCTAAACATTCAGTCAGTACCCAGTACTCATGCAGCGAAGTAGGCCTTAGGACATGGACTGCTTCAAACCCCTATGCACTATGCTTGCAGTCTTCTATACACCTACACACTTGTCTTTCACATCTTCAATTCCCCAGTCTGTATCCTTACACTTCCACCACACACTCTGTCACAGCTGTTGCACTGTTGTAGTGACCCATTCAGCAGTATGTACTAATCCATTCACTGCGCCACAACTGAAGCACTTATAAATTCAATCAAGCACTCTCGTTGCAGAAATGTAATCATTCAGTCAGTACCCAAGTACTGATGCAGCGAAGTAGGCCTTAGGACATGGACTGCTTCAAACCTCTATGCACTATGCATGCAGTATTCTATGCACCTGCACACTTGTCTTTCACATCATCAATTCCCCAGTCTGTATCCTTCCACTTCCACCAAACACTCTGTCTCTGCCCTTGCACTGTTGTAGTGATCCATTCAGCAGTATGTACTAATCCATTCACTGCGTTAAAACTCAAGCACTTATAAATTCAGTTAGGCACTCTCCTTGCAGAACTGTAATCATTCAGTCAGCACCATCCTCCAATTGGTGTAGCAAAGCACAACAAGGAGAATTGTTTTCACTTCTCCTAATTTTTTCACTTTCAATATATGCTACAATGCACAGCATATATTGAAGGATAAAAATGCCTTTACTGATTGTTTTTGTGCAGGAAGGTGTCCCTTCCTGTACAAAAACAATCTCCACATGACACGGACATCCTTGCATCAGGGTGCAAGAGAGCCTGTGTCACCACATGGCTGCAGTTTAAGCAGCTGTGCAGAAGGAAGCACAGACCTGCAACATATTTATATACATATGTTGCATCCCTGTGATTCGGAAGTACCACAGCATGCTGTAGTTAAACAGTTTACAGTGTCATTCTGCAGCACTTTCTTATAATTCTACACTTATGCATTCACCACACATCACAAATGTATTTTTTCAGTCAATTATGCACTACACATACATTCATCTAAACTTTCATACAGTAGAATACTAGTTTAGCTCTTTCTTTAACCAGATTAGTTAGTTCTGAAAATATTTTTTTTTTCTTTTTGTTGTTTTGTTTTTTAATGATTTTTTGGGGGTTTTTTTAAACAGGGAAACAGGACGAACAGAACCAAAAACTATAAGAAAAAACAAACTAACAATGGTGGTTGTCGACAGCCCGACAAACAAGGTCCACTGATTGTTCACCATAAGAATTGAGACGTCAGCTTGTTACACAACTCAGTTGTGTGAACTGGGGACGTATATCTGGTGATTAACTCGAAGTTGAGGGTACTGTCCCAGATGTGCTTGGTATAGCTGGTGGTGCAGGAGCATTTTCTCTTAGTCTTCTCATCTCCTCTTGTGCTAGATTAACTGGATGATGTGTCTGCAAATGCTTTTTCATTCTCGCAGTCCCATACAAGTATTTTTTGCTGGGATTTCCTCTAGAGAGGACCGCTTCACAGATTTTGCATGTTACTTTTGGTGCATTGACCTTTTTTAGTCCAGGTGGGATTGTGAAAAACTTCCACACTAGAGATGAATACCTCTCTGAAGGGGGAGGTTCTGGAACAATTCCTGGACGTTAAACTCTTCAGAATCTGATGAAGAAGCAGGATTTGTAGCCATTCTCAAGATGATGTGGTCAATCAGGTTTGCAATGAGCAAAAAAGAGCAGATCTTCCTAGGAGGTCTTTCCTAAAGAAAAGTTCTAAGAAGAGTGATTGAAATGGGTGGGGTCCTTCAATAGTTTCAATAGAAAGTGTACTGAACCAATCAAATCTCTTTTTTAAGGTCACATAGGGTGCGCATAGGAATGCAAGTTGGATGCACGCACTCAGCACGCACCCTCCTCGCACCATGCTCGCACCCAGCGTGACTTCGCGCATTAAAAAGTGATATACTTTTTAAGAAAGCTAAACAATATTATTTTTAGAATGACCTCAGATAATCTTTTGTCTTAATATTTATATTAAATATATATAAATAACTTTTTCTACATTTAAGAAACCGCGGGAGTCGCGCACCCACTGTGTCCGATATGCATATGATGTCACGCGCTACCGTACCTCCGTCACGTCGCGTAATATGTACATCTTGCGTATGCACCAGAAGTCGCGCACAAGCCGCGTAGCAACTGCGTTAGAAAAGTCGTACCCGTCGCACACCCTATGCAGATCCTAGACAACAACCCTAAAATGGCGGACACGTTTCGCACACTAAACGAGTAGGATGTGCTTAGGGTGGGCGACTCCAAGGAAAAGGGAAAAAAAGAATAAAAATAATTTAGGTACATTATAAACAATATAAAATAATCAAAAATATATATTTTTATGTAAAAAAATGTTTTCAAATTTGTAATGTAATTTAAAAATAACATTAAAATATATATATAGATAGAAAATATATTTAAAAAAATAAATATACTTAAAAATTGTCATTTAAAAAACTTTGAAATTCACTAAAAAAACCTAGGTTTGAGATATGTTATAGTTAGGAATTAGCATTTAAAAAACCTTTGAAATTCACCGAAAAAACCATAGGTTTCAGGGGTGTTATAACTAGGAATTAGCAGTAAAAAAAAACCTTAGAAATTCACTGAAAAAACCATAGGTTTCAGGGGTGTTATAGTTAGCAAGACATTTCACTCGTACAAAACCATTGAAATTCCCACCTTATAGGTATTTGTACTTACTATAACTCGCGGGCCCGCAATCCACAGCTGATGATGTCACATATTACATCATTCATGACATGGTCGGTGACATCACTGATGCCATCTCAAATTACATCACTGATGACGACACTGATGACATCATCCATGTGACAAAGTGATATAACTCATTATACAGTAGCATAACCTTTCAACATTCATTATAAAGTATGGAGTATCAGGTTTGAAATCATTGAGACAGTAATACAACTTTCTATAAACTCACTTAGTAATTCCTACATCTACACACATTTAAACACATATAGATTCAGTCATACATACTTACAAAGATCAATAGAATATTATTAAATATACTTATACACCTACATCAACATTACACACCTGCACACATCATTTTCACTTATGCAGACATCCTTATCACTTTTGCAATTAATTGGTCATACTTGAATGTACTAAGATATACACTTACATAAACACCATTTTATTTATTCATAAAGTTAGAAAATCATACTTAGTGTGTTTGAAAATCAATATTAGAATTATACAGTTATCCATACACCATACAGTCAGTCATATAATCACTGAGTCTTAGGTATACTTATTTATATACAACAACTGTCGCATATACTGCCTTTTATATTTCTAGTTTGTTGGACATATATCATTGACAAATATATTTACTCATCAATACAGTCACAAAGACATTCACTCACCCAATCAACTGTATCCACATACAGTCTTAACCTCATATACCTACTAAATCAACTATTTACACATATTTGGACAGTCACAAACGTCCCACCCAATCACACACACATGTATTCACTATCCCATACAAATAATCAGTTAAGTAATTATTAACTAATATAGACTTTCACATAGCTAGTAACCAAATTATGTAGTAGTTTACACAACAAGAGATACAGTGATACAGATATTCACACAGTTTAATCACTAGCCCATATATTTAGTGAGACACTTTAAATTACTCATTTAGACAATCAGTCACAGTGCTACTAAATCCTCCATCCAGACACTTATACATCCACTAATTCTTCAATGCAGATTGGTATATATATATATAATACATATTTAAATAACAAACCAAACCGCATTCACTGGATGATGTCGTCAGTGATTTCATTTGAGATGGCTTCAGTGATGTCACTGACCATGTCATGAATGATGTAATATGTGACATCATCAGCAGTGGATTGCGGGCGTGCAAGTTATAGTTAGTAAAACTAACTATAAGGTGGGAATTTCAATGGTTTTGTACGAGTGAAATGTCTAGCTAACTATAACACCCCTGAAACCTATGGTTTTTTCAGTGAATTTCTAAGGTTTTGTAAATGCTAATTCCTAAATATAACACCCCTGAAACCTATGTTTTTTCCAGTGAATATATATATATATATATATATATTATATATATATATATATTCACTGAAAAAACCATAGGTTATAGACCATATATAGTTAGGAATTAGCATTTACAAAACCTTGAAAATTCACAGAAAAAACCATAGGTTATAGACCATATATAGTTAGGGATTAGCATTTACAAAACCTTAATTTACTCGCACAAAATCATTCAAATTCGCATATATAGTTAGTTGCACTAACTATATATCGCGCACCCGCAATCCACTGCTGATGATGTCACATATTACATCATTCATGACATGGTCAGTGACATCACTGATGACATCACTGATGACATCTCAAATGACATCACTGATGACATCACTGATGACATCATCCAGTGACTGTATGTTTCTGTAAAGTTAAAATGTGTCTTACATATTGAAGAATGAGTGGATGTATAAGTGTCTGGATGAAGAATTTAGTAGGTGCATGACTGACTGTATGAGTGAGTGATTAAATGTGTCTCACTGAGTGCACGGGTTAGTGACTAAACTGTCTTAATTTGTGCATCATTATGTCTGTTGTTCTGTAAACTGCTGCATGTGTTGATCAGTAGCTATATGAGTAACTATATGGGTTATTGATTGGTTGCCCAAGTATTTGTATGGGAGACTGAGTGTGTGTGTGGCTGGCTGGAAGATGTGTGACTCTGTGCAGATCAATGTGTTCTTGTATCAATGATTGTATAAGAGAGTAAGTATGTGTTAGTATCTGTTTGAAAATGTAAGGTACTCTATGTTTAACTGTATTGATTAGAAAATAGAAGTGTGATTGATTCTTTACAGGACTGACTAGGTGTGTGAGTAACTCCATGGATGAGTGGCAGAGTGTGAGTGTCTGTATAGGTGTATGAGTGCATATGATAGTGTTGTAAAGATGAGTGATTGTATGTATGAATGATTGTATGTGTGAATGAGTGAATCTGTGTGTAGACATAGGAATCAGTGAGTGCGTATGTAGTAACTAGTATTGGTGTGTCAATGGTTTAAAAAATTATATTCTGTATTTTACACTGGAGGTAACAGAGGTTATATTAAAGTGTGAGGAGATGCATTATATTGTCACATGAATGATATCATCAGTGATGTCATTTGAGATGTCATCAGTGATGTCATCAGTGATGTTATTTGAGATGTTATCAGTGATGTCATTTGAGATGTCATCAGTGATGTCATTTGAGATGTCATCAGTGATGTCATTTGAGGTGTCATCAGTGATGTCATCAGTGATGTCACTGACCATGTCATGAATGATGTAATATGTGACATCATCAGCAGTGGATTGCGGGTGCGCGATATATAGTTAGTGCAACTAACTATATATGCGAATTTCAATGGTTTTGTGCGAGTAAATTAAGGTTTTGTAAATGCTAATCCCTAACTATATATGGTCTATAACCTATGGTTTTTTCAGTGAATTTTCAAGGTTTTGTAAATGCTAATTCCTAACTATATATGGTCTATAACCTATGGTCTTTTCAGTGAATTTCAATGGTTTTTTAATAGCAAATATCAAAAGCTGTAAAATGTCAAGTACGTGGTAGGTAAAAACATTTTCGTATTTATGCACGCTGATGTGCTTTGAACACTGCCCCCCCCCTCCTCTTTTCTTTTAGGAGTATTCTCTCTTTGCAGATAGTGAAGGGTAGGTAACGTAAGCCTTTGCCCCTGTTGTAACCCGTCGTGCCTGCTTCCCTCTCCATTTGATTGATTGTTATCCAAGCATTTACTGTTTTCGAATTGGTTCTCTTTGGTTCATTCTCTATTTACAAACAAGCACAGAGTCGCAATACTCTGTTTAGTCTTTGCAGATAGTGAAAAATCGTTTAAAAAAACAAAAGGAATCGAGCAAAATCAGTAGGCCACTAATGGGATCTCTTTTTGACCTCGCTAAAATAGAAACATTAGGAACAACCCCTCATGAGAAATACGAAACTAGTGAGATGAACTGAGCTCGACACCATGATGGCTGCAAGACAGCTCGGCTCCGCCGCCCACCCCGCCCAAAATAACGACAAACCCTATGCAAATATTATAAATATATACAACACACCAGCAAAGTAACAGGGTAAAACATTTAATTAAATAACTATTTACATGGCAGCCTGCTGCAACATCCATCACTGTTCCTGTCGAGGTAGCATAGCTGGCGGCCTAGGAGTGGAGGACCGTTGTGCAAATTGCCCGGGGACGACACCATGCGCCAAGACTCGTCCCCAGTACATGCAGAGCTGATGTCCGACAAGTTGTGTGTGAGGATGCCTTGCTGATGCCGCCACCCCCACCACCACCTTTTTGTTACCTGATCCGGCTAGCTCAATCGATCGAGCATGAGACTCATGCACTCTGATCTCCTTGGCCTCAGTCAAGCATCAATAGTAAGATTTTCATACGTGAGTGTAGGTTCATGGTTTTCCATCCACAGACTAAAAGCCTGGAGTGGGAGTGAAAGAACCATAACTAGGTAAGAAGGAAGGCAGACGCTGTGGGAAGGACTCTGGATATGGTATGTGTTGTACATTCTTACATTGCTTCTTAGCTTCCAACAGCTGACCAGACCAGAAGCAGACCGAAGGAAAAGACCAGGAAGACCAGAGCAGTACCTCACTAAAAAGAACCCATCTAACTGCGACAAGAGACAAGAGGAGAAGTCTAAACGTAATTTACAAGGAAGATCAACCAAGAAGTCGCAAGTTAGTACTGTGAAACGTGTGCAAAAAGCAACCGCAAGTTACAAGAAGTAAGCGCAACTGTGAGTAAAATCAAAATTTGATTAGAGACTGTGCCCCTGCAGCAAATATTTAGAAGTAATTTTGACTTTTCTAGAAGACATCCTTAAGACTGGGAATCTATCAAGATCTGGATATGGGCAACGTACAAAATTGGTAGAAGTTTTGATATCAACACTTGCCATACTTGTTACAATAACGAGTGATTTTCAGTCAAAATACTGTTATGAGGAAGTCTAAATGAACGTGTGATTTTCATAGAAATAACTGTTTGTCAAAAGCGAGTGAAATTGAGGAAACGTCATCTTTCAACAGTCTTACCATTTGTGAGAGGAAGATCCTCCTGCTGAGAGGTCTGCTTCCTTCTGATGACGCATTAGAATCTTCGTGGGGTTTCAGTGGAAAGGCTGTGCTACGTCAACTTTACCGAGTCAAGGGAGCTGTGAACAACGTGAAAGGTCTCGGTAGAGGACAGCGTATGATGTCATGACGACGTGCAGGTCAGCCATTTTGATGTTCGGTCTCCACAGTAACCGGAACAACACAAAGCTGTCGTCTGCATCTTGAACATGGACTTCATGTCGTGTTGCTCCGATTTATTGCGTAGCTGCTCTGACTTATTTGATCGGATTCCAGATGGTTTGCAAGTCGCTACACAATTTTCGAGGTATGAGTCAATGTAAGCGTTATCTCAGGGATATTCTATCTCTACCTGGAATTTGTATTTGTGTACTTTGGGACAGTTGTCAATTTCAGCAGTGCCGGTGTTTGTCAAAGACTATCATTTCACCAATGCCGGTTAGTTTCTGAGGAAAAAAAAATAATAATAACCTATGACGTGTCATTGAGGGTGATATTGTGAGCCATACATGATTTTTGGATAGTATTTACTCAATATGAATGATTCTATGAGGAAAAGAATTGCATTTATTGCCAGAAGTTCACAACTCGTTCCTAAATGGTATAAACTCCAACTTTTATTAGCATAAAATACCATTTCAACAGGCTGTTACTTCATGCAACAGCGCCACCTACTGGATCTTTGTTAAAAGTTCAGAGTGCCAATCCACAATTGGTGATGCTTCAAGGTCTGGAACAGAGATTTCTTTCAATGATGATATGAATTAACACATATGTAGTAAAGTCACAGAAAAAAAAAATCAGACTTATTGCAACAAGATGTGATGATTAAGGTATTGAAAGATCAAAGGAGAGACAACATTACAAATTCCGGAACCAAGAGTTGGGTGGGGTCAGAAAATGCCCTAGACTGGGAGTGAACAAAGCAAATTCCAAGACCCACTGTAGCAAGTGATTGATGGAGACAAAGAAAATGTCTCTGGACTGAAAGAGGAAAAGCTGAATTTCAGTACCCGCTGAACTATGAGAAGGTTCTAAAAAGAGCAAAGGGGAGACGGATAAAGTGATTTCCAGGACCCATTTAACTGGTGAATGGGTGGGGACAGAGAAATGTCCCTGTACTGGTAGAGAGTGAAGCAAATTCTAGGACCCGCTAAACCAAGAGTTGGGTGGGGACAAGAAGATGTCCCTGTACTGGTAGAGAGTGAAGCAAATTCCAGGACCCGCTAAACCGAGAGTTGAGTGGGGACAAGAAGATGTCCCTGTACTGGTAGAAAATGAAGCAAATTCCAGGACCCGCTAGACCAAGAGTTGGGTGGGGACAAGAAGATGTCCCTAGACTGGTAGAAGACGAATGAAATTCCAGGACCCGTTAAACCATGAGATGGGTGGGAACGGAAGAGTCTCTGGACTGGAAAGTACCGGGAGAGGACATAGGATGTCCCAGGACCGGGGTAGGAGTACCGGGAGAGGACATAGGATGTCCCAGGACCGGGGTAGGAGTACCGGGAGTGGACAGACGTCGTGCCAGGACCGGTGGGGGGCAAGACTCCCACAACCTGTTCCAGGAGAGAATGAAGTGAGATTCAACTCCGGCAGGGTTCATGACCGTGGTTCATGAAGGACTTGAGTTTGTGAAATGAAATTTAAGGATCTTGGAAGCCTAAAATCAATCTGAGGCTCTTAACCCGAAGGATAGACCCAGAACCTGCACACCTGGTTCTAAACTAACTCTTTGGTCTGAAAAAGTCAAGATCCATATTTTCTTCGGGGGTATCCTTCCAGAACTGTTGTATCTTCTTTGCAGCTAATATCTTCGATGGACAATTTTTGTTTGAGAAAGTGAACTTTCTTTTTCTGTCTTTGGTGGCCACATTGAAGGAAAATAGAGAGTGGTCTGACTCTTCATTTTTGTCTGCTGAAGGGGGGAAGGTGGTTATAGGGATCTTCATCTTATTTCACTTCTTGATCCTGATTCTTCTCTCCTTGTTCTGGAAGTTCTTGAGGTCTTTGACCTCCTTAGTGTTATACGTTTTATTTTCTGTTTTCCATGCTTTATCTTCTTACGTGTTTGAGGTTTTCATATTTGTTGGTTGTAGGGGGGAAGATATGTTGTACATTCTTACATTGCTTCTTAGCTTCCTTAGTCCTTTCTCTGTGTTTCTGTCTTCTTACATAGCTGTATTCTATCTGTAGTGTTGGGGATTCTACTACTGGCAGTTGGTCTGGTCAGCTGTGGGGAACTACTGCTCTGTGTCTTAACTTATTCTTAGTAACTTAATAAATACAACCTAACTACAAGAAGACTTGTCCTGCTGCCTACTTAATTTTATTTACAACAGTATGTTCCTTGGTCCCTGAGTTGCTTCGATGTCACTGCCTTGCACAAGTGGTCCTGGATGTTGGGTGCCAAAGTTGAGAGTTCTGAGCAGCGCTTGTAACACTGTCTGAAGCTTATTTGCACCTGCTGCAGCTTCACTATTCTCAAAGTAAGTGGGGGCTGTTTGTGGACCTTACTGCATTGGAAAACAATGTGATGCGGTGCCTCCCTGAACTGCTTGACGGAGGCCCCCGAGGAGCGGTGTGATGGCGTGGACTCGGAGGGGGCGCTTGGCTCCGACCCCCTCCCCAAGTCTTGTTGCCCTGGTGTGGCCTGAGATCGCCCCCGACATAGGCGGCCGGCTCCCGGGGTCAAGCGGAACTTTTTGCCTTTTGGTGACTCTTCCATTCTGAACATTGTCCCACAATCAGTTTGACCTGTAGACACGTACTGCGGTGCCCTTGTCCGACCATCTCATATTCTTGCGCCAGGAGACGGCGTGGGATGCACTAGAAGGGAGAGGCGGCGCGAACGAGCCTCCCCCACCTCCCCAGGTGGAGGTTTTTCAGGTACACCCCAGCGCTTCACGCAACCAGCTGAGTTGCGCCCTCTCTTGCTGCTACAGCGTCTCGCCCACCATCCACTTGAATTGCACCCACTCTTGCAGTGCAGCGATAGGCGGCTGCAACAGGACTCTCAAAATGGCGGCCGACTCTTCGGATTTAGGCCTAGTCCACTAAAATGGCCCTGGGACACCTTGGAACTCGGACGCTTGATTGCTAGGGCATGGACCCCATTCCCAAAAGCGTCCCCTCAGCCTTGAAGATTCTACAAAAGTCACCGGGGCCCCCGACTCCCGCAGACTTCCGGTGGCAAGCGACTGCCATGATTGCTCGCGGAATAGCCACGACGTAGCCACGGGGTGCTCTCATGCTGATGCCAGCTTCAATCTGAAACATCCAGAAACACCGTAGACTACCAATTCGATCAGTTCCTGTGGAGCCCCAACGTGACCCGGTAGAGAAGAACTTGCCCTTCCCTCTTTGACTGAAGGTTCTTGTTGCCTGTCCCTTCTGTTGTCATTTAACAGAACTTTTTGGACTACTGAAAGGGGTTGTGTTCCGACCGCTGGTTGGTGGAGACATTTTGACTATATTCTGGACCTGCACTGTTGCGTAATGCGTCATATGACGCGCCGCGTTAGCGCACCCGGAAGTGCTCCAGTGCGCAAGCGCAGCTTCCCGGAAGCGATCCAGAGCGCGGCGCGCAGCGCGTAACGTAAGCATAACAGGTCATGTGACTTGTTAATAAAACTTTTCATTGGTTCATTTTACTTTTGTTATTCTAATGATGAAAGGCTTGGTCATATGAAAAGTGAGTTTCTTCGTCCCATGAGGTAGCCGTTGAAGAAAAGAGGCTCGGCCTGCTGTCTTAGTCGCTGATAGGCATGAATATCAGATTCTTATCGATCACTTTATGTTGCAGAAGTAGAAAACACAACAGCCCTTCACCATTTATTTTTACTGCGTTCCTGCGTATTATACCTTTTAACCGTCATGTAATTGGACTCCTTTATTTCACTTGCCTTTTACTGATTCGAAAACAGTGGCTATTATTCAAAACTTTACCAATGTAGGTACTACTACCATGTTTTGTTTTAAAAATCCTTTATTGTGAAAATGTCAGTATACAAATACGGACCTATAACCACGTGGGCCGGCCACGGAGCAAACTGGAATCGTATATGATGAGGGAACATTTACACTGTAGAAGAACGTAAAGGGCGACCCATTAGGTTGCAAGAACTAAGGTGTCTAACATTTGCGGAATCGGTGGACGTACATTTTATAATTAAAGTACGACAGGGCCAGTTACAATAAAATTATCTAGATATACATTTGCGGGCAAGTACCATAGGTGACGTTAATTTGAACTTTCAATAGTACAGTAATCAATAACACATCAGAACTTAATATCAATAGGGATGTCCAAATGTTCAATCAATTCTCGTCCCCGCCCGCCATGTGCTTCAAAACTGCATACGTATCTCGTGATATCAAGGTTGGGCAACCAGTACACAACAAGGAGTTACGAGTCCCATTTATACCAGCGCCATTTTGGGCGAGGCCGGACAGGTCCAGGATATAGTCAAAATGTCTCCACCAACCAGCGGTCAGACCAGAACCCTTTTCGGCAGTCCAAAATGATTCCGTTAAATGACAACAGTAGAAATAGTCAACAAGAACAATCAGTCAAAAGAGGGGACGCTTTCGTAAATGGGGCCCATGCCCTAGCAGGCAAGCGTCCGAGTTCCAAGGTGTCCTAGAGCCATTTTAGTGGTCCAGGCCCAAATCAAAAGAGCTGGCCACCATTTTGAGAGTCCTGTTGCAGCCGGCTATCGCTGCACCACAAGAGTAGCCGCAATTCAGCTAGATAGCGGGTGAGTCACTGTACCGCAAAAGCGGGCGGAACTCAGCTGAAAGGCGAGTGAAACGCTAAGAGGCGCCCCACTGCAGATGAGGTGCCTCCACCTGGGGAGGAGGAGGAGGCCCGTTTGCGCTGCCTCTCCCCCCCCCCCCGGGCACCCCACGCCGTCTTTCGGCGCAGCATTGTAGGATGGCCACACCAGTGAAACTTGCTGGACACCACCTCGGTGCCATCCGGATCTCGGCGCGTTGTGCTGCCTTCGGCCTATTCGCACATCGGTCCACTACTGACGCCGCCTCACAGGCCAACGGATTTTGTAGGCTTTTTATAGCCCAAAGCCGCATAACAGGTCATGTGACTTGTTTATAAAACTTTTCATTAGTTCATTTTACTTTTGGTTTCCTAATGATGAAATGCTTGATCATATGACCTAAAAATAACACTTTTCATTGGATTAAAACATTTTTTTTTCCCAAATGATGAAAGCCCCACCTTTTTTTTACTCACTCGGCAATCCAAAAAGATTCCGTTAGATGACGACAGAGGGGACAGGCAACAAGAACCATCACTCAAAAAAGGGGAGGGCAAGTTCTTCCCTACCGGGTCACGTTGGGGCTCCACCGGAACTCATCGAATTGATAGTCTACACTGTTTCTGGATGTTTCAGACTGAAGCTGGCGTCAGCATGAGAGCACCACCATCTCGTAGCTCCGTCGTGGCCATTCCGCAAGCAATCTTGGCAGCCGCTCCCCACCGGAAGCCTGCAGGAGTCGGGGGCTCCCAAGACTTTTGTAGAATCTTCAAGGCTGAGGGGACGCTTTCGAGAATGGGGCCCAAGCCCTAGCAGACAAGCGTCCGAGTTCCAAGGTGTCCCAGGGCCATTTTAGTGGACCAGGCCCAACTCCGAAGAGCCGGCCGCCATTTTAAGAGTCCTGTGGCAGCCGCCTATCGCTGCACCACAAGAGAGGGCGCAATTCAACTAGATGGTGAGCGAGACGCTCTAGCCGCAAGAGCAAGCGGTAAACAGCTGAATGGCGGATGAGGCACAGTGCAGCAAAAGCGGGCGGAAAAACGCTGAATGGCAAGTGAAACGCTAAAGGGGCGCCCCACTACAGCAGACGAGCCTCCACCTGGGGAGGCCCGTTCACGCCGCCTCCCTCCCCCCCCCGGGGCGCCCCACGCCGTTTTTCAGAGCAGCATTGTAGGATGCCAAAACCAGTGCGGCAAGTAAAGAACATCACCTGGGTGCTGTCCAGATCTCAGCGCGTTCTGCTGCCTTGGGACTATTCGCACAACAGACTGCTATTGACGAGGCACAGTGCAGCAAAAGCGGGCGGAAAACCGCTGAATGGCAAGTGAAACGCTAAAGGGGCGCCCCACTACAGCAGACGAGCCTCCACCTGGGAAGGCCCGTTCACGCCGCCTCCCCCCCCCCCCGGGGCGCCCCACGCCGTTTTTCGGAGCAGCATTGTAGGATACCAAAACCAGTGTGCCAAGTAAAGGACATCACCTGGGTGCCGTCCAGAACTCAGCACGTTGTGCTGCCTTCGGACTATTCGCACAACAGACCGCTACTGACCATTGTTGCCTCTGTTTAAAAAATGTTTTTTTTAACGTGTGTACTGTTTTTGTTGCGTTGTATATATTTATAAGTTTTTAAAGTGTTATAATCTTACTACTTTGTTGGAGTGCTATATATTTTTAATGTGACACATAATTGTGAAGACTTTGATGTACAAAAAGGCATCCCTGGAATCTTCCGCTTCAGGCTCGGTCCCACACACCCTCACAGTGAGAATCCCCTCCCCAATCACAATACAGGATCGTTATCAGATAGTAGGAACGCGTGTGGTGTGACGGATCTCATCGGGTGGGGGCCTTGATCTACTGTAACTCCTTTGAAGAGGGGTGATTCTTTACAGTTGAGGCCATAAACTACATCCGCAGGGCTAGGTGATAGCCTGGGACCGGCCTGGACAATCAGACACAGAGTAAGAGGAGTGTCAGAGGGTGCGGTAGTGAATAGGGTGAAAGGGAGGTGTCGGGCGGGCACAGGGTGTGATTCTCAGGGAAGAGCAGCGCAGATGGGGGGAGGTTTATGGCCCATGCATAAGACAGAGAGCGGGGGTGACCAGTGCATGGGGGAGATGCTTGCGAGGGTGGGGAGCCATGCTGAGGATCGGCGGCGTGCAGAGAGTGGGTCTGCTCAAGGCATCTAAAATGGCTGCCATGCACGACAAAAGTGTGGCATTGGAAAAAAGCAAGATGGCGCAGACAATGTTTATCAATACGAATTAATTTATAACAATTATTTTTAACAATATATTTACTCGCAGTGTCAAAATGGCGGTCAACACTTCCTGATTTCCTTCGAATCGAACGTTAACAGACGTCACGATCGGCGGCGTGCAGAGAGTGGGTCTGGTCAAGGCATCTAAAATGGCTGCCGTGCACGACAAAAGTGTGCCATTGGAAAAAAAGCAAGATAGCACAGACAATGTTTATCAATACGGATTAATTTATAACAATTATTTTTAACAATATATTTACTCGCAGTGTCAAAATGGCGGTCAACACTTCCTGATTTCCTTTGAATCGAACGTTAACAGACGTCACGCAGCAAAAGAAAAAAAAACGCTCACGCGCAGCCGCTGGAAGACAAGTATCAACATATATGAGCATCCTCAGCCACCCTCAGAAAACATAGGGGGTCAGGATACGTCTCCCGTACTCCCTTATACCCATTTCTCACATTGTTTTTCCTCCATCTTATAATTTAATAAAATCGAAACACAAAATGGCGAATTCCCATTTCGCGTCCCGGTTCACTACCCGGTTCGCGAACCGGAAAGCGCTTCTACCGCAAAAAATCAATATTTTTTTATTTGCCCCACGGGACCCTTTAATAACCCCAACATCATTCCTAGGGGGTCAAGAAGGGTCTACCTTGCCCCCTTTCATTAAATTCCCCCTTTGTTTTTCTCCTCCTCTTGTCTCTCGATCCTACCGAGAGACAAGATGGCGGCCGCTCTGGACTGTTTAGAATGTTGACAGTCACAGGAGAGCCAATCAGCTTCGCTACGCAAATTTCCGTTACGCGAAAAGTTCGCGAACCGGAGCGCTATCCGGGGCGCTGTCACAGATATATCTGTTTTTTAAAACGTTAATTTCTCAAAATCCACTGGAGCACATATATTGAGACCCAGCAAAGGCACATCGGGCTAACAGTCCCTACAATTTTGCCAAGTTTCGTGCAAATCCATTCAGCCGTTCGAGCTAAAAGTGAGGCCAAACGCCCTATGGAAAACTCAATGTTAAAAACGCGTTTTGGGACCCCCCTTTTTTCTCGGCCCCCCCTTGACGAAACCCCCCCAAATTTTCAGGGGCTGCTCAGTAACAAAATGTGGCATTTTCCAGAAAATTTCAGCCGATTCCGTCCACAAACGCCAAAGTTATTAGACATAGAATTTTCAAAAGTCCCATAGAGAAAAAATCCTAACTATATATACCTACTGGCGACCTGCAGTAGGTATATATATATATATATATATATATATATATATATATATATATATATATATATATATATATATATTCACAGAAAAAACCATAGGTTATAGTGGATATATAGTTAGGAATTTGCATTTACAAAACCTTGAAAATTCAATGAAAAAACCATAGGTTATAGGCCATATATAGTTAGGAATTAGCATTTACAAAACCTTATTTTACTCGCATAAAACCATTGAAATTCCATATATAGTTAGCTAACTATAAGCGCTAACTATATATCGCGCACCCGCAATCCACTGCTGATGATGTCACATATTACATCATTCATGACATGGTCAGTGACATCACTGATGACATCACTGATGACATCTCAAATGACATCACTGATGACATCACTGATCACAACATCCAGTGATTGTATGTGTCTGTAAAGTTTAAATATGTTTTACATATTGAAGAATGAGTGGATGTATAAGTGTCTAGATGAAGAATTTAGTAGGTGCATGACTGACTGTATGAAAGAGTGATTAAATGTGTCTCACTGAGTGCATGGGTTAGTGACTAAACTGTCTTAATTTGTGCATCAGTATGTTTGTTGTTGTGTAAGCTGCTGCATGTGTTGATCAGTAGCTATAAGAGTGGCCATATGGGTTATTGATTGGTTGCCCAAGTATTTGAATGGGAGGCTGAGTGTGTGTGTGGGTGGCTGGGAGGTGCGTGACTCTGTGCATAGATGTGTAAGCAGTTGATTCACTAGGAGTATGAGTTCAAGAGTGCATGTGGAAACAGCTATATGGGCGGTTGACTGTGCATGGGTGTGTTGGTGAGTGAATGGATTTCTCATTGCTACATGTGCAAGTAAGTACGTATGTAAAACACAATACATGTGAGAGTTGACATATATAAATAACTGAACATAAGAGCCAGTGAATGTGTGAGTGGCTGTATCGATCACTGTGAGCTTGTATCAGGGATTATATAAGAGAGTAAATATGTGTTATTATATGTTTGAATAAGTAAGATGTGTATAACTGTATAGTTGAGGAAATGGAGGTGTGATTGATTCTTTGCATGACTGACTAGGTGTGTGAGTAACTCCATGGATGAGTGACAGTCTGTGAGTGTCTGTTTATACTGAGTGTATGTAAGGTTATATTAGAGTCTGAAGAGGTTCATTGTATTATCACATGAGTGATGTGATCAGTGATGACAAATGAGATGTCATCAGTGATGTCATTTGAGTTGTCATCAGTGATGTCATTTGAGATGTCATCATTGATATCATTTGAGTTGTCATCAGTGATGTCATTTGAGATGTCATCAGTGATGTCATCAGTGATGTCACTGACCATGTCATGAATGATGTAATATGTGACATCATCAGCAGTGGATTGCGGGTGCGCGATATATAGTTAGCGCTTATAGTTAGCTAACTATATATGGAATTTCAATGGTTTTATGCGAGTAAAATAAGGTTTTGTAAATGCTAATTCCTAACTATATATGGCCTATAACCTATGGTTTTTTCATTGAATTTTCAAGGTTTTGTAAATGCAAATTCCTAACTATATATCCACTATAACCTATGGTTTTTTCTGTGAATTTCATTGGTTTTTTAATAGCAAATATGAAAAGCTTTAAAATGTCAAGTACGTGATAGATAAAAACATTTTCGTATTTATGCACGCTGATGTGCTTTGAACGCTGCCCCCCCCCCCCCCTCCCCTCTTTTGCCTTTGTTAGTACTCTCTCTTTGCAGATACAGAAGAGTAGTTAACGCAGGCCTTTACCCCCGTTGTAATCCGTCGTACCTCCTTGTCTCTCCATTTGATTGATTGTTGTCCAAGCATTTACTGTTTTAGAATTGGTTCTCTTTGGATCATTCTCTATTTACAAACAAGCACAAAGTCGCAATCCTCTGTTTAGTCTTTGCAGATAGTGAAAAATCGTGTAAAAAAATAAAAGTAATCGAGCAAAATCAGTAGGCCACTAATTGGATCTCTTTTTGACCTCGCTAAAATAGAAATATTAGGAACAACCCTTCTTGAGAAATACGAAAATAGTGAGATGAACTGAGCTCCACACCATGAGGGCTGCAAGACAGCTCGGCTCTATCACCCATCCCGCACAAAATAATGACAAACCCTATGCAAATATTAAAAATATAGACAACACACCAGCAAAGAAACAGGGTAAAACATTTTATTAAAAAACTATTTACATAACGTTGGTTTATAAGATGATGTCAGTAGTGGACCGATGTGTGAATAGATCGAAAACAGCACAAGGCTCCAAGATCCGGAGAGCAAGCTCCTGGATGTTGGGTGCCATAGTTTAGAGTTCTGAATTTCAGCCTTTTTCAATGCCTGTGCTTTGTTGAATCAAAATGGCGGCTTGACACAAAGCTGACTCAAGCGTTGCTACTGATGCAGACCAAAACTGGTTTTCAGTTTGTACATTTTTCTAGATTTTTCAATCCAAGTTTGGTTGACTTTGTAGAACGATGGCTTCAGATTTTCAACATACGATGTGGTGGCGCTGACTGGGAGGGGGCGCTTCGCTCCTGCCCCCTCCCCAAGTAAGATTTTCATACGTGAAAGTACGTTAATGGTTTTGGTCCCCGAGATGCTTCGATGTCACTACCATTCTCAAATAGCATAAGTTCTAGATGTTGGGTGCCATAGTTAAGAGTTCTGAGCAGCGCTTGTAACACTGTCTGAAGCTTATTTCCACCTACTGCAGCTTCACTATTCTCAAAGTAAGTGAGTGTCGTTTGTGGACCTGACTGCATTAGAAAACAATGTCATATGTTACCTTCCTAAACAGCTTGACGGAGGCCCCTGAGGGGCGCTGTGATGGCCATGGACTCGGAGAAGACGCTTGGCTCCGACACCCTCCCCAAGTCTTATAGCACTGGTGTAGCCTGAGATCGCCCCGGACATAGGCGGCCGGCTCCCGGGGTCCGGCGGTACTTTTTGCCTTTTGATGACTCTTCAATTCTGGACCTTGTCCCACAATCCGTTTGACCTGAAGACAAGCTGTAGTGGGGCGCCCCTTTATCGTTTTAGTTGCCATTCCGCCCGCTTTTGCTACACTGTGCCTCTTCCGCCATTCAGCTGTTTTCCGCCCGCTCTTGCGACTACAGCGTCTCGCTCACCATGTAGTTGAGATGCGCCCGCTCTTGCGGTGCAGCGATAGGCGGCTGCCACAGGACTCTCAAAATGGCGGCCGTCTCTTCGGTTTTGGGCCTGGTCCACTAAAATGGCCCTGGGACACCTTGGAACTCGGACGCTTGTCTGCTAGGGCTTGGGTCCCATTCTCGAAAAGCGTCCCCTCAGCCGTGAAGATTCTACAAAAGTCTTGGGGGCCTCCGACTCCCGCAGGCTTCTGGTGGGGAGCGGCTGCCATGATTGCTCGTGGAATGGCCACGACGGAGCTACGAAATGGTAGTGGTCTCATGCTGACGCCAGCTTTAGTCTGAAACATCCAGAAACACTGTAGACTACCAATTCGATCAGTTCCGGTAGCGCCCCAACATGACCCGGAAGAGAAGAACTTGCCCTCCCCTCTTTGACTGATGGTTCTTGTTGCCTGTCCCCTCTGTTGTCATTTAACAGAACTTTTTGGACTGCTGAAAGGGGTTGTGTTCTGAACGCTGGTTGGTGGAGACATTTAGACTATATTCTTGACCTACGTTGTCGCGTAATGCGTTTTATGACACGCCGCGTTAGCGCACCCGGAAGTGATCCGAGGCGCGGCGCGCAGCGCGTAACGTAAGCATAACAGGTCATGTGACTTGTTAATAAAACTTTTCATTGGTTCATTTTACTTTTGTTAATTTAATGATGAAAAGCTTGGTCATATGACCTAAAAATTACGCTTTTTATTATTTTCGAACAATATTTTTTTTTCAAACATATGTTATAATATTCCAAGCTAATGTACTTTCCCGGAAAATTTACAACTGTCTGGCAAGTAAAATATATTCCTTTTTCGAGAAAAAGGGCGTTTCTTCCTTCCATGACGGAGCCGTTGAGTAAAAGAGATTCGGCCTGCTGTCTTAGTCGCCGATACGCCTGATTATCAGATTCTTATCGATCACTTTATGTTGCAGACATGAAAAACACAACTGCCCTTGACCATTTATCTTTACTGCGTTCCTACATATTATACCTTTTATCCGTCATGTAATTGGACTGCTTTATTTCACTTGCCTTTTACTGATTCGAAAACAGTCACTAAAAGTAAAAACTTTACAAATGAAAATACTACTACCGTGTTTTGTTTTAAAAACCTTTATTGTGAAAATGTCAGTATACAAATACGGGCCTATAACCACGTGGGCCGGCCACGGAGCAAACTCAAATCGTATATGATGAGGAGACATTTACACTGTAGAAGAACGTAACGAGCGGGCCATTAGGTGACAAGAACAAAGGTGTCTAACAGTTGCGGAATCGGTGGACGTACATTTTGTAATTAAAATACGACAGGGCCACTTACAATAACATTTTCTAGATATACATTTGCGGGCAAAGAGTTACGAGTCCCATTTATACCGGCGCCATTTTGGGCGAGGCCGGGCAGGTCCAAGATATAGTCAAAATGTCTCCACCAACCATCGGCCAGACCAGAACCCCTTTCGGCCCTTTATGCTACAAGATGGTGTCTTCCATTCAGAAAATATTGGTGGCAGCATTTTGAAAGGAAACAGAAACAGCCGTTCTCCTAGTGAATTTCACATTGTTACATTTAGGAAGAATGTTGAAGAGTAGTATGTGGAAAATCTGAAGCCATTTTTCTACAAACTCTCAATCAGACTTGGATGGAAAAAAAAACCTGAAGAATGTACAAACTGAAAACCAATTTTTGTCTGTATAGCACCAACAGTAACGCTTGAGTCAGCTTTGTGTCAAGCCGCCATTTTCATTCAATCAATAGCGTCCCCCTGCACACATTCAGGGACCTGGTCGTGTCTTTAGATGAAACGCATTGTAGGAAAAGAAGCAGAAAGGAAAAGGAAAAAAGTTCCGCCGGACCTAGTGAAGCTGCAGCAGGTGCAAATAAGCTTCAGACAGTCTTACAAGCACTGCTCAGAACTCTCAACTGAGGCACTCAACATCCAGGACTTGCCATTCGGATCTTAGCGCCTTGTATTTTTGTTTTGTTTTTGATGGAGGGGAAAGAACAAAAAACAGACATTGAAAACGGCTCAACTGGAGAAAAAAAAAAATTACTTCTTGGGTGCATTAGGGCATTTATGATTTTCGAATGCCGTATTCATCAGGTTGATGCTCATGTTGCCATAGGACAGCATAGCACCACAGTGTATACAAGTTAACTTCATATGTTCAGATGAGGCAGGTGGCATATTTAGCATTCACCTTCTTTGATCCAGGAGGGATGGAGAAAAACTGCCAGATGAAACTTGACCATCCAGATCTCGGCGCGTTCATTCATTCAATAGCGTCCCCCTGCACACATTCAGGGACCTGGTCGTGTCTTCAGAAGAAACGCATTGTAGGAAAAGAAGCACAAAGGAAAAGGCAACAAGTTCCGCCGGACCTAGTGAAGCTGCAGCAGGTGCAAATAAGCTTCAGACAGTTCTACAAGCACTGCTCAGAAATCTCAACTGAGGCACTCAACATCCAGGACTTGCCATTCGGATCTTGGCGCCTTGTGCTGGTTCCGACCTATTCACACATCAGTCCACTACTGACATCACCTCATAAGCCAACGGGGCACCCCACGCCATCTTTCGGCGCAGCATTGTAGGATGGCCACACCAGTGCAGCCACTTGCTGGACACCACCTCGGTGCCATCCGGATCTCAGCGCGTTCGAGTCACTGTGCCGGAAGACTAACCGGAACTCAGCTGAACACGCCGTCTTTCGGCGCAGCATTGTAGGATGGCCACACCAGTACGGCAATTTGCTGGACACCACCTCGGCGCCATCCGGATCTCGGCGCGTTCGAGTCACTGTACCGCAACAGTGACCGCAATTCTGCTGGACACGCCGTCTTTCGGCGCAGCATTGTAGGATGGCCACACCAGTGCGGCAATTTGCTGGACACCACCTCGGTGCCATCCGGACGACGCGTTGTGCTGCCTTCGGCCTATTCGCACATCGGTCCGCTACTGACGCCGCCTCACGTGCCAACGGATTTTCTACGCTTTTTGTAGCCCTATGCCGCAGAACAGGTCATGTGACTTGTTTATAAAACTTTTCATTGGTTCATTTTACTTTTGGTTTCCTAAAGATGGAAGGCTTGGTCATATGACCTAAAAATAACACTTTTCATTGGTTTAGAACATTTTTTTTCCCAACCGATGAAAGCCCCACCTTGTTTCTGGATCATTCAGACTGAAGCTGGCGTCAGCATGAGAGCACCACCATCTCGTGGCTCCGTCGTGGTCATTCCGCGAGCAATCATGGCAGCCGCTCCCCACCGGAAGCCTGCGGGAGTCGGGGGCCCCCAAGACTTTTATACAATCTTCACGGCTGAGGGGACGCTTTTCGAGAATGGAGCCCAAGCCCTAGCAGGCAAGCGTCCGACTTCCAAGGTGTCCCAGGGCCATTTCAGTGGACCAGGCCCAAAACCGAAGAGCCGTCCGCCATTTTGACAGCCATGTGGCAGCCGCCTATCGCTGCACTGCAAGAGTGGGAGCAACTCCACAACATGGTGAGCGAGACGCAACTCAGCTAGATGGCCGCCACCTGGGGAGGCCCGTTCACGCCGCCTCCCCCCCCCCCCCCCCCCGGGCCGCCGCACGCCAATTTTCGGAGCAGCATTGTAGGATACCAAAACCAGTGCGGCAGTTTACTGGACATCACCTGGGTGCCTGTCGTACATGTTGTGTCAGCCATGTGACACTGGACACAGACCGCTACTGACGAGGCCTCCCCCCGCACCACCCGGGACGCCCCACGCTGTTTTTCTGTGCTGCATTGTAGGATCCCTAAACCAGTGCGGCACCCAGGCGACATCACCTGGGTGCCGTCCAGAACTCTGCACGTTGTGCTGCCTTGGGACTATTCGCACAGCAGACCGCTACTGACGAGGCCTCCCCCCGCCCCACCCGGGACGCCCCACGCCAATTTTCGGAGCAGCATTGTAGGATCCCTAAACCAGTGCGGCACCCAGGCGACATCACCTGGGTGCCGTCCAGAACTCTGCACGTTGTGCTGCCTTGGGACTATTCGCACAAAAGACAGCTTCTAACCATTGTTGCTTTTTGTGTTAATAAATGTTTAAATGTTTTTAGTTTTTGTTCTGTTCATTATCGTTAAAAGTTAATAAAGTTTTATAACCTTACTTTGTTGGACTGTTATCTATTTTTTGAAAAACGGGTGAATGGGGCCTTGAATCGGGTTATTGTCATGTGTGGGCTTTGGAAGTGTGCTGCTGCAGGATCGGACATTTCAAACTCAAATGCACGTTCTTTTTCTTACCTTTCCGAAGCATGGAGCGCAATAGCAAGCAGAGAAAGGGTGATGCACGTGTTGAACACTACCTGACCTGGCAAGTTGCTGGCAGTGCCCCCCCGCCCGCTCCTGAAAGAGGGCACACACACACCGCCGCCCCGAGTACTTCAGAAATCTTTAAAAGACCATGCGCTTGTTCATGAGGCTTAAATGGTTTATCACCTCTTCTAGAACCCCTACATCGACCCTCTGACGTTTCATGGAAAAATTACCATGTAACACAATACCAAGCCCTATCAGCTGAAACCCCCAAGGAATCGTGGGGCATATTAGCAAGGGGGTTTATCTCCGCTTTTTTGGCTTTAAAAACCATGAAAGCGGAGATAAAATTATTTCCCTATTATCAAGCTGTCGCTAACACCAGTTAGTGACACCTAAAAGGAGATAGCGACCATCTTGGGCCCGGCTTTGCATGTCAGTGATACTTATCACTAATGACATGCAAAGTGGCGTGCCAAGATGTTAGCGACTGGAAACAGTCCCTAACATCGCTACCTTCTATTACCAACTTTTGGAGATATTCGCACTAAGCGCGAATATCTCCAAAAGCTAACACCTGCCCTGAGCAGGTCTTAGCCATGTTATCCAATGGGAGGTGGATAACATGGCTAAGAGCATTAGGTCGATAATACATGAATATCGCTGACTTTTCTGCGATAATAGCAAGGTTTATCTGCGATAAAAATCGCCGATGTGCGGCGATAATTTTTGTCTCTAAACAAGTTATAGACAAAAATTATCGCTAGTTGTTAGTAATATGCCCCCGGGTTTTTGCTGGCAGAAATCGGGAGGCGGGAGACTAGCACTGAAATCAGTACTTACACGCCTGAATCAGGAGAATTGGCATGTCTGAATTCTCTACAGCTGGGGCCATAAACTACATCCGCAGGGGTAGGTGATAGCCTGGGACCAGCCTGGCATCTAAAATGGCTGCCGTGCACGACAAAATTGTGGCATTCGAAAAAAGGCAAGATGGCGCAGCCGCTGGAAGAGATATATCAACATATATCAGCCTCCTCAGCCACCCTCAGGAAACATAGGGGATTAGGATATGTCTCCCGCACCCCCTTATACCTAGTACTTTAATTAACGAAGCACAAAATGGCGAATTCCCGTTTCGCTACCAGTTTGCGGCCCAGTTCGCGGCCCGTGAAGCGCTTCTACCGTGAAAAATCATTTTTTTTTTATTTTCCCCACGGGACCCTTTAATAACCCCAACAACATTCCTAGGGGGTCAAGAGGGGGATACCTTGCCCCCTTTCATTAAATTCCCCCTTAGTTTTTCACCTTTTCTTCTCTCTCGATCCTACCGAGAGACAAGATGGCGGCCGCTCCGGACTGTCACGCAGCAAAAAAAAAAAAAAAGCTCACGCACAGCCGCTGGAAGAGATGTATCAACATATATCAGCCTCCTCACCCACCCTCAGGAAACATAGGGGATTAGGATACGTCTCCCGTACCCACTTATAACTAGTAATTTAATTTACGAAGCACAAAATGGCGAATTCCCGTTTCGCTACCAGTTCGCGGCCGCGCTTCTACCGTGAAAAATCATTTTTTTTTTATTTTCCCCACGGGACCCTTTAATAACCCCAACAACATTCCTAGGAGGTCAAGAGGGGGATACCTTGCCCCCTTTCATTAAATTCCCCCTTCGTTTTCCACCTCTTCTTCTCTCTCGATCCTACCGAGAGACAAGATGGCGTCCGCTCCGGACTGTTTAGAATGTTGACAGACACCGGAGAGCCAATCAGCTTTCTGCGCGCAAAGTTCCGATAAGCGAAAAGTAAGCGGACCGGATCGCTGCCCAGAGCGCTGTTACAGATATATATCTTGGTTTGAACGTTAATTTCTCAAAAACTACTGGAGCACATATATTGAGACCTAGCAAAGGCACATCGGGCTAACAGTCCCTACAATTTTGCCAAGTTTCGTGCAAATCCATTCAGCCGTTCGAGCTAAAAGTGAGTCCAACCGCCCTATGGAAAACTCAATGCAAAAAACGCGTTTTGGGACCCCCCTTTTTTCTCAGCCCCCCCTTGACGAAACCCCCCCAAATTTTCAGGAGCTGCTCAGAAACAAAATGTGCCATTTTCCTGAAAATTTCAGCCGATTCCATCCACAAACGCCAAAGTTATTAGACATAGAATTTTCAAAAGTCCCATAGGGAATTTATCCTAACTATATATACCTACTGGCGAACGCCAGTAGGTAATATATATATATATATATATATATATATATATATATATATATATATGTATATATATATATATATATATATATATATATATATATATATATATATATATATATATATATATATATATATATATATTCACTGAAAAAACCATAGGTTTCACACCAGTTATAGTTAGCTGGAAATTTTACTGACATAAAACCATTGAAATTCCCACGTTATAGTTAGTTGGACTCACTATAACTTGCGCGTGTAATGCACTGCTGATGACATCACATATTACATCACTCATGACATGGTTAGTTACATCACTCATGACATCACTGATGACACCATCCAGTGAATGTGTCTTTCTGAAAAATAAATATGTTTTATATATGTATATGTAAAAGTTGATTGAAGAATAAATGTTTAAATAAGTGTCTAAATGGATTTAAAAAAAAAAAATGGATTGGTTAACTGGCTTATTAAGTGTATCTCAGTGAATAGATATATTAGCGAATGATGTTTAAAAATTTAAATATATGTATCAGTGTTTCGTTTTGTGTATAAGTGGCTGTATGGGTTGCTGAGTAGCTACATGTGTGTGTATATGGGTTATTAGAATTTTTTAGTATCAGTATGAGTGTCTGTGGTGGGGGTGTTACTTAGCACATAGATGCATCAATGACTGACTCACTGTTTGTATGTTTTTTGAAAACAGCATATGTGCAGGACTGTATGAGTGGATGAGTGTGTATATGTGTGTGTTAGTGATTGAATGCCTATCTCACTAGTGTGTTTATCAGTAACAAGATATATTTTAATCTAGTATATGTGAGTATTGATGTATATAAGTCAGTATATGTGAAAGTGAGAGATTGTAAGAGTTCCTGTTTAAATAAGTATGTGTTTTTATAAGTGATTGTTTAAAAGAGTACATATGTGTAAGTTTCCTTAGAAGTAAGGTGGTAGTGTGTGTATATCTGTATATGCAAATAAATGGATGTTTATTAGTTTATTTACATATGTGAGTATATGTGTGAGTAACTTTTTGATGACTGTCGGTGTGTAACAGGATGAATAGGTGTATCACTACATATGATGAGTGAGTATATGTATGAGTGACTATATAAAACTGTTGGTGAATGTGTGAATGTGTACATAGATGGTGAAATTACTGAATTGGTTGTTGTAACTGGTATGGGTATATCCACTTTTTTGAAAATGTTAGTTTCTATTTTTGAATATGTGTTTCAAGGGTTACTTTACAGTGAAAGGAGATCAGTCACTGTATCACAAGGATGGTGTCATCAGTGATGTCATGAGTGATGTAACTGACCATGTCATGAGTGATGTAATATGTGATGTCCTCAGCAGTGCAAGTTATAGTGAGTCCAACTAACTATAACGTGGGAATTTCAATGGTTTTATGTCAGTAAAATTTCCAGCTAACTATAACTGGTGTGAAACCTATGGTTTTTCAGTGAATTTCTTAGGTTTTTTAAATGCTAATTCCTAACTATAACTGGTGTGAAACCTCTGGTTTTTTCAGTGAATTTCATAGGTTTTTTTAAATGCTAATTCCTTTCTATATCGAGTTTCTAACCTTTTTTTTTTTTTTACAATTTGCTGTTTTGTGTAAGTATTCATTATTTTTTTTTTATATCATTTTTTTCTTTTGCGCTTTGGGTGCGCGCTCCGGTAAGCTCTCCGGTAAGCTCTCCGGTAAGCTTTCCGGTAAGCTTACCGATGAGCTCACCTGAAAGCGCACCCAGAGCGCTACTTTCGTTCGTGAAAAAAAATATGAATGAAAAGTTAATAATAATGCAAAACATTTCGTACCATACAGATAAAATCAGTTTTTTTTTATAAGGAAAATGATTATGCATTTCCGTAAAAGTTTGATGACGTCACTTCGGCGCGCAACGTAAGTGCCCTCGGAAGCGCCTACGTTCGCGCCGCGTAAACGCACCCGGACGCGCCTACGTTCGCGCCACGTTTGCGCCCCGGAAGCGCCTACGTTCGCACCGCGTAAACGCACCCGGAAGCGCTCCGGAGCGCGCAGCGTAAGCACGTCGGGTCATGTGACCTTAAAATAACACTTTTCATTGGTTGCTAACAGTTTTTTTTACAAAGAATGAAAGTCCCAACCCATTTCCTTCACTTCTTCTTTCACTTTTGTGACTGAAAGACCTGCCTTTTTGCTCCAGGATATTTCTTGGTTTTTCAATGGCTGCCAGACAATCCAGCAGTGAGGATGACTCCAATGAATTCATCAATGAAGAGCCTCCTCAATGAAAAGTTAAGGAACATTTCATTTGGAAATTTTTTATAATCCCACCTGGACTAAAAAAGGTAAATGCTCCAAAAGTGCAGTGCAAGATCTGCAAAGAAGAGCTGTCACGAGGAAACCCTTTGAAAAAGTACTCTTTTGGGAACTTCACAATGATCCGGCATGTGGAGAGGAAGCACCCCCAGAATTTTGCCCGGGAAAGTGTCAGGGCTCTGGCACAAGAGGTTCCCAGTGATGGGGCCTCTACATCAACCGGAGGAGCAACTTCTTCTGGGAGGGGGCAATCACAGGAGCAGGTGCCAAACATTCAACCTGCATTTAACCATGGTGTCCTCAGATGCAGATACTGCAATCAACTCCTCACCTTTGGGGAGCAAAGTGTCCAGCTCATGGTTCGAGCATTGGAGAACCATCGCTGCCCTTCCCACCCCTAATTTTTTTTGTTTTATTTTGCTCCTGTTGAGCAGTTTCCATTCCCTGTTTTTGTTCTTGTTTTGAAAAAAGAAGAAAAACAAAAGTTCTTTTCAGAACTACCTCCAATTCTCATCAAAGAGCTATATTCTTAAAAAAATGAAAAAGAGTAAGTGAGATAGAGTGCATTGATAATTGAAAGGAGAATGAGTAAGAAAGAACAGAAAGATATGAGAGGAAAAAAGAAGTGAAGTAGGAGGACTGAAAGAAGGTGAGTGTTAGGAAAGAAAGTTATGGGAAGAAGAGTGAATATGGGGAATGTTGATATTCAATGAAAATGTTGAAAAAGAACAGGAGTGTTGAAGGATAAGAAAAGATGCATTGCTGGAGTTGAAGGTAGAAGGCCTCATTTATGAAGCCATGCGTCACTTTAACGCCACCAAAGCATCACTTTTTGTGACACAACATTCCAATAAAAAATGCACCTTATTTATTCATATTTACAAAGTGGCGTTTCTTGGTAAATACATCACTTTGTAAACCCCTGTGCCACATTATTCCTACGTCAGGTGTAATGTATGCAAAAGGGACGTATTGACGCAAGAAAGGGTCGTAGAGGTGACACAGTGAATAAACTGGAGGCCTCATTTCTGAAAAGTGACGCATCGCTACGTGAAAACAGCAATGCGTCACTTTTCTGGGCGCACTCCTTATGACATTCCAGATATGTCATATTTAATTTATGACAAATCAATTCGCAAGGAGTTACAGATACGTCAGTATTTCTGACGTATCTGTAAACACAAAAGTAACGCATTGCTGGAGTGCGTCACAAAAGTGACGCAACTCCAGTAATGCGTCCTTTCACATGGGAAAAGCACCATGTGAAAGGTCTTGCGTCAGTCTTACACCTGCTGTGAGGCAGGCGCAAGATTTTGACGCAACAGCATCCTAAAAGTGACGCAGTGAAATCTCATATATTTCACTGCATCGCTATTACCAAGCTTTTTGCGGGGGAACGCCCCCTCTGCATACATTATACCTGAGGCAGAAATAATGTGGCGCAGGGTTTTAAAAAGTGACCCATCTACCTAGATGCGTCACATTTTAAATATAGCGCAATGAGGCACATTTTTTACACCGCTGGTGCGATGCGTCACTTTTCTGTGCGCACTCCTTACGACATTCCAGATGTGTCATATTTAATGTATGACGAATCATGTTGCAAGGAGTTACAGATACGTCCGTATTTCTGACGTATCTGTAAACACAAAAGTGACGCATTGCTGGAGTGCGTCACAAAGTGACGCAACTCCAGTAATGCGTCCTTTCACATGGGGAAAGCACCATGTGAAAGGTCTTGCGTCAGTCTTACACCTGCTGTGAGGCAGGCGCAAGATTTTGACGCAACAGCATCCTAAAAGTGACGCAGTGAAATCTCATATATTTCACTGCATCGCTATTACCAAGCTTTTTGCGGGGGAACGCCCCCTCTGCATACATTATACCTGACGCAGATATAATGTGGCGCAGGGTTTTAAAAAGTGACCCATCTACCTAGATGCGTCACTTTTTAAATATAGCGCAACGAGGCACATTTTTTTACACCGCTGGTGCGATGCGTCACTTTTCTGTGCGCACTCCTTACGACATTCCAGATGTGTCATATTTAATGTATGACGAATCATGTTGCAAGGAGTTACAGATACGTCAGTATTTCTGACGTATCTGTAAACACAAAGGTGACGCATTGCTGGAGTGCGTCACAAAAGTGACGCAACTCCAGTAATGCGTTCTTTCACATGGGGAAAGCACCATGTGAAAGGTCTTGCGTCAGTCTTACACCTGCTGTGAGGCAGGCGCAAGATTTTGACGCAACAGCATCCTAAAAGTGACGCAATGAAATCTCATATATTTCACTGCGTCGCTATTACCAAGCTTTTTGCGGGGGAACGCCCCCTCTGCATACATTATACCTGAGGCAGAAATAATGTGGCACAGGGTTTTAAAAAGTGACCCATCTATCTAGATGCGTCACTTTTTAAATATAGCACAACGAGGCGCATTTTTTTACACCGCTGGTGCGATGGTGCTTTCCCCTTGTGAAAGGAAGCACTACTGGAGTTGCGTCACTTTTGTGACGCACTCCAGCAATGCGTCACTTTTATGTTTACTTTTATGTCAGAAATACTGACGTATCTGTAACTCCTTGCGACATGATTCGTCATATATTAAATATGTCACATCTGGAATGTCGTAAGGAGTGCGCACAGAAAAGTGACACATCGCACCAGCGGTGTAAAAAAATGCGCCTCGTTGCGCTATTTTAAAAAAGTGACGTATCTAGGTACATGGGTCACTTTTTAAAACCCTGCGCCACATTATATCTGCGTCAGGTATAATGTATGCAGAGGGGGCATTCCCCCTCAAAAAGCTTGGTAATAACGACGCAGTGAAATCTATGAGATTTCACTGCGTCACTTTTAGGATGCTGTTGCGTCAAAATCTTGAGCCTGCCTCGCGTCACTTTTATGTTTACAGATATGTCAGAAATGCGTAACAAGGCGCATTTTTTTACACCGCTGGTGCGTCACAAAAAGTGACGCACAGGCGGCGCAAAACTGGCAGGACAAGGCCTTCATAAATATGGTCCTGGATTTTCCCCGTGCTTCGCTCCCCGGTGCGCTTCCCGGTGCGCGTACCGGGCGCTCCCCCCGCGCAAATCGAATTTTTATTTTTTAAAATGCTCCGCAGGACCCTATTTTAGCCCCCACATCAAACCTAGGGGGTCAGAGGGGGTCTACTCTGCCCCCTTATGGTCATTTGCCCCTTTGTTTTTGCCACCTATTGTGTCTCGATTTTACCGAGACACAAGATGGCGGCCGCTCCAGACTGTTTAGAATGTTTACAGACACCCAAGAGCCAATCAGCTTTCTGCGTGCAAGTCGCGTGGCACGCCCGGTGTGCTCCCCGGAGCGCGTACCGGGGCACGCCTATAGATATATATATTTTTTTGAACCTAAATTACTCAAAATCCACTGGAGCACATATCTTGAGACATAGCAAAGGCACATCGGGCTACTAGTCCCTACAATTTTGCCAAGTTTGGTCTAAATCCATTCAGCCGTTCGAGCTAAAAGTGAAATCGACCGCCCTATGGAAATTAACATGGGGAAAATGCGTTTTGGGACCCCCCTTTTATCTCGGCCCCCGCTTGACAAATCCCCCCCAAACTTTCAGGAAAGACCGAAACTCGACGAGGCCATTTCGAGGAAATTTTCAGGCAGATTTGTCAACTGGTGCCAAAGTTATTCCAAATAAAATTTTGAGATTTAACATTGAAAAAAATCCTAACTATAACTACCTACTGGCGACCGCCAGTAGGTAATATATTTTTCTATATATATATATATATATATATATATATATATATATATATATATATATATATATATATACATATTACCTACTGGCGGTCGCCAGTAGGTATATATAGTTAGGATTTCTTCTCTATGGGACTTTTGAAAATTCTATGTCTAATAATTTTGGCGTTTGTGGACGGAATCGGCTGAAATGTTCAGGAAAATGGCTCATTTTGTTTCTGAGCAGCCCCTAAAAATTTGAGGGGTTTCGTCAAGGGGGGGCCGAGAAAAAAGGAGGTTCCCAAAACGCGTTTTTCCCATTCATTTTTCCATAGGGCGGTTGGCCTCACTTTTAGCTCGAACGGCTGAATGGATTTGCACGAAACTTGGCAAAATTGTAGGGACTGTTAGCCCGATGTGCCTTTGCTGGGTCTCAATATATGTGCTCCAGTGGATTTTGAGAAATTAACATTTTAAAAAACAGATATATCTGTGACAGCGTCCCGGGTAGCGCTCCGGTTCACGTACTTTTCGCAAAACGGAACTTTGCGAAGTGAAGCTGATTGGCTCTCCGGTGTCTGTCAACATTCTAAACAGTCCGGAACGGCCGCCATCTTGTCTCTCGGTAGGATCGAGAGACAAGAGGAGGAGAAAAACGAAGGGGGAATTTAATGAAAGGTGGCAAGGTAGACCCTTCTTGACCCCCTAGGAATGATGTTGGGCTTATTAAAGGGTCCCGTGGGGCAAATAAAAAAAATGTGATTTTTTGCGGTAGAAGCGCTTCTCGGTTCGCGAACCGGGTCGCGAAACGGGAATTCGCCATTTTGTGTTTCGTTTTAATTAAATTACAAGATGGAGGAAAAACAATGTGAGAAATGGGTATAAGGGGGTACGGGAGACGTATCCTGACCCCCTATGTTTTCTGAGGGTGGCTGAGGATGCTCATATATGTTGATACTTGTCTTCCAGCGGCTGCGCGTGAGCGTTTTTTTTTTTTTTTTGCTGCGTGACGTCTGTTAACGTTCGATTCGAAGGAAATCAGGAAGTGTTGATCGCCATTTTGACACTGCGAGTAAATATATTGTTAAAAATAATTGTTATAAATTAATCCGTATTGATAAACATTGTCTGCGCCATCTTGCTTTTTTTCCAATGCCACACTTTTGTCGTGCACGGCAGCCATTTTAGATGCCTTGACCAGACCCACTCTATGCACGCCGCCGATCCTCAGCATGGCTCCCCACCCTCGCAAGCATCTCCCCCACGCACTGGTCACCCCCGCTCTCTCTCTCATGCATGGGCCATAAACCTCCCCCCATCTGCGCTGCTCTTCCCTGAGAATCACACCCTGTGCCCGCCCGACACCTCCCTTTCACCCTATTCACTACCGCACCCTCTGACACTCCTCTTCCTCTGTGTCCGATTGTCCAGGCCGGTCCCAGGCTATCACCTAGCCCTGCGGATGTAGTTTATGGCCCCAACTGTAAAGAATCACCCCTCTTCAAAGGAGTTACAGTAGATCAAGGCCCCCACCCCATGAGATCCGTCACACCACACGCGTTCCCACTATCTGATAACGATCTTGTATTGTGATTGGGGAGGGGATTCTCACTGTGAGGGTGTGTGGGACCGAGCCTGAAGTGGAAGATTCCAGGGATGCCTTTTTGTACATCAAAGTCTTCACAATTATGTGTCACATTAAAAATATATAGCACTCCAACAAAGTAGTAGGATTATAACACTTTAATAACTTATAAATATATACAACGAAGTAAACACGTTAAAAGAATTTTTTTTAAACAAAGCAACAATGGGCTGCTGTGAGGTGGCGTCAGCAGCGGTCTGTTGTGCAAATAGTCCGAAGGCAGCACAACGCGCTGAGATCTGGACGGCACCCAGGTGATGTCCTTTACTTGCTGCACTGGTCTTGGCATCCTACAATGCTGCGCTGAAAAATGGCGTGGGGCGCCCCGGGGGGGGGGGGGGGGAGGCGGCGCGAACGGGCCTCCCCAGGTGGAGTCTCCTCTGCTGCAATGGGGCGCCCCTTTACCGTTTCAGTTGCCATTCAGCGGTTTTCCGCCCGCTTTTGCTGCACTGTGCCTCATCCGCCATTCAGCTGTTTACCGCCCGCTCTTGCGGCTACAGCGTCTCGCCCACCATCCAGTTGAGTTGCGCCCGCTCTTGCGGCTACAGCGTCTCGCCCACCATCCATTTGAATTGCGCCCATTCTTGCGGTGCAGCGATAGGCGGCTGCCACAGGACTCTTAAAATGGCAGCCGGCTCTTCGGATTTGGGCCTGGTCCACTAAAATGGCCCTGGGACACATTTGAAATCGGACATTTGCCTGCTAGAGCTTGGGCCCCATTCTCGAAAGCGTCCCCTCAGCCTTGAAGATTCTACGAAAGTCATCTGGCCCCCGACTCCTGCAGGCTTCCGGTGGGGAGCGGCTGTCATGATTGCTTGCGGAATTGCCACGACTGAGCCACGAGATGGTGGTGCTCTCATGCTGACGCCAGCTTCAGTCTGAAACATCCAGAAACACTGTAGACTACCAATTTGATGACTTCCGGTGGAGCCCCAACGTGTCCCGGTAGGGAAGAACTTGCCCTCCCCTCTTTTGACTGATGGTTCTTGTCGCCTATCCCCTCTGTTGTTATCTAACGGAACCTTTTTGGATTGCTGAGTGAGAAAAAAAAGGTGGGGCTTCATCATTTGGGAAAAAAAAATGTTTCAATCCAATGAAAAGTGTTATTTTTAGGTCATATGATCAAGCCTTCCATCATTAGGAAACCAAAAGTAAAATGAACCAATGAAAGTTTTATAAACAAGTCACATCACCTGTTATGCGGCTTTGGGCTATAAAAAGTCTACAAAATCCGTTGGCCTGTGAGGCGGCGTCAGTAGCAGACCGATGTGCGAATAGGCCAAAGGCAGCACAACGCGCCGAGATCCGGATGGCACCGAGGTGGTGTCAAGCAAGTTGCACTGGTGTGGCCATCCTACAATGCTGTGCTGAAAGTCGGCGTGGGGTGCCCGGGGCGGGGGGGGGCGGTGCGAACTGGCCTCTCCCGCCTCCCCAGGTGGAGGCACCTCATCTGCAGTGCGGCGCCTCTTACCGTTTCACTCGCCATCCGCCATCCAGTTGAGTTGCGCCCGCACTTGCTGCTACAGTAGGCCGAAGGTAGCACAACGCGCCGAGATCCGGATGGCACCGAGGTTGTGTCAAGCAAGTTTCACTGGTGTGGCCATCCTACAATGCTGCGCCGAAAGACGGCGTGGGGTGCCCGGGGGGGGGGGGTGGGGAGGCGGCGCAAACGGGCATCTCCCTCCTCCCCAGGTGGAGGCACCTCATCTGCAGTGGGGCGCCTCTTAGCATTTCACTCGCCTTCCAGCTGAGTTCCGCCCGCTCTTGCGGCACAGTGCCTCACCCTCCATCCAGCTGAATTGCGCTTACTCTTGCGGTGCAGCGAAAGGCGGCTGCAACAAGACTCTCAAAATGGCGGCCGGCTCTTTGGATTTGGGCCTGGTCCACTAAAATGGCCCTGGGACACCTTGGAACTCGGACGCTTGCCTGCTAGGGCATGGGCCCCATTCACGAAAGCGTCCCCTCTTTTGACTGATTGTTCTTGTTGCCTATCTCTTCTGTTGTCATTTAACGGAAACTTTTTGGACTGCCAAAAGGGGTTCTGGTCCGACCGCTGGTTGGTGGAGACATTTTGACTATATCCTGGACATGCCCAGCCTTGCCCAAAATGGCGCCGGTATAAATGGGACTCGTAACTCCTTGTTGTTTACTGGTTGCCCAACCTTGATATCACGAGATACGTATGCAGTTTTGAAGCACATGGCGGGCGGGGACGAGTACTGATTGAACATTTGGACATCCCTATTGATATTAAGTTCTGATGTGTTATTGATTACTGTACTATTGAAAGTTCGAATTAACGTTACCCATGGTACTTGCCCGCAAATGTATATCTAGATAATTTTATTGTAACTGGCCCTGTCGTACTTTAATTATAAAATGTACGTCCACCGATTCCGCAACTGTTAGACAACTTAGTTCTTGCAACCTAATGGGTCGCCCGTTACGTTCTTCTACAGTGTAAATGTCCCCTCATCATATACGATTCCAGTTTGCTCCGTGGCCGGCCCACGTGGTTATAGGCCCGTATTTGTATACTGACATTTTCACAATAAAGGTTTTTAAAACAA